>NC_138076.1:190320358-190750358 GCF_964212035.1 Myotis nattereri
TGCCTCTTGTTAAATTAATAGTGTTGTCTATAGTCCTACTTTTCCTCATTTGCTGGTTTGAAATTTATAGATTATTATTTTCTTATATTTTTATATTTCAAGTGAATCATTTACTGTTATCCCAAAATTTTTAGCAAACATACTTAATTATACATTTTTAATAAAGTCTGAAGTTATTATTTCTGGCCTTTTTAACAAGACAAAGACTTTACCATGCATTAACTAACTATTGAAAATTACCTCAGTGCTAGAATTTATTTCCACCTTTCTTATACATTGTTAATGCTTTTTAATAATCCACAGTTAATTGGTCAATATATTTGACTGGTTTTGAGCTCAAATTGTTTCTTGCTTTCTTCCAGCTAAGGTTTTCTCAACAGTGGTGCTGTTCACATTTTGAACTGAGTAATTCTTTCTTATGGCAGGGTGTCCTATGTATAGTAGGATGTTCAGAAATATGCCTGGCCTCTACCCACTAGATCAGCGGTTCTCAACCTATGGGTCTTGACCCCTTTGGCGGTCGAACGACCCTTTCACAGGGATCGCCTAAGACCATCCTGCATATCAGATATTTACATTATGATTCATAACAGTAGCAACATTACAGTTATGAAGTAGCAAAGAAAATAATGTTATGGGTCACAACATGAGGAACTGTATTTAAAGGGCCAGAAGGTTGAGAACCACTGCACTAGATTCAAGGAGCATGCCCCTAGTCATGACTATCAAAAATATCTCCACAGTTTCCCAAATGTCCCTTGAGAGGCAACATTTCCCCCAATTAAGGGCCACTATTCTACATATCTGAGAAATGCTTTGACAATAGTTCTGCTAGCAAGGATCAGGGAATTGGGGGGCGGGTGGGAGGGATAGTATAAACTCAGTTAGTCATTATTTTGCCCTTCCATTAAATTTTTAACACTAAATTTGTTATTGTTTTCAATTACAGTTGGCATACAATATTATATTATTTTCAGATGTACAACATATTGGTTAGATGTTTATATATATTACAAATGATCACCCCAGTAAGTCTAGGACCTATCTGACACCCATACATAGTTATTACAAACCTATCTAATAAAAGAGAAACATGGTAATTAGTGTACGACTGCTACCCTTCCCATTGGCTAATCAGCGAGATATGCAAATTAACTGCCAGCCAAGATGGCGGCCAGCAGACAGGCAGCTTGAAACTAACATGAGGCTTGCTTGCTTCAGTGACGGAGGACTCCAACATTCCCCTCCTGCCGCTGCCGGCCTCTGAGCTGCAACTCAAAGCAACTACGCTACAAATATAGAAGCTAAACAAAACCCCAGAAACCTGCTTTAGTCGCCGGGCTTCAGCCAGCAGGATCGCAACATTGTTTCAAATACAGAAGGTAAACAAAGGCCAGAAACCTGCTTTCAGCAGCTTCAGAGCTAAAGCTGGCCCAGAATTTAAAAAAAGAAAAAAAGGAGCGGTTGGGAGCTTCAGTCACCCACCAGCTTGAAAACAGCCCTCAGCCCCTCACCCAGACTGGCCAGGCACCCCAGTGGGGAACCCCATCATGAAGGGGTGTGACCAGCTGCAAACAGCCATCATCCCCTCATCCAGGCTGGCCAGGCACCCCAGTGGGGACCCCCACCCTGATCCAGGACACCCTTCAGGGCAAACCAGCTGGCCCCCACCCATGCACCAGGCCTCTATCCTATATAGTAAAAGGGTAATATGCCTCCCAGCACCAGGATAAGTGGAGCCGCGAGGCCTCCTGGCACCAGGATCAGTGTGACAGGGGGCAGCGCCCAAACCCCCTGATCACCCTGCGGCTCTGTGTGTGACAGGGGGCGGGGCCACAACCTCCCTATCTGCCCTGCTCTGTTCATGACAGGGGAAGGCGCCCCAACCCCCTGATCAGCCTTGCTCTGTGTGTGACAGTGGGTGGCGCCCCAGCCCTCTGTTCAGCCCTGCTCTTTGCCTGATAGGGGGGAGCTCCCCAACCCCCTGATCGCCCTGCAGCTCTGTGTGTGTGACAGGGGGTGGGGCCACAACCCCCTGATCGGCCCTGCTCTGTGTGTGACAGGGTACGGAGCCCCAACCCCCTGATGGGCCCTGCTCTGTGCGTGACAGGGGGTGGCGTCGCAACCTCCCCATCAACCCTGCCTTGAGTGTGACAGGGGGCGGTGCCCCAACCCCCCAATTGGCCCTACCCTGAGCGTGACTGAGGGTGGCATCACAACCTCCCAATCCGTCCTGCTCTGTGCATGACAGGGGGCGGCCCCCCAACTCCCCAATCGGCCCTGCTCTGAGCCTGACCAGGGGCTGCACCTAGGGTTTGGGCCTGCCCTCTGCCACCTGGGAGCAGGCCTAAGCCAGCAGGTCGTTATCTCCCGAGGGGTCCCAGACTGCGAGAGGGCACAGGCCTGGCTGAGGGACACCCCTCCCCCCAAGTGCACAAATTTTTGTGCACCGGGCCTCTAGTATTAGAATATTATTGACTGTAAATATGTCTCTCTTCTCCTAGTCTAGTGTGGAGAGCGGTCCGGTTCCTGAGTAGGGGCGGCTAGGGATTGGGAAAATGAAAGGAAGAGATAGACACAGAGATGCAAGAAAAAAGCTGGGGCCAGGCGGGACCACTGTCCTCTGATGGAGAGACAGGGACAGAGACAGGGACAGTGACCCCAGCCAATACAGCGTGTTTATTTTATACAGCAAAAAAACAGGAAGTTTTACTAAAAGTCAAGACAAAGGAGATTATGTGCGTTCTTGGGTGGGCCTGAGTCCTATTCATTCCTGGTGCTTGGCTGGATTTAAATAACAAAACCCACTCCCTGGCACCTGAGCTGAAGGTCAAGCTGACAACACTCCTGCCTTTTGGCAAAGGACGTATTTCCAGGATGTGGCTTTTCGGACACCACTGGCTTCAGCTGACAATAATTAAAGAAATGCCCATGTGCTTTCTCAGGCGCTCTCTAGAATTGACTATATTCCGTATTTGGTACTTTACATGCCGGTGACTGTTTTTATATCTGGTAATACACTTTTTAATCCATTTGACCTTTTTCATCCATCCCCCAACCCTGCTTTCCATCTGGTGACCATCAGTTCTCTGTATCTATGAGTTTGTTTCTGTTTTGTTTGTTTTAAAACTAGATTAGTTTTAATCCATAGGAACCCTTGTTTTTCCTCAGTACTTTGAAAATATTACTTCACTGACTTTCCTATTGTTGCTGAGTGGCCTGCTGATGGTATAAGAAAAATTCTTTTTTTCTAATGTGAGTTATTTTTTTTCCCCCTTTGGTAGATCCAAAAAATGTTTCCCTTATATTTGTATTCTTCTATTTCATCACAATGTGTCTAGGTGTAGATTTATTTTTAGCCCATTATATGCATTTTCAGTCTGAGGATGCATGTCTTTCTTCAATTCTGGAAAATGTTTAGCTGTTATCTCTTTAAACACTGGTTCTCTGTTATTTCCTCCTCTAGAATTTCTATTGCATGGGCCATTATTCACATCTCTTAACTTCCCTTTCGTATCTAGTCTATTCTAGGTGGCTTCCTTACTAATATCTTCCAATTCCCTGAATCTCCCTTTATGTCCTGTGTGGGATTTATCTTGTCCACTTCAAACATTGTGGGATTTCAGGACTTTCAGTTTTCTTTTTATAAACTTCTCTTCTTACTTTATTTCTTACTATACTGTGTCATAATGTATTGTTCTTTGGGGGCCTATTTTTCCTTCTTTTATCTCTCTAAAGATTCTGAGTGCACATGCATTGAAGTCCTCTTTAGGTTGCTTTTTTTCCCATTTCATTGGTATGAATTCATTTTCTAGTTTTTTATTTTGTTTTCTCCTTTTCTCGGCATTACTTTTCCTTTATGTTTTGGGAATTTTGCAGTCTTATTTTGAGAGTTTTTCTCACTCCTCCTCTTCTCCCCACCCCCCACCCCCTTCCTCAATCCTCTCTATTCTCTCTCTCTCTCTCTCTCTCTCTCTCTCTCTCTCTCTCTCTCTCTCTCTCTCTCTCTCTCTCTCTCTCTCCTGCATCCTTCCTTGTCTAGCAGTTCTGTGGCTGCTTCCATGCAGCCTCCTAAGCAGTATAGAACTAGAACTCACATTGCAGGTCCTGGATCAGAGACTTTCCTGGCTTTGGTTCTAGTGAAAATCTAGGTCTGCTTCCTCACACCTTGTAAGCCAGATCCCCAGGAAACATTCAGATGAAGTCTTATTAGCCTCTTTTTATGGGTGGCAGCTCCTCCACCACCACAGACTTTGGTCCCTCACCTGGAGTGGGACCTTTTTTGTCTATGTTACTCTGCAGTAGCTGAAACCCCTACCTGTCTCTGACTATTTCTGGACCCAGAGCCCAGCAGGCTCCCAGTTTCAGCCCATTTTGTTTTCTTTATGCTACACAGAGATGTTTATCCTGTGTTTGAAGATAACTGTGCCTTGTAATTTTTTTTTTTTCTAGGTGTCACTGAAAGTCACTGAAAAGCATCAAAGAGTGACCTTTCAATGACATCCTGGCCATAAATTTCTTCAACCCCTTTATAGTCTAAATCTACTTATTAATTTCATCTTGGGTCTTCTTGCCAAGAAAAATATATAATTAACCTTTCAGTGTATATTAAACCCTCCTATTTATTTCTCTCTGAACACCTTCTGCTTTCTATGTGCCCCGTGGAAGAGCTAACCTTCCCACTATTAGTCCCAGACCACTAATACACTAGCCTCTTCACTTCTCAACTGTTCCATTCCACTTGTCAAATTATTACTCTTTCAATGTCCCTTTTTCATCCAGATTCCCAGCTCTATCCCAGACACTAAAACACCTGAGACGTTTTTCTTCTCTACTCCTCTCTGTGCTACATTCCTGCTGTCCCCAAAATCCATGTTGAAGTTCCTTTAGAATCTTGACCTTAAGATTCTCATTCTTTTATGAACCAGCATGACCTGATCCCAAGGCTGTTTAATCAGAGAGCCCTCTGGCGAACTCATCCCCTCCTTAGACAGACTTCATGGTTTATTCTTTTCCACGGAATGAGCACTCCTTTCCAGCATTCTGGATCCCCTCCCTCTCCACTTACCCCCATTCCTATGTCATCCTCAAAATTTGTTTTCTTCATTAGTGTATTTTGTTGGTCCAATAGTTCGTTCATTTAAAAACCATTGAGACTCTGCTATGTTCTAGGTTTACACAGGGCTCTAGGACAAGAAAATACAGTGGTGATTCAGATTCCAATGATATTCTGAAGATGCTCATAGCCTAAAATAGTAGTTAAACATATATAGAGAAGCAAAGCACTCTGGGAATACAGAGGAGGGAGAAGCTTCATGGAAGAGGCATCAGTCGAGCAGGGTATTGACGGATGGCAAGACTCTAGACAAGTGGTTCTCAACCTTGGCTACACATTAGAACCACCTGGGAATCTTTTTAAAATCCTGATTTCTGGGCCTCATCCTCCAGAAATTCTGTTTCTTTGTTATGGGGTGAGGCCACAACATTAGTAACAAAGAAACAGAATTTCTGGAGGATGAGGCCCAGAAATCAGGATTTTTAAAAGATTCCCAGGTGATTCTAATGTGCAGCCAAAGTTGAGAACCACTGGTCTAGACATAAGATAAGGGGAAAGGAACTAAGAAAAGGGGAGCATATTCAGTTATCATTTGCCTTCCTCACTAGAGCTTCCATTCCTTAAGGATAAGAACCATATGCTTTATTTTTGTATGCCTCACGATGCTTTGCAACAGATCTCTCTCTATAAAAGGAGCTCAATAGACACTGACTGAATAATGTAATTAAATATGGTGTGAAATATTTTCCCTCAGCTTTATCTCTGTCTTCTTGCTTAGAGAATGGGTTGCCCATTTATTAATTCATTCTGTCAACATTTATCAGTGCCTAATATGTGTTAGCCATGTTAAGGGTAATGATATAGAAATGAGCTAGTCAGGCATTCCAATGAATATCTGTCTCAGGGAGTGCCTGTGGCCCAGAGGCTGCAAGGATGCTGGGAGCTCAGCATTCAGTACCCCTCAGTCAGGCCCTTCCATGTAGATAGCAAGCAAAGGCTTCAGTCAAGCAACTCCATGCATCTGAGTTCACAGCCCTCCAGGCACTGGTACTTCCCACTGACACTGTTATAAATACAAATGAGGGATTTTCCAGTGAGAATGAAGCCTGGTGGTGCATTTTCCCTGGGCCTTCTCCATATAGGTCTTCTGCAGGGAACTGATTGGTGAGCTCCCCCAGGTTGAGAGCCTGAAAGGCAGCCTGGAGGCAGGGGCTTTGTCTCCGGGCTGCCTATGCTTCTCCTGACACTCTCTCCCATCTTGTGTTTGAACCCTCTGTTCTCATAGGCCATCTTGATCCCAGGCACCACTGCAAACAAGGCAGGAGGTGAAATCAGTTATTCAGTTGCAAATATTGTGTGTGTGTGTGTGTGTGTGTGGTTATTCTATTTCTAGTCTAAATCCTAAAAAATATGTGCCATCTATAAACATGCTTCCCCCAATTTTTTACCTAAACCCACCTCTGAAAATAAAATAAAATAATAAAATGATGGTGGCCAGACTTGAAAATGCTCCAAGCACAGAAAACCAGTTAAACCATGTAAACAAAATAATATAGCTCATTTCATCTCATTTCATTAACATAAGCAAAACATAACTTAGGTTATTTCTTGTGAATGCCCCTGATAATCATAAACAAAACTTAAGTCATCTTCCTAAAATGATGAAAGATAATCACTTTAACCCAATCCCCACCATCTGGAAACCCCTACTATAATACCCAATCGTTGTAAAGGTTAAACAATGTCCTTATTTGCACTTTATAAGCCATCCTGTGATCTCAGGCCTCTGAGCTTCATACCAGTTTCACATTCAAAGTCTCTGTTTGCAAAAGGTTTGATTCTTGCCCAATAAAATATTCATATCAAGTAAAGCTCTCTGAATTTTTTTTCACACTATATAGACTCACAAGTTCTTAGCCTGAAAGAATTTTTTATCCATTGACTATACCATATTTTAACTCTGAGCATCTCCTACTAAGAATAAGATTGTATTAAATCTCTGCCAACCTACAGAAATCACCAAAAAACAATTCTAAGGTCAAGAATGGTGAGTTTTTATAGAACAGGGAAATGAGGTGCAATTAGGAATTGGACAACATGGGAGGAATTGGACAACATGGGTTCAAATTCTGACTGCTTAACTTTCAGCCATGGCTGTGGATGTGGACTTACACAAAAGGATGTCAACTTGCACTTTCTGGACTTGTTTTTACAACTGTAAAATGGGACAGTGATGCCACAATATTAATAGGATTGTTGTGAGGGTTAAACGCAAGCCTGGCATACCTTCAATAACTGGTGAAAAGTTTATTTTTATTATTATAACTAGAGGCCTGGTGCATGAAATTCATGCATGGGTAGGGTCCCTAGGCCTGGCTGGTGATCAGGGCTGATCGGGGCCTTCCAGCTGCCGGCTGGGGCCTCCCTTCCCTGGCTGCTGGCCAGGGCCTTCCTTCGTTCCGCGCTGCTCCCTGGTGGTCAGCACACATCATAGCAAACGATTGAACTCCCAGTCTCTCGGTCTCACTCCCCAGGGGACACTTTGCATATATATATATATACTAGTGGCCCGGTGCATGAAATTCATGCACATTGAAAGGGAATTAATTAGAGGAAATATTTTAATGTTGCTATTTGCCCTTTCTCTATAATAAAAGTGTGAGAGATAAAAGGAAATGAGTACAATGTATATAAAAATAATACATAATTTTATTAATAAATAAACAATAATAAAATGATATAACAAAAAACTCATGATGTAAAAACAACACTGATGCAAATAATGACTGATAAAGTGATTAAACTTATTCTAATATTTCCCTGTATACCACATTAAGGGCTGGTTGGGGGCATGACTGGTGACTGACAGGCAGCAGTCGCCCCAGCAGAGCCGGATCTCCCGTGGGAGATCCGGGCTGGAGGGGCAACTGCTGCGAGAGATCTGGTCTGGTGGGGCGACTGTTGTGGGAGATCCAGGCTGGCGGGGAGACTGCTGGCAGTCGCAGTTGCCCCGGATCTCCCTGCGGGAGGGCCGGTTGGGGGCGTGACTGATGGCTGACAGGCAGCAGTCGCCCATCCCGCGTGAGATCCGGGCTGGAGGGGCGACTGCTGCGGGAGATCCGGGCTGGCGGGGCGACTGCTGGCGGTCGCAGTCGCCCCACCAGCCCAGATCTCCCTTCGGGAGGCGTGACTGATGGCTGACAGGCAGCAGTCGCCCCGCCAGCCCGGATCTCCTGGCGGGAGGGCCGGTTGGGGGCGTGACAGCTGGCGGACTGCCAGGGTCAAACCCGCCAGCCCTGGGTCAGGTCGCACAGGGGTCGCCCGCCATCCAGGTCACAGATAGCAGGCCCAGATGGCGGCGGGGCAGGCAGAATGGCGCTGTCCCATCCTGCCTGCAGTATGCAAATTAGCCGCCATCTTTGTTGGTGGTTAACCGCCATCTTGGCTGGCAGTTAATTTGCATATCGCCCTGATTAGCCAATGGGAAGGGTAGCGGAGTGACACTAATTACTGTGTTTCTCTTTTATTAGATAGGAGATATATATATACATATATATATATATATATAGAGAGAGAGAGAGAGAGAGAGAGAGAGAGAGAGAGAGAGATTACTACAGTAGTCCAGCACCCAGGCTCAGAGGCTGCCTGAGCTGTTTGCTCACTCCCACTCTCCAGCTGCTTCCACAGCAGCCAGGAAGGGGAGCCTCTGGGCTCTGACTACAGAGTGCGGTGTGGTAAGGATGCAGCACTGCCCAGTCCGCCCCTATTGACATGCGGGCTCCACCAGCCAAAAGGCCTCAGCAGGACACAAACCTAGGCTGTGGACTCATCCTCACCAGGCCAGATACCTTCACTGCTACAGAGTGTTTTTGATTAGCAAGATGTAATTTATCTAAGTTGCTGTGGTAAGAATCTTCAGTTTTCACATTCTAGAAAAGCTGTCCCTACGTCCCTAGTGATACAACTGTGACTCACTCAGACTCTCACAATCCCTACTTCCCAGACACTGGAAAGTGCATGGAGTCACCTCAGAACCTGGGAACCCACCACCACTCCACTATGTGGGGGTGGAATGTGCTCGCCAGGCAGTGGGAGGGGGACAAGGAGCGATTATTTCCTGCAACCAGTCCCTCCCTAGCCAGGACTAGTCACAGATGGGGTGCACCTTTTGTTTGCCACAGCCTGGATGACATGTTCTCAACAAACCCAAGGTTAATTAACAGCCGACCTGGCTTACACAGCTTGGGTTTTGAAAACGCATGCTCATTCATTGCTTTCAGCATCTTTCTGCCCCCACCTCCAGTCCCTTTCTCTGCTCCTCAGGCATCTTCACAGCCTGCCTGATGAGAGTGAAGAAAACGCACAAAACTGGCCTTGTGAGCATCTGGGAAACATCTGTCTGCCATCATGTAACTGATTGCAGGTGGTGCTGGGGGGAGAGGATTAATAATATTAATGAGTAAGACTAATTGATTATTAAGCATGATTAGCCTGGCAATAGGACCACCTTGGCATTCTGCCAATCCCTGCGACTTAGCTACGGGAAGTCCCTGCTTTGCTGGGGATCAGGGAATGCAGGACGATCAGAATGTCTGAACTACGAAACTCCAGGGGACTCTGCATACCTTTAGTGGCAAGTGTGAGTGACGTATTTAGAATGTATACACATTTGCACCCCCAAGCATCCCCCCAAGCACTTGACCTGACTGAATTTTATTAAAAGTTTTCCACCACCTCTTAACATCTCCTGTTCTTTGGGGATGGGAAGGTGAGTGACAGGAGTGATGGTTAAACCTAAAACAAGCTCCAATGCGTCTTCCTTCCCTTTCCACCATTAAAGTAGAAATTCAGCAAATCTTTTTAAAAGACCGCATTCAGCCCTGACCGGTTTGGCTCAGTGGATAGAGCGTCAGCCTAAAGATTGAAGGGTCCCAGGTTAGATTCTGGTCAAGGGCATGTACTTTGGTTGTGGGCATATCCCTGGTGGGGGGTGTGCAGGAGGCAGCTGATCTGTGTTTCTCTCTCATCGATGTTTCTAAGTCTCTATCCCTCTTCCTTCCTCTCTGTAAAAAAAAAATCAATAAAATATATTAAATAAATAAATAAATAAATAAATAAATAAATAAAAGACAGCACACAGACTAAAGCAGGCATCCTAGGTGTTTAGGTGGGGGATTGCTTTGGTAGTGTCTTGAGGGAACAAAGTGTTGTTGCATCTCATGTTCTTTTAACAAACATATTTTGAGGGCCTATCATAATCCAGGCACTGTGCTAGGTGCCGATATGTATAAGCATGTTTGTTGCTCAGAAAACTCAGTCTTGTGGTGGGGGAGAGAAATATGTGTAAATCTTCTGCTTCTGCAATATGGCTCATCAGATACCCTGGAAGAACCCTTCTGCTACCAAACAGCTAGACTCTAGATACAACACACTCTGTAATTCATGACTGAATTCACAAGAAATCTTCACGAATTATTCCCACCAACCCTCCCTACCGTACCCCACCCTTAAAGTGAGCTGAACTGGTTGCTGAGAATGGAGAGCTTTAAGCAAATGGGGAAGATGGAGTTGCCCTAAATGCAAATCCCAAAGGAAAGAATAGAAAATAACAAAATGTATCACAAATCACAAAGGTAGATATTATTCCCTAATAGTCTTCTTTCACTTGTGTATACACTCATACATATTTTATATATGTGTGATATATATGTGTGTATATATATATATATATATATATGTATATATATGTGTGTGTGTGTGTTTCCGGTTGTGATAGCCTATCTAATAATAGACAAAGATTGAAATTGACCATATCTTCGCTATGCCTCCCATTGGCTAATCAGCGAGATATGCAAATTAACCGCCAACAAAGATGGCAGTTAATTTGCATACGTAGGTGCGAAGCGGCGGAGCGAAGACTGAAGGTGACTCCAGCCGGAGCAGCAAGGGCTTTGAAGGTGACTCCAGCCGGAGCAGCAAGGGCTTTGAAGGTGGCTCCAGCCGGAGCGGCACCGGTTTTCCTCCGGCACCCGGGACCCAGGCCTATTGCATGAATCTTTTCATGCAACAGGCCTCTAGTCAAATATACAGTGGGGCCTTGACTTACGAGTTTAATTCGTTCCATGATGGAGCTTGTAACTCAAATTACTCGTATGTCAAATCATAAAGTGAACGAGTGAGACACGTGATGCTGGGCTGATGTTGTGGCGTTCACTGTGACGTTCGCTGTGCCAACTAGCAGTGGGGTATCTGAAGCTGGCTCGTAACCCGAATTTTAGCTCGCAACTCAAAGCAAAAAATCGGCCAAGAGACGGCTCGTATCTTGAAAAACTCATTAGCCGGGATACTCGTAAGTCAAGGCCCCACTGTATTAGAGGGCACAGTCAAAGACGTGTAAAAGCTACTATTCTATAAGATATAATAAGGCATGAAGGAAATAGTTGCCAGTTTAACCTGGGTAGTGGTTTTGGGGAACACAGAGTGGGAGTCCAAACTATAGGTGAAATTTGTGTTGATTGTTGAACGATAAATAAGATCATTCTAGGTGGATGATGGGAAGAATAGGCCAGGTTTTGAAGGGGGGGAAATCAGGAAAATGAACATGAAGCCATTAAAGTGGAATTTTTATCTCCATCTATACTTTCCCCTTAATACCCTTTGCTGCATCAATTCTAAGTAACCTAAGGTTGATTTTTTTTTTTTAAGAATTCCACTTATAAAGTTTGGCAGGCACCCTATTGTGAGAAAATACAAAGGTCATCCTAAGGACTTGGGACTTTATCCCATGAACAATACACAGGCACTGAAGGGTTTTCAATAGGGGTGTGATATGATTCATTTTATGGATCAGAGAGATACTTCTGGCAGCATCCTGGGGAAATATGACAGAGTAGATGTTAATGTCATTTACCCAAATATGAATGAAGAGATGGCTTGGAAGAAGAAGAGGATGACATTATTGTTATTCAGAGGATAATTATTATTAATTACAGTGTGTGGCAAAAGTAAGTTTACAGGTGAAACACAGAGTTTATTCTTGTATTATTATTTATTAATTATTGTACTATTTTCCATACAAACAACTATAAATCAATGTTTGTCCCTCCCTGTATATTATTATCAATTATATTATTACTCAGAGCATAACTTAAATTATTCGGAGGATAATTTAAGTTTTCAATATGTGATAAATTATATTATCAACGAAATTATTTGCTGACCTTCACCCAGATTACCCATCAGTCTTGGTCATGTGACTCTGTTTTGGCTGATGAAAGGTGAGTGAATATGATGGAAACTTCAGAGCCAGCTTATGTGTCCCCATAATCTCTTTTTCCTTTGTCATGAGATTTGTTGTGTTCCAGCCAGAGGCTGCTCTGTTGGCCTGGCCCTAGAGTGGAGACATGGAGCAGAGTGTAATCAACCTCTGTGGACAAGTAGAATCAGTGAGGAAAAAATCTTTGCTGCATATTTGTAGCAAATCTTTACCACAGCATAACCTAGATCATCCTGACTAATTCAAGATGCCTGTGGGAGCATTATATTTACATGGGGGTTAGCCACAAAATGTTTATTTTAAAAGACTAGCCATCTTTGTCTATCTCTCTTTAGAAGCTTCTGGGAGTCACTATTTATTAGTCTTTGTCTTCAAGGAGTCATGAGCCTGCCTAAGTCATGAGCCAGGCTATAAAGCAGTATGTGTACATCATGGAGACTACAGTAAAAAGGGGGCCCATAGAAAAGCACAGTGTCAAGGGGGTGGGGTGCATAGTTACCTTTTAATAAATTATGGGGGACAGAGCTCAGTTAAAGAGTACCAGCAAGTGTGCTTTTATCTCAGTATGGATTTGCAAAAGAAGAGGGAAATTGGCTCAAGTGTACAAAGAGAAAATCAATGAGCGGGCTCAAAGTAGCTCTGAAGTGGATGAGGAAGACCAGGAAGCCCTGGGGTTGAAGAGAAGTCTAGGAGAAGGCAGAAAGAGAGGCTCAGAGGTCTGTGTCAGCGTAAATTAGGGGCTGCCACGTGTCACTTAGGGTGACTCCACATGGCTCTGAGCTGTCATGCACATGTACCTGTGAGCCTCCCCATCTGGGTGACACATTTCTGTGTTTAGCATGTTTGCCTTCTAAAAGCCTTTTGGAGAAATGGAAATTAATGAGATTCTGTTATATGAATAGTTGACCCTGCCATACCTTGGTTGTGAGTATACTGTCATGTATGATAATGAGGAACATTCAGTCCTCAGGAAGTAGGAGGGGAAAGAGCTGCAGGAAGTACCTCTCTTTTTCCCAGAAAGCCTGACTGTTTGCTTAGTGTGGAGAAGAATGAGGAATCCACCAGGCAGTGAATGTCATGAGGGAAGGACAATGATAAGAGAATAAGAAACAAAGGAAGGGGAAATAAGGAGAATCTAGTAAAAAGCCTTCTTGGGAATATGAGTGAGCATTCTGCTGGGGAAAATGGAAGGTCATTTTGAGAAAATGAGAGAATTTCAGAGGATCCAAAAATAAATAATATCCCCAAAGGGTTTCTCTATATACTGTGTGGCAAAACCATAATGTTCTGCTTCTTTTGTTCATTCATTCAGCCATTCATTCACAAGCATTAATGGGGGACGCATATGTGCCAAGCATGTGCTAATCACCAGGGACATAAAGATGGATAAGGCCCCATTTCTGATCCCAAAATGCTCTGGTCTACAAGGCATCTCCACCTACCTGTTTTGCATTTTGCTCCCTCTTAACTCACCTCTTAATCTGGGAAACCAGATTACGTGTCATCATGCCTTGTATGATACAAGATGGGTTTCTTCACTAAATGCTAGAGCATGGACCAGCAACCTCAGGCCTGTGGGCCAGATCCAGCCCAAGGCCAGTTTCTTTATGGTGCTTGAGCTAAGAATGGTTTCTAATAGGGAAAAATAAGAAAAGAAGAGAGGAGGAGGAGCATAGAGACCATATGTGTCTGGTAAAGCCTAAATTATTTACTATTTGGCCCTTTTCAGGAAATGTAGAGAATAAACTCTTGTATCATATTCATAACATGGTTTGGATTGAGAATCTCTATCACCTCCAAGGACTCATTCAAAACAGGTCAGTTCAGTCAGATTATCCTTCTCCAGGAGAAATTGAATTTCCCAGTATTTCCTAAGACTCTGATGGCTCATAAAGTTAGCAAGCTATTCTTGCTTTTGTAGCATCAGCAGAATTTCCAGGCAACTCCTCAGTCACAAGCTGCTGATCTCCAATGATCTAACATTAAATTCATACCTTCACCTTCTGAGCATTAGGCATAAGGAAGGGTCACCACTCAGAAGTCTGCCCAGGCAGCTGAGGCAAACCTGTTGGGAGAAGGTCTGGGGGCAGTACCCTGGGTTGATGTGCCTTCAGCTTCAGGTTGCAGAGGTCCCAGCACCCTGGATCCAGCTTGGGGAAAGTGACTGGAAGAAAGAGCAAAAGTCCTGTAATTTCACATATATATCTCTGCACCACCTTGAGCCTCTGACCACCCCAAAAACAGGGTATCCCCAAAAATGTATACACACTTTAACAGCTGATGGCTCAATTTTGAAAATTAAATGTATTTTTAATATATTTTTATTGATTTCAGAGAGAAAAGGATAGGGAGAGAGACAGAAACATCAATGATGAGAGAGAATCATTGATCAGCTGCCTCCTATAAGCCCCTACTGGGGATTGAGCCTTCAACCAGAACATCTGCCCTGACCAGGAATCTAACCATGACCTCCTGGTTCATAGGTCCAGGCTCAACCACTGAGTTATGTCGGTCGGGTGAAAATGAAATGTATTTTAATAAACACTGCCTTTAGAATTATTCAAAGTATGTATATACATTTTTTGGGACATCCTATATAATTACAGCACACTTCAGACCCATTTGATTGGCCAGCCCCTGTGGGGTATACAGCAGGCCTGTGTGCAAACACAGAAGCTAAGCAGGGCGCATAACACCAGGGGAGCTTACGCTGGGGAAGGCTGCAGATCTGGTAGCAGCAAAGGATAACTGCAAATTGTCCCACCTCTCAGGAAGTAGGGTGGCCCCAAATTCCTCTCATGGAAAAGGCCTGCATTATTTGTTCTATGTTTACCAATCCCCATCCCCAAGGAAAGACATACCACCCTGTCTTCCCTGCCTTGTCTTCAGGTTCACATTCTGCACCCAGCACTGGGTGAACACTGTTCTTACTGCTGAGCCTTTTGTCAATCTTGTTGCATGTCGCCCATGGCCATCACTAATCCTTTTGTCTACAGCTGCACAGCAAAGATAGAGATCACTGCCAGAGCACCAACATCTTGCAAGAGGAAAGGCAGTGATAAATGAGCAGCATATCAGATTATAGCCTGTGTGTTACCCATCCCGGTGTGTTGACTTTTGTGGCTACTGTTGAGACGCGTTAGCAGTCATCCAGCAACACTGCTGTCTTCTGAATGTAGTTATATTATCTGATGTTGTGGCCTTTCCTTCAGGCCCAGAAACTTGGCATTGCTACTTTGGAAAACAGAGTACAGTGAGGCCTTGACTTACGAGTGTCCCGACTAACGAGTTTTTCGAGATACGAGCCATCTCTCGGCCGATTTTTTGCTTTGAGTTGCGAGCTAAAATTCGGGTTACGAGCCAGCTTCAGATACCCCACTGCTAGTTGGCGCAGCGAATGTCACAGTGAACACCACAACATCAGCCCAGCATCACGTGTTTCACTCGTTCACTTTTTGATTTGACATACAAGTAATTTGAGTTACGAGCTCCGTCATGGAACGAATTAAACTCATAAGTCAAGGCCCCACTGTACCTGCTCTGGGTGTCTTTCTAAAGCAGTGGTTCTCAACCTTCCTAATGCCACGACCCTTTACTACAGTTCCTCATGTTGTGGTGACCCCCACTTTCATTGTTACAAATTGAACATAATTAAAGCATAGTGACTAATCACAAAAACAATATGTAATTATATATGTGTTTTCCGATGGTCTTAGGCGACCCCTGTGAAAGGGTCGTTCGACCCTCAAAGGTGTTGTGACCCACAGGTTGAGAACCGCTGTTCTAAAGGCATCTATTCAAATGGAGCCGGAGCTCTGTTCTCAGCAGATTTAGCCACCGTCTTCATCAATGTTTGGGAGGATAATCTGGGTCCCCCATGGGGCTGTGCTCCAATCATCATTTCTCACATCTGGAATTTGCTTGGTTGTTGGGCCACCTTTCCCTTAGCATCATCCTTCGGTTGCACAAAGGGGCTGCACTGGCTGTAATTCCCAAGAGTTACCAGTGAGGCTCAAAATACAGTTACCTGAGCTTGTCCCTCCTGGCAGGGCAGCACAGGCCTTCAGGGTGTCTTTCTCACTATGGTAGAAAGGCACAAATAGGAGTGAGATTTAGTCCCTGAAGCTTAATTTAAAAAATATGTAAAGGATGTAGACTTTTCTGGTCACTAGTAAGAAAGAGTCTTTCTTTTAGGAAAGAGTCCTTGTCTGTTCACATATTAATTCATTCAAGAGGTATCTACGGACTCTGTTCCATGTCCTGCTCTGTGCTAGGCCCTTGGAATACAGAGACGCACAAGGCACAGGCTCTGGCTCCAGGAGCTCACAGGCTAGTGTGAAATCCTAAAAGATAAAGACTTTGCTTTAGATTCTTAAAACACTGCTCATTTTAGGGATAGTCACAAATACAGTGGGGCCTTGACTTACGAGTGTCCCGACTAACGAGTTTTTCGAGATACGAGCAGTCTCTCAGCCGATTTTTTGCTTCGAGTTGCAAGCTAAAATTCGGGTTACGAGCCAGCTTCAGATATCCCACTGCTAGTTGGCGCAGCGAACATCATAGTGTACGCCACAACATCAGCTCAGCATCACCTGTATCACTCGTTCACTTTAAGATTTGACATTATGAGTAATTTGAGTTACAAGCTCTGTCGCGGAACAAATTACACTCGTAAGTCAAGGCGCCACTGTAGTCCTGTTCCCCTCATTTTCCCCAGCACCTGGTAGGATTGCATTTCTCTGCTTCCTTAAAAGTTAGACATGGTCATATGACTTACTTTAGCTGATGATCTGTGAACAGAAGTGGGATGTATCATTTCCAGGTGAAAGTTTTTAAGAGACAATGTGTGTTTATATATCCCATTTTTCCTGCTTTGGGAATTGAGGAAGACTATGTAGAGATGGAGAATCTACCAGTCCCAGTTCCTGAGTGTCTAACAATGAGTAGAGCCCCTGGCCAACACACAGAGATAAACTTCCATTTTGTTAAGCCACTGAGAGTTGAAGGTTGTTTGCGACTATTGCACAATCCAGCCTGCTTTGACCTATGGACAATGGCTCTGGGGAATAAGGCTTTTCCAGCCTTCAGTCACCCAAGAAGAGCCTTTTTCAAGTTAGGACCAAACTAAGATTTGAGGAACACCTTGATATGTGGAATGTATTGGGGAGCCTCTAGGACAGACAACATCTCCTGTAATAGCTGTGGGTCACAAAGGGATCTACCCTCTTCTGTGCTCATGGCTTGTAGGCTTCCCCACCAGAACTGCCTTTGATCAGTTAAAAAATCCCAGCATATGACATCCCCTGAGAGAGATGCCCAGAAATCCAGAATTTCTAGCAGCCTATGTTTCCCTCTATCACAGCCCTCATCACACTATTTACCTATCTGTCCACCTCACTAAACTGTGAGTCCAAGTGTAGGCCTGGTATGATCCCAAATTGTAATAAGTAGCCAATCTCTACATTTTAAATTGAGTACATTTTCAATGAATGAGTGAAGCCCTCTTCTGCTACCCTTGCACACTATGTCTTTGACACTATGTCCTTTGAGTAAGGCACGAAAAGATGTATAATAGGCAAGTGTGTCTTTTAATTACCATTCCTTCTCTGCAAGGTCAGGGTGCCATGAGAAGAGTTCTGTTGTCAGAAGACCTTGGCCCTAGTATCTGCCCTGCCTCTCCGCTCTTAACTGTGTGATCTTGAGCAAGTCTTTTAACTTCTAAGTCCAAGTTATTGTGAGGTTTAAAGGAAAGAATGGATATGGTTTGCAGACTGTCACAAATGAAAGGAACATCTGGACACCTTATAGCTTATTTTACTCTGACTCAGCACAGTAATGGCAGAACTAGGAACAGAGTCCAAGTCTTCTAAAGTCCAGTTTGGCGTGTTAAGGCTGTTAGTAAAAGGAATCTGAGAATTGATAACATCATGGGATATGAAAATAAGTTCATTAAAGAAATACCTTGATGCATTGCTTTGTGTTATCATGTGTTTGATTCTCCTATTCTTGTTAGATTGAGGAGAACTGCCTTTTAGCCCACCCAGCATACACAAGTTTCTGCCTTACTCTCCAATTAAGTATTTGTAAAGGCTGAAGCCTGGTTGCAATTCCATTAAGCAGCTAACTCCCAGGCATCTATTTTCAAGGCTATGTAACACGCATTTTTCCCAGGTTAAGTAGCTTGGCCCTGTATCACCAGGGTGGATCTCTGCCCTATAGAATGTTAATATTTTGGCATAAATAGCTCCACGCTGAAATAGAAGAGTTGATTGGGATTTAAATAATATTTACATAAAATACACTCTGCCTTAAATAGTAATTGATGAACAACCAAAATCTCCTCTGTATCAATAAGGAAAATTATCAATAGCATTGTATAGACTAAGTGGCATGGATCTTAGGGGGCGGGACACCATTGTGAGCAGAGCATGAGGATTTGCATACAGAATATCATTTATATACACAGGTATTTAAGATAGGCCCTATAGTATAATGTAAGGCAGCATGGCATGTAACCTATTGTGTGGTTTATGGTGTAATTAAATGTTAGGTAATAATCATTAAGTAGGCATGTAATCCAGATGTGTAGATGTTTTCTAGCCTTCATGGGTTCTCTTCTTAATTCTCAAATGATAATTGCCTGGATCTCCATTATGAATATCACCATATTGCATACTCAGAAATTCATTCTTCAACTGGTTTTCCTCTCCATGTCATTGCCCAGCAGCCTTAAAAAATGCTCACATGTTACTAAAAATCTATCTTTTTAGTCCTTGACCCCTTTGACAAACCTCCCTGCTGGTAACTAATTTATCATTGCTTGGTACTTGATTTCTCCATGGCCCTACTACTTCTTCTGAATCTCTCTAGTCACAGCTAAGAATGGTCTTGAAACATTTGAATTTTGTTTTATCAGTTATATATACCAAATAGTTTAAAGAACCAAATAATACTAAAAAGCAGATTAATACAATTAATAACCCCTACTTGCCCCACTTTCTCTTATCAATTTCTTCCTACCCATAGGCAGTCACTTGTATATTAATAATATGCTTATATTAATATATGTTGGTTTATATGTTATATATATTTATGCATATATATTCATATGCATATGTGTATGTTAAATATATATATTAATTTACCAGAGAATATTTTGCTCTCTTTAACTCTCACCTATATCTTCTACCTCCTTATCCCATACACTCTTCTCATCTTGCCATCTTCTCAATGTAGATAAATTTAATTTTAGTTATATTAATATTCAGTTGTTATACTATTGTGGATATGGTAATACTATGCACAGCTGAGCTATGAAATGTATTACTTTTACATTTGAACATGACTTTTTGTTTTCTTGGAGTCAATAATTGTTTATTTTGTTTAGTTTTTCCACATAATTACCACTAATTCAGCTTCAAGCCCTCCATCTATAGCAGTGATGGCAAACCTATGACACGCATGTCAGAGGTGACACGCGAACTCATTTTTTGGTTGATTTTTCTTTGTTAAATGGCATTTAAATATATAAAATAAATATCAAAAATATAAGTCTTTGTTTTACTATGGTTGCAAATATCAAAAAATTTCTATGTGACACGGCACCAGAGTTAAGTTAGGGTTTTTCAAAATGCTGACACGCCAAGCTCAAAAGGTTCGCCATCACTGACCTATCGTCTGTATCTTTTCAAGTGTTCCAACAATTTTATCTTGAAGAAATCTCTCCTGGAGTCTTCTGATCTGCTCAAATAGGGACTCATAACTCTATAACTGGCCCATAGCTGTCAGCGTGAAATTTTCTTCACCATTACCCTAAGAATTCTCTTTCTTTTCTGTCCCATGATGGATTGTCAGTTTTCTGAGTCCACAGTCTTCCTTTCTGGATTTAGTCATTTGTTTAATTGTAACACATCATTTGCCAAGAAATGTGTCCGTAAATGTCTTTATTCTACCCTCACCCTAAATTTATTGTTTGGTGAAGCATAGGATTCTATGTTGAAAGTCATTTCCTTCAGAATTTTTAAGGCATTTCTTCATTGTCTTCCAGCTTTCAGTATTCTTTTGGAGCTGTCTAAAGTCATCCTGATTTTGTATCCTTGTATATAAACTTTTTCCCCTAGACTGTAGGCATGTGGGGTGTTGACTTTGTTGACAAAACTTTATATAATATGCCTTGATGTGGGCCACTTAAATGGAGTGATGGAAGGAAACTCATATCCTTCTAGCCTGTGAAATTTATTTTAATGTTTTTCTTTAATACTATTTTTTTCCTAAATAATAATTGTTGTTGTTTTCTGGAGCTCTTCTATTGTGAGTGTTGGACATTATATAACTTTCTTCTCTTTCTTCCTATTTGACATCTCTTCCCTTCTTGTCCTATTTTCTGGAGATTTTCTCAATTTTATATTTCACCTCTCCCAGGTCTTTAATTTCTGCTATCATCTTTAATTTCCAAGAGCTTTCTTACTTGTTTTCTGAAAGTGTTTATTTTATACAATATTGTAATCTTGTTCTATAGATTTATTGTCCTCCCTTATGTCTCAAAATATCAAATATTTTAAGTGTTCTTGTGCCTGTATAACCTTTGTTACCTCCAAGTGTTTCAATTTTCTTTTTGTATTTGACCTTATCTATTGCTTTCATGTTATGGGCTTCCCTCTGACGTGTATGGTAACCTTAGTGGTCTGTTTATATGTGAGAGTGGGGGTTGAAAATGCCAACTAATGGCTCTGACTTATTAGGTAGACTGTTGGTAGTGGGGTTTACTGTGGAGAGGATTAGCTTGGATGACAACCCCCTCCCATTAATACTTTCACTCTCTATGAGTTCCACTCTCAACTGCCAGTGTGCCCTCATTTTAGTGACTTTTGTTTTACCTTCTCTCATCTTCTGCCAAGGTGGAAAAGAGGCAGTAGTCTAGCTGCACTGTGTGGGAGCAAGGATTTTGGCTTGTTAACTGCCTCCTTTTTTTCTGCTTCTTAAATAGACTTTCAACCAGCCTCCCTGTTATCAGTCCCATTTTCACACCCACTTCCATAGTGACACTAATTTTGGAGTTCTTCAATGTAACTCCAATTACTTTTCAGTTTCTTCCACTCATTTCTCACACATTCTCAGGTCTGCTAAATCAGTTATCATTTATCCATCTGGTTTCCAACCTCCAAAATTTAATTGTCATTATGTCCTCTCCTATTCTTTATCTTTATGGATAAAGACTTTTTAAAAAAAAAAAAATCCCCTTTCCATCATTTTAGTAGGGTTTAGGGGAAGTGAAAGTAAATACATGTAGTCAACCTGTTATCTTACTTAGAAGCCAATTTGTAACAAACAATTAGTGAAATTGTTCTGAGGGCTTGGTATAAGAGATATACAACTCCAAGAGAGAATTCTCTAAATGCTACACTGCAAAGCCACTATCTGGATGTAGCTGGCTGAATTCAATTCTATAGGAATATTCAAACTTCTCTCTACCTCAAAATCCTGACCCCTAGCTCCCTTTCAATCCACAGAGAGAAGATTTCCCCCTTCCCTGGTCCAAAGCCCTCCTCTTTCCCTGCCCTAGGATGATCAATATTAGAAATATTTATCATCTTCAGCAAAATCCCCACTCTTATCCATGGGGTCTAATCTGGCCTTAGTGCTCCAGACAAGGCACTCATGATGTTCTGTATACATTTCCCCAGAGCTCACCGGTCCAATCTTGTGTGACACCATATGGAGGACATCAAGATTTCAGTATAGCTGATACTAGGCCAACCCCATCCCAGAACCCATCCATAGTCTTTTTCCAGCATGAGTGAAGAGATGCTCAAACTAGCATTCCTCATAAAAATCTCCAGATCCTAGGAGAAAATACTTGGGAATTTCCCAAAAAAACGCAGTCATTTTCATGAACAGACCAATCTATGTCTACATTAAAAAATAATCTCAACATCATAAAAGCACATTTGCTAAAGACACACATTTTACATTACTAACTCAATTATTTGTTCCCTCAGTCTACACCTGAATTCAGGTTCATCATCAATTTACAGTGCTCTATAATATGAGTAGATATTGCACACTATGTAGCATATCAGGGCCTTGGTTAAGGACGGTGCTGTGGATAGAGCTTGTCTTCTATGCATGAGCTATGGTTGAAGTATCATGTAAATATGCTTAACCAAACCAGGGTTCTGCCAGCTCTGGTTTGGATGAAATGCAAAATTTATGAGCCCTTTCTGATTGTATATCTACATGGAATAAAGGAACATTCTCCTGAATGGTGCTAATCAGAGACTAGGCTACCGTTCAATAGTTCTACTCTCTTGAATTTCAATAAACCTTCATACAGATGTGTTTTATCAGGTTAAACCATATGAAATTTCTGACATTCAATTTTTTTGACCTACAAAAATTGCAATTTTATATGATTGAATATTATAGTGAGAAAAGTGCTTGGAGTCTAGAGGCTTGGTTTTGAATCCTGGTTCTCTTACTCAGTAACTGTTAAGCTTTAGCAAGTCACTGGATGTCTTTCTTAGCTCCAGTTTTCAGATGGAGCCAACTATGTCTGCTGCAAAGGGTTATTGTGAAAATTAAATGGCTGATGCAAACTGACACACCCAATACATAGCCACTGGCTAATGGTAGAAACACTTGCTCATCTATTACTTCATTTGATTTTCACGGTAGTCTTATAAGTTAGACATAGAAAACACAGTCTATTGTTGAATTTTAAAGAGGAGGAAACTGTTACCTATAGACTCAAAATGGTTTATACAGAATTACCTACCTAGCAAATAGCAGAGCTAGAACTGGAACATAGATATCTTGATTCTTGGTCTTGTAAATACATATTCCTCTCAAATACTGTGCTTTCCAGTCATCAGAACATTGTAAAACAAACAAACAAAAACAAAATACCTGCAGGAGTTAACTAAGCTCCAAGATCCATAATGCAATGAAACACACAGCACTAAAACTGAACATTCTTGAAACTTTTTTGTTTGTGTAACGATAGGACAATGCTGTATCTATATTCTTATCCATTTAATCTCTGCAACAATCTTTTTTTCCAAATAGATAGGCTGGAGTTCAGAGGGGTAATCATTTTTAAAATCATTTTCACTGCATGGAAGATAGGCCAGAATTTCCTGTTCACTAATCAAATAGGAACATAAAGGCTTGACTTTTTGGATTTGATGTGGTCCCTGATGATCATCTGGATATGATTTAATAGACAGGAATTCAGGAGATCTGGTTTCTCCTGTTTCTAATGCTATGTTGTTAAGCCAATCATTTAACCACTCTGAGCTTGTTTCTGTCTCTGTAAAGTACACAAATTGTCTTCTTCTAGCTTTAACATTACAGAGTCCACTAGAGGCCCAGTGCACAAAATTTGTACGGGGGGTGGGGAGGGTGTCCCTCAGCCCAGCCTGCACCCTCTCCAATCTGGGACCCCTTGAGGGATGTCCGACTGCCTGATTGGGCCTAAACGGGCAGACGGACATCCCTCTTACAATCCAGGACTGTTGACTCCCAACCGATCACCTGCCTGCCTGCCTCCCTGATTGCCCCTAACCGCTTCTGCCTGCCAGTCTGATCACACCCTAATCACTCCCCTGCCAGCCTGGTCACCCCTAACTGCCTTCCCCTGCCAGCCCGGTCCCCCCTAACTGCCCTCCCCTGCAGGCCTGATCACCCCCAACTGCCCTTTTTTTCAGGCGTGGTCCCTCCCAACTTCCCTCCCCTGCTGGCCTGATAGCCCACAACTTCCCTCCCCTGCCAGCCATCTTGTGGCATCCATCTTGTGTCCACATGGGGTGGCCATCTTATGTGTTGGAGTGATGTTCAATTTGCATATTACCTCTTTATTATATAGGATAATTCAGAAGTTTGTATTACATAACCAACTGCACTTATTTGGAAGTTACTCTGGGACAGGCTTGGGCTGTTCTGGGAAGGCATATGAACCTGGCTTCTGTTGCTACCAGCTGCCACCAGAACACTATAACCATCTATGGGGAGAATCATTGTCAGTGTTGGTCAGTGTTAAAGGCCAAGACACAGAGGTCTTGGAGAGGATTCTAAGTGAACTCTGGGTTTCCATAGCCTCTGAAGAGAGATCAGATAAAAGTTTAATAAAAGGAAGTCCTAGTAGATGTCCTGATCGGCTTAATGCTCCAGAGAGAATCCATTTCCAAACAATGGTGTGCACCTGTGTTGGGAAGATCATTCTGCCTGGAGAATCACCTCCAGTGATCACCCCAACACTTCCTGACATCAGCTTTTAAGGATCATCATCCACCAACTCTCAACAACAGGAGACCTCAGAATGGCTTTCACTATGGTGAGAGGCCATATTAATGAAGCTGGGGCTAGAACAGAAAATTCACATATCTACATTATATAAGGCATCTACATTATATAAGGACTGCTTGGACCATGCAACACCTCATTATTGGAGGGGAAAACTCCACAATGCACAAGAGTGCTTCGTATTGACAACCCATCTTGCTTTGTTCCTCCCATTTCTGCAGATTTCAGAGATGCTGATTCTTTGCCTGGGCTGGTTTCCTGTTTTTCCTGACATCTACTTCTCTTTGATTGATTTCCATTAGCTTATTTGGCAGTTGATCCACTGCTACTCTGATCATTTCCTTCCATGAGCTTCTACTTCCCCTTTCCTTTCATCCTCAAATACCTTGACCTGATCACAGCATGTCTTGGCATTGTGGACCTTCTTTCTCACCCATGTGTGGTGACGGGCGTATTTCCCGTTTTTATCTGTGAGTGCATGCCTCTGTATGAGTGTTTGACAGCCAATAGGCATGGCATCATGGGCAGTGACTATGCCAGCTCTGATATGAATGCCTTGCCCTGCAGCCCTCAGAGCAGGGAATCACAGTGAATTTTCAATCCCCTTTTGTGACTGGGATTGACAAAAGAAGCTGTCTCTTGGTGTGGCTGTTTCATAAAGTCTTCTTCAGGGAGGAGGTGTGGGTAGGTGGTATTAACACTGAGATTCTGATCACACACTTACACGACTAATCAGGTTCCCTCAGATAAAATCACTTCATGTCTAGATGGATTTAATTTTCTCCTAATTCCCTGTGCCATTTACCACGTTTTATGTAAGTCAATGAACACTTACATTTTTCCTTTAGGTTCTGTCAGTCCCCTGGTTGCTAAATGTACTTTCTCTCAGTTTTGTTCAGAAATCCAAACCAGGAAATCCAAATACCCAGATTTATTTTCAGCCTCTCCCATGATGGTTTATGTTAGTCATAATAAATCAAAAGCACTGTGAGATCCTGAAGTGTTCTATGAATCATCTAAGAAAGAAAAAAAGCACCTTCTGACCCATTTTAGTGATGAAATTATGGTTCTGTTGGTTCATTCGTTTAATGAACAACTATTTTGTGCAAGGCATGTGGTAGCACCTAGAGGGCTGATGGAGACATATCTGTCACAGATAACACATTCTAAGAAATTGTGATTCATTGTAAGATAAAGTAGATATAAATTATAGTGGCCTTAAAGGAGAAAGGCATTTCCCTAGAGAAGCACAGATCAAGAATATAGGATTTCTGGAGAGGTTGGGGTAGGGAGAGATTGAGGAAGGCTTTACAAAGAGGAGGGAATTGACCTGAATCTTCAAGAAAGGGTGGGATTTGATATGAGAAATAGGGCAGAAGAAAATCTTAAGTAGAGGGAACATTGAACATGGAGAAAGTTCAAGGTGTTTATGGAGAAATGTGTGAGGGGCACAGAAATAGGGGTGAAAATAGGTACTTTGGGAATATCATGAACAACCTTGTGTGGCAGCTTTATCCCCTTGGTTATGGGAGTTACTGAAGGTTTTCGCTGGGGAAACATGAGTTACTCTTCAAGAAGATTAACCTGAAGAGATTAGAAGGAACAGAAAGGTCAAAAAACTGAGGCCATCTTTCAAGAAGATGAATTTTCATTCTCTGTTAACTGGATTATATGTCAATACCCAGCTAATCAGAGTACTGGAAATTGAAACTACCTATCTCCAACTACTCTGCATAAAGGAGAATTTGCTGTAATTGGTGAAGTGTGGGGTGGTGAAAGGTTACATGTCCTGCAATGTGACATCCTTTAGTTAGCCTGAGACATAATTATGAGTATCACAATGAATTAAGCATCAAGTTCACATTCTGATTCACTTTAAACAATTGGTCTGCAGCTATGAAAAGATGACATTTCATTAAGCAGGGGAGATTTAAAATGCTAAATAAGTTATATGAACCCAGGAAAGAGCCCTTTGGAAATTGCAGTTCAGAGACATGTTTAGCTACGGTTGCTGTCATCAAGAATAGCATCCCACATAGCACAGAGATAGGAGAAATTTAGCTGCAACCATCACCAATTTAACTCTTGGGAATCTCTGTTTTCACCACTATTTCTGTATTCCTCACACTCTTCTCCATAAACACTTTGATCTTTCTGGCCCCAAGTGCTGAAGCAGATTGAGTGACAGCATTTTTAAAATTTATTTTATTTTTGAGAGCGAGAGGAAGGGAGAGAGATACAGAGATAGAAACATCAATGAAAGAGAAACCTCATCGATAGGCTGCCTCCAGCGTGTCCCACACTGGTGATCCAGTCTGCACCCCGGGCATGTGCCCTCACCTGGAATCGAACCAGCGACGTCTTGGTTTCTTGGTCAAAGCTCAACTGCTGAGCCACATCAGCTGACCACAGAGCATTTTTAATAAGTGTAGCATGTGACTGGTGACTGAACACAGATGTTATAGCAAAACTGTTGTTATTTAAGATAGTTTAGCACTTTATATTTATTATGTTTTGATTAGCACTTCCTAATTTTATTTCATTTTATTCATTTGTTTTTATTTTATTTTATTTTTTTTGCATTTCCTCATCCCATTCCTCCTCTTCTCAGTGTGCTGCTGTCTGGGCCAAAACAATTTTCAAAATTAAGCCCTAAAGTGTCAATTCCCTTTTTTAGTAGATTCCCCAACTAACTAGTTAATCTCCTGCTCTCTCATTACTTTCTCCCTTAATGAAGATAGGTAGTAACATTCTCCAGAGATGATCCTGCCAGCATTTATATTTCTTCCAAATTAGAAGAGTAGGCATCTCTCCAGATCATAAAGAATACATTTATTTTAAGGTACAGTGGAGAGAACACACAGAAATTACAGTTTGCTTAATGAGAGCCTCAGTAGTTTGCAGAAATTGTGGCTTGTGCAAAAGGTTTCAGCTTCATGCCTGGTGCTCTGGTTCAATATTCTCATAATCTGGCCATTAGGTATAAGGTTATAAAACAACTCAGAGTTTGGAAACAGAGGAAACTCAGGACACATTTTATCTGGGAGTTTCTGTATCTCTCCTGTGCTCTGCCTTGAATATGTTTTCTCTTTGTTAATCTATCTCCCTCTCTTTAGGGTCCTCCCTTCATTAATCTTTTAATCTCTGTATCTCTGCCTCTTTGACTTCTCTTGTGTTTCAGATCCTGGGTGTTTTTCTGTCTCCTGGGATTAGAAGCTTTGATCTCAACAACTGTGGGTAGTACCCACATTTCCAAGGATTATGAAATCCCCAGTCTGGATTCACTGTGGACATTGCTAAATGTGTTCCCCCAAGCACAAGAGTTTGGCACTTGTATTTCAATGATGAAATATGGAGACTTGTCCCATTATATGCCAGGTGCTATGTGACCTGTGACATATGTGAGTTCAGTAACTCTTGTCAACCCTGTGAGGCTCATGTCACAGAGAAGGAAGCTAAATTATGCCTAGAGAGATTAAGTGATTTGTAGTTAGTCACAGAATTAGACTTCACTTCTCATGTTGCTGTCTTTCCTAGTCTGATCCATGTGTTTATCTGCAGAGGTTTATAAACCTCCCTCAGTTGGATATAAGAGTAGAATGCTCATTCAGGGGCTCAAGAGAGGCCAGGGCTTACTGGATTTACCATTAAACTGAAGGAACATTGGTCTACTTAGGCCTATAAAGTGTTAATTACTGGAAAAGCTAGAGATTCAAAAGGTTTAGTGGGGGAAGTCAGTGGTTTAGTAGCAATGTAGAACATCTATTGGTTGGATTAGGGTCCTTTGACTTCAAGCAATTAGAAACTCTTTCTAATTTAAGTTTTGTTTGGTTTGTTTGGGGGGGGGGGGGCGGAGTGTTAGTATTTATTTATTTATTTAAGTTGCAAGATTTTTTTTTTTTTCAACTTTATGGTGGCTCCCAAAATTGAAGCAATGCATAAAGGTGCCAAACAGATTTGAGAGGGTCTGGAGCCAGTGCAGCTCTGGGAATCCAGGACACAGGAGTCAATTGATGGTCTTGTGAGGGTGCAGCCATAGGACAAATTAGCTCCAACTGTGTTTTTCATCTGCTGATGATGGTAAGTTCCAGGGAGAGTCCAGTTAGAGCATCATGACTGATAGCCCCACCAGCAAACATAATTGCCAAGAACTTTGAGAATATCAAGGCAGTCATCCCTTTTTTCCTGCCAGCTGATTGAAGTGCAGATGTTCTCCATTTTATACAACCCTCTGGCACCAGCCCACACTAGAAGATTCCCTCTCCTCTGCCACCACCCAGAAAAGCAACCTCTGTGTTAACCTCTGTGTTAACCCGTGAAGTTTTCCCTCCCACCCATTCCTCCTCTGCCTCCCAAACTTGCTAATGCCCAATCTCTAATCAAGTATTGGCCACAACAATTGGGGAGGCAGGAAGCATGAATCAATCTTTGTACTGTTTCTAAGTTGGTGTCACCATGACAGCATCAAAACGAATGGAAGGGAGAAATGAAAGTTTAACAAGAGTGTCCCCAGCACCTGGTATGGGCAAACCCCCATTCCCAGTAGATTAAGACAGTCCCGCCTCTTCTTCCTTTCCTCCTCCCTATTCCCACCTTTCATCCCACATGAGATCATTAGTCCCTGCAACTGCAAACTATACTGGTCTAGTCTTTTGATCACTCTGATTTCTCTTCAGACAAAGAAATGTGGCTGAGCCTGATTGTCTCACACTGATAAAAAAAAAAAAATAGATAATTAACCCTTTGCTACTGACAAAAAAGAAAAAGTGTCACACACTCACACACACAGTGAGCAAAAGTAGGTTTACAGTTGTGAGCACATGAAAGATTTTATTCTTATATTATTTATTAATTATTGTATTATTTTCCATATGAACAACTGTAAAGCTACTTTTGTCCCACCCTGCACACACACACATATTAAACGCACTTTTAGGTGACACATGGCTGCCCCCTCTTGATTCTTATTCTTCCATGGTCTTTCTCCCATGGAGCATTTTCTTTCATTTCCTTCTTTCTTTATTCTGTCTGTTGTGCCTTCCCTACTGCTTTCTTTTCATCCTTATTCTTTTGGCTTCTTTGCTTTTTTTCTCCTCCCATATTGAGATAAAACTGAAACTACAGAAAGCCGCTGCCTAAAGCTAGTGAGAAGCCTTGCGGGTGAACCTCCCACCACAAATCAGATTGTCCTCCTTGTGTTGACTCCACACCCTCTCTAGCGGACCTGCTGCCTACATATTTCCACGCGTATCGCAGGCCTCTCCACCAAACCAATTTCTTCATGGGTCACCAGGGAAATAAAACCTACAATGAAAACGATAGTATTGGTTTTCCATATCACTTTGCTAGTAATAAAATCATAGAACTTCGCACAGAAAGAGCCCTAGTGCACTTGAACCACAAACCACATTGGAGAAGGGAAAGCCACACGACTCTTCCTTCTAATAATGCAAGCCACAGGCCAATTCAAACCTGAGCTCACTTTATAAATTTCAAAGCTCAGAATAATTTGTATCGGGTGGGGTGGAGGCAGTAGGGAAAAATAAAAATCTGCTGAAAGTGGCGTGCAAAAGAAACGCAGATGACCTAAACTGATCATCAACACTGTGAAATCCGAAGTAGTTGGAGAGGAATTGTTTCAATGTTTTTGAAAGACTGTATTACCATGGCAAATCAATATGAAACTTAAGTGAAATTGACATGGGCAGATGGAAAAGGAATGTTTTAAAATTAGCTCACACCACTAACTTGTTATGTGGTCTTGATCGGTTGCTTAACCTCTCTGGACCTCATTTCCACTGTTTATAAAATGAAGGAGGAAAAAAAGTTAAGATTGATGATTTCTAACAACATTTCTAGCCCTAAAATTCTATAATTCTAATCAAGACTACAAGATTGTGGCTAAAGGTAAAGTTATTTAGAGAGGTTTTCCCTTTAACCCACCGGAAAAGGGATAGGTAATAACCAACATGAAACCTCAGCAATTATCTTGCTCTTTCTCAGAGGTTCTAACTTCTCTATGATTCAAAGAGAGCTAATGCACCTCAGCTTTTAGATAAACTGTTGATCCTGGCCCTCCCCTTCCCTACTTCTGCTTCCAACCAAGCCACTACAGAAAGTACTGACTAGACATTGTAGGTGTCAAGGGGAATGGGTAGAATAATATATATTGACCATCCCAGCTGGGAACTGCCAGAAGGACTCTTTGCACAGGACTCAGTGGGCCTGCTGTGTGTGTGGGGGGGGGGGGGGGGGGAGGAGAGAGTAGCAAAGAATTTTAAACCTTATAGACCTCAAGACTAAGGAATTTGGCTTGCAACAGGAGGAAAGTTAGAGACAACCTTCCCCACTTAGAGGGAATACCTTCTAAAAGTGAGTTGAGCCCTGGCCGATTTAGTTCAGTGGATAGAGCGTTGGCCCACGGACTGAAGGGTCCTGGGTTTGATTCCATGCATGTGGGAGGCAACAATCAATTGATGTGTCTCTCTCACATTGATCTTTCTCTCTTTCTCTCCCTCTCCCTTCCACTCTCTCTAAAACAAATATCAATGGAAAAATATCCTCAGATGAGGATTAACAAAACAAAACAAAACAAAAAATGAGTTGAGATTTGCTCTCAGATTCATTCCCTGACTTTCTTTGACAAAATATATTTTCCAGGTTCCCTTGCCAACTATCTTCTCATTAGATTCACTTCATGGAAGGCATTAGCAGGAGACTGGAGGAAAGAAGACAGGGAATTTCTCCCTCTCTCTACTTAGGTTTTGGTGGCACAGCCTCATCAATGAGTTGAGGCTGCTCTGTGATCCAAGCTCCCTCTACAGATCTGTCTCTTGGGCTCTGCTAATACCACCTCCTCTCCTGCTCCTCTCTCATCCTAAAGATGGTGGCAGGTAGCTAGTGATGCTAATCCGAGTTGTCTCACTCTCCTCAAGTTGATGTTTCAGCTTCTCCAGAACGTTTGAGATGCATGCCCCATATTACATTTCTTCTGTGGGACTACCTGGCCTGGGCTTTCTCTTCCTGACCACACCTTAGCTGTCATAGATGCCTGATTCTGACCATGTGCTGCTACTGACATGCCATCTCTATGCAGGAATACTTTGGGTACAACTCTAATAGTTTCTGGTACAGTTCCCAGGGATATTATCTCAAAAAGCCCTCCTCTACCTTGGTGGGAGCAAAATAGTCAGCTCAGTGGCTCAATGGTGATTCTGAAGTCAACACTGACAGTGACAAAGACAGGTGGGCCAATGTTGGTGCTTACCAGGTAGAGCAGAGAAATTGCATTGATGGCTGCTGTGAAGGAATGTTAATGTCTGCCTCTACCTGGAAAAAGGAAGGTATTTGAGAGGTTCTGACGGTTCAGAGGCAATTATCATTACACTGAAATTATTCCTACAGCCATTGATTGTTCTCACAGTGCTGTTTTCTAGGAGAAAAGGGGACGTAAACAATAATTTCCAAAGCTCTTTCAAGCTTTTATATCATTTGATACTCACATTTCAGATGAAGAATTTGAGATTCTAAAAAACTACAAACTAATAAGTAGCATAGATTAAGCCAAAATCTAAGTTTTCTGACCTCAATTTATGTGCTTTATGAAGAGTATCTGACAAGAGGCAGTGAGGGATCCCTATAAACTGCCAAGAACATACACAGAGAGACTGGGGCTGCTAGAGGCAAAGTTCAACCTATACACATGTTTACAACAATACCTGCCAGACTAAATGTGTATTCAGATGCTTACATCTCTGTCTAGATTTTGAGCTAAAGAGCAGAGACCACGTATTAATCCGCTGTAACTCCAGTACCTGTCAGAGTTTGAGGTCCAGCGGTACCCAATAAACATGTGTTGGCTGCACAGACGAATGAGGGCAGAGCAAGCCACTCACAGGGCCAAACAAATATTGATGGGATTGGAAATCAGGATCTGGTAATAGATTCAATTATATAATTGAATCTAGGTTATGTAGAAATAAGTGCATTCCTGTATATATTAAGCTATAGATAGTATCTTAGGACCCCACAGAATATCTCCTTATAGGACCAGAATTCAATTATAAAAAATCCATTTCTTTGGTCTTTGAGAGTCTTTATGGCAAAGAAAAATCTTTGCTACTAGGCATAATGATGAGTTTGATTTTAAAAGGAAAAGGAAAGAGAGCAAATCTCTGCGTAGTCCTACTTCTGGGTATTTTCCCTATGGCTACACCTGCACACATATGAAATGATGTACATAAATGGTTTGTGTAACATTATTTTTAGTAGCAAACAGTTGGAAACACCCCAGTGTCCATCTATAAGGTGTTGGTTAAATAAACTGCAAGACTTTCTATGCATTTATTTTAAAAAATTAAAAAGAATGAAGGAGCTCTTTATTTATTGACTAGAGGCCCAGTGCACAAATTCATGCACCAGTGGGGTCCCTCGGCCTGGCATGCAGGATCAGGCTGAAACCGGCTCTCCAACATCCCCCAAGGGGTCCCGGGTTGCGTGAGGGTGCAGGCCAGGCCGAGGGACCCCACAGGTGCACAACCAGGGCCGGGAGGGAGGCAGGAGGTTGGCCAGCCAGGGGGGTGAGAGGAGAGAAGACCATAGGAGGGCTCCAGGGTGTGTCCTGCCTATCTTGCTCAGTCCTGCAGTCCTGATCGGCCAGACCCCAGCAGCAAGCTAACCTACCAATCAAAGCATCTTCCCCCTGGTGGTCAATGCATGTCATAGCAACTGGTTGACCAGTCAGATGTCTTCCCCCTGGTGGTCAGTGCATGTCATAGCAACTGGTCGACCAGTAAACTGTCTGCCCCTGGTGGTTAGTGCACATCATAACAACTGGTTGACAGGTCGACTATCTACCCCTGGTGGTCAGTGCATGTCATAACGAGCAGTTGAGCAGCCTTAGCATATCATTAGCATATTATGCTTTGATTGGTTGAATAGCTGATGGGTCAACTGGACACTCAGCATATTAGGCTTTTATTTTATAGGATATAGAAACATCTCTGGGATATATTGTGAAGGTGAAAAAAGCAAGATGGGAACTATTTATAATGTTAACTTTTGTACATGAAACGGAATGGATTAAAATGTGTATTCCTACCTGCTTTGTTCACATAAACTAGCCCTGGAAGAATACACAAGAAACCAACACAAAACCTTACCTACAGCACATGGGAGTAAAAGGAATGGTCTGAATGGGAACCTGGTGAGAACAAGACTTCTTAATGTATGTCAAATGAAATTCTTTTGGTTTTTGAACATTGGAATGTATGAGCTAATCAAGCATTTTAATTTAATTTAATTTAACTTGAGAGAGAGGATCAAAAAAGAAAAAATGGAAGGCACCAAGGACAAGCTGTAGTATTTTAGGACTTTTCTCTTCCCTTGTCTCCCAGAAATATATGATAACTGCTGAGCCCCCAGGTGTTCCACTCCTGCCTTGCTCCAGCACCTGCTGAATCTATCTGATGCCACAGCGATTGTTCCTACCTCAATTATTATCGGGTCTTCCTCATTCACTAGGTTGTTAATCCCTAGAGAGCAGAGTCGATGACTAACTCCTCTTTTTCATCCCCAGGATTCCAGGCATATAAAAGTACTTAAAAAAATACATAAATCTTTGTTAAATGGAATTGAATTTTTTCTACTGCCAAATCTAATTTTGCCTTTAAAATCCTCAGCATGAGCCAGAGATTTCTCTCCTTCCTTCTCCTCAAAAAATCCATTTAGGGGGCAGTCTTTCATGCACTATCAAGCAGTGATGGTAGAGAGTGGGGTATCATCTTGGACCAAGGGGCCAGTGGGTCAGAGACCCTTGTAAGGTACATGTGTGCCCATGAGTCTGGAAGTGAAAATACCGAATTAGCTGCAAACGGGCCCCATGAGTATAGGTGGGGAACCTAAGATTCATGGTCCAAAAAGTTTATGGAATTCAGGTTTTGTCCAGACAGATGTCTTATTTTAAAAGGCTCTCTCCAAAGAATGGACACAGGAATCTAGGAAGTCCATGAACTCATTTGTTCATGGACTATCTACCATGTTCCAAGTAGGATGTAAGGGACTGAGGTTTCAGAAGTGGATAGTACAGGGCATGCTTAAAGCTGGGTTGACAGTTGTAGCAGCATTATTAATAATCAGTTTAATCACATGACCAACCAGTGCCTAAATCCACAGGAAGCAAAGCTCAGCTCCTCATACCGTCAGAGTGTGAGTTGGTAAGGGCTAAATGAGGCATCCGGGTCCCAGATAAATGGTCTGGTATTCAGGCCAGGGCTTCAAACAGAAACCCACTGTAGTGGCCAAAAGAAAAGGCAAGAACTCGATGAGCATATGGTAGCCCATTACTCATATCAGTCGCCTGATCCATGACATCAAATCCTAAACCTCTTCATCTGGAGGCCTGAGACCACTAACACCCTGGTCAGAGTTGGCTCAAGTACTAGGCAAAGCTAAGCCTCCATGTGTCTGTATGTAGGGGGTGGGGAGGCTTGAGAAACACAGGGTTGTCAGAGAAAGCCCTAGAGCATTAATAAACATGTCCTTATTTTCTCACTTTATGTATACTGTTGAGCAAAGCTTTCCTCCCCTTATATACATCTCCTTCATATTTCATGCTGCCCTTTTGTTCCCATTTTATTCCATCAGGTTTTATTCCCATAATTATGGTGATGGGGCAGGGACAAGAACGTATAATTGAGATGACCCCAGTATTACAGCTTTGCCAAGCACACTGTTATTTCTTTTAAGTTTGCTTTTTAAACTTATTAATAATGTTTTCAAATCTAGAAAATAGGGAGTCTAGCTAGGCCGGGGTGGCTCAGTGGTTGAGTGTCAGCCTATGAACTAGGGCAGTGATGGCAAACCTTTTGAGCTCGGCATGTCAGCATTTTGAAAAATCCTAACTTAACTCTGGTGCTGTGTCACATATAGAAATTTTTTGATATTTGCAACCATAGTAAAACAAAGACTTATATTTTTGATATTTATTTTTTGTACTTAAATGCCATTTAACAAAGAAAAATCAACCAAAAAAATGAGTTTGCGTGTCACCTCTGACACGTGTGTCATAGGTTTGCCATCACTGAATTAGGGGGCTGCGGTTCAATTCCTGGCCAGGGCACATGTCCAGGTTATGGGCTTGATCTTCAGTAGGGAGTGTGCAGGAGGCATCCAATCAATGATTCTCTCTCATCATTGATGTTTCAATCGCTCCCTTCCTCTCTCTGAAATCAATAGAAATATATTTTTTAAGAAAAGAAAATAGGGAGAAACCAAGATGGCGGCATAGGTAAACACCTGAAATTGCTGCCTCCCACAACCACTTCAAAAATACAACTAAAAGACAAAACTGACATCATCCAGAACCACAGGAAGGCTGGCTGAGCAGAAATTCTACAACTAGAAGGAAAGAGAAAAGCACACTGAGACCCAGAGGAAGTGCGGAAATGCAGAGGTACAGAGGCGCACATGGAAAGGGCTAGCAACTGAGGATGCGGTTGTCTTTTTCAATTGGGAGGGAGTCTCAAGCTCCCGACTGCTCTGAACTCCAGTTCCAGGCGAGTCTCTGGGGACCCAGACTCATACAGAAAGAAACTGGACTGTCTGGCCTCGGGTGGAACTTGAGGGTGGCTTTCTCTCAAAAGTGCTTACAGTGATTACCGGGACACTGAGACGTGGGGCCTGTTAGGACAGGGCTGAGGATCAGCCATAGCTGGTTGCTCCTCCCTGTTGATTCCCTGAGACCCCACCCCACCTAAGCTGTGCACAGAGGCTTTTGCATATGAAAGGCCTGGCCCTTTGCAATCTGAAAATTACCTAACAAACTGCAGCTGGGTCAGAGAGACCCAGAACTTCCAAAAGAAGGCCAAAGGCCCCACAGCAGCTTGCATTGCTTCACAGCTGGGCCTCATCTGGGCACCTCCAAACCACAAACAAAGAAGAGGAATCTGCAGATCTCTCCATAGATCCTGCTGGGTAGCCTCAGGAAGAGGCCAAATTAGCACCTCTTTAGAGATCCAAGAGCCAGTGTACCCAGTGGTCAGAGTGGGACCATCCAGATTACAACTCCTCAGATCCATAAGGGACACACTCAGGGGGCAGACTCAGTGAGCACCAAAGCCCCACTGAAGCAAGTCTTGCCCCTGAGGGTGTCTCCAGCACAGAAGTTCTCCCACTGCAGACACAGCTGATTCTCAGCCAATTGACCTGGAGGTCAATTCCTCCCAGTGATACCTACAACAATCAAGGCTTAACTACAACAAGACTGTACACAAAGCCCACAAAGGGGTGCACCAAGAATGTCCACCTCAGGTAATTGGGGAGGCTGAACCACCAGGCCCTATAGGACACCAAGCACAAAAAGCCACTCTATCAACACAGGGAAGCATAAAAAATGCGGAGACAAAGAAACAGGTCACAAATGACAGAAATGGAGGAAAGCAAACTACTGGATATAGAGTTCAAAACCACGGTTAAAAGGTTTTTCAAGAATTTTCTAGAAACCGCCGATAAATTTAGTGAGACTCTCAAGAAATCTAGTGAGACCCTCGAGGTTATGATAAAGGACCAACTAGAAATTCAGCATAAACTGACTGAAATAAAGGATATTATGCAGAGTTCCAACAGCAGACTAGAGGATCACAAGCATCAAGTCAAAGATTTGAAATATGAAGAAGCAAAAAACACCCAACTGGAAAAACAAAAAGAATACAAAAATATGAAGATAGTGTAAGGAGCCTCTGGGACAACTTCAAGCATACCAACATCCAAATTATGGGGGTGCCAGAAGAAGAGAGAGAGCAAGATATTGAAAACCTATTTGAAGAAATAATGACAGAAAACTTCCCCTACCTGGTCAAAGAAATAGACTTACAAGTCCAGGAAGCTCAGAGCACCCCAAACAAAAGGAATCCAAAGAGGACCACACCAAGACACATCATCATTAAAATGCCAAGAGCAAAAGACAAAGAGAGAATCTTAAAAGCAGCAAGAGAAAAACAGTCAGTTACCTACTAGGGAGTACCCATATGACTGTCAGATGATTTCTCAACAGAAACTATGCAGGCCAGAAGGGGATGGCAAGAAATATTCAAAGTGATGAATAGCAAGAAACTACAACCAAGATTACTTACCCAGCAAAGCTATCATTCAGAATTGAAGGTCAGATAAAGAACTTCACAGATAAGAAAAAGCTAAAGGAGTTCATCACCACCAAGCCAGTGTTATATGGAATTCTGAAAGGTATCCTTTAAGAAGAGGAAGAAGAAGAAAAAGGTAAAGATACAAATTATGAACAACAAATACACTTCTATCAACAAGTGAATCTAAAAATCAAGTGAATGAATAATCTGATAACAGAATGAACTGGTGAATATAATAGAATTGGGGCATAGAAAGGGAGTGGACTGACTATTCTCTTGGGGCAAAGTGATGTGGGGGTTCGGGAAGAGATTGGACAAAAATTGTACACCTATGGATGAGGACAGTGCGGGGGGGTGAGGGTGGAGGGTGGGGTGGGAACCAGATGGAGGGGAGCTATGGAGGGGGAAAAAGAGGAACAACTATAATAATCTGAACAATAAAGATTTAATTTTTAAAAAAAAGAAAATAGAGAGCCTATACTGGGAATCAGAAGAGGTTACCTTAATATCCCAACAGTTGGTATCTGTATAGCACAGAAGGCTGGAGATTTTGCATTGACTCAGTCACTAGTTACCCAAGGGACCTTAAGGATGTCAACAAACCTCTGTGCCTGATTTATCCTGTGTTCAAAGGGAGCAGCTATGCCTATTTTGATGTATGAAGAAAAAGTATGTGATATGGAGAAGTGCTCTGACAAAGACAAACACTGTATAAATACAGGGTAGGGCAAAAGCAGGTTTACAGTTGTGAGTATACAAAACAGAATTTATTCTTGTATTATTATTAATTAATTATTATTTTCCATATGAATAACTGTAGACCTACTTTTGCCCCACCTTGTCTATGAGATTTTTTAAATCATCATCATTCTAAATTATATAAAAAATAAGGCTATTTGATATAAATTTGAGTTTGACATTCTCATGGTAGGAGCAAGGTGGGCACCTGGAGAGGCAGGTTAGAGAGCATTGTTCGGGTGTTTTTAAAAGCTTGCCTTGTTCATTATCTGTGACAATAATAGATGACTGGAAGACTAGAATGTCTTCCCATGTTAGAGGTTTTTGTTTTGATACCAGATGCAAGAATAAGACACAAAAGCAGTCAGTGCACAAGGTTGAAGCAATGCTGACTGCTTAGCTACTTCTGAATATTTTTAGCTCAACTCTATCGCTTTCAAAGTACCTGCAGACAAGAGGTACAGATGTGTTACCCACTCAGAGAATGGCTTCAGAAATAATCAAAACATCACATGCCGTATCAAGAACAATTTAGAGATGCTCTTGCAGGGGTACAGACTGTGTTTTATGAGCAAATAAAACACACACATGCCAAAAATATTGACGTTGTGTCAAAAAGAATTCTGCCCTGGATAAATGGATGTGGCAGAGTAACATCACATAATTCAGGGACAAATCCCCTCCTCAGTGTATTCCTCAAACACAATCTTGGACCTCCTTTATAATGCTTTTGTAATTCATTCAGCAATGTTTATTGGAAGATTTCTGGGCTCAGGCACTGTTCTAGGTGTTGAACTCATTCAGTGCACAAGACAAACTCTACCCTCAGGAAGTTTCTTTTCTTGTAGGAGAGTCAGAGAAACAAATAAATATTTACACTAATGTTATGATGAATGCTGTTTTTAAATATAGCAGAGTAAGGAGACAGAGTAAGGAATGCTATGTTAGAAACATTTGTCAGGGACAGTCACTCTGAGATAGAGGAAATGCAAGTGGACAACCTGTGGCATCAAATGACAACTTCAAAATAAATGCCCACAGGTTGTGAAATCACAGCAAATACAACTGTTGTATATCTCAAAGCATTTTAAAAAGTATTCCCTTTCACTGCCATTATCCCCAATCTATAACCAAATAATGTCAGCCTCATAAACTTGAAAACATCTGACTTAGTTTTAAAAAACCGTTGTGACCCCTAACAAGGGCTGGTGGGCACAAAATTTGAAATTTAGATGATCAAAATCAGACTACAAGCTTGAGCTTGGCAGGACAACAAACATGAACTCTACTAAAGGACTATAAGCTACCCAGGAGATTGAATCGGAAGAGAAAGGTCTGCATCATGTTGAAGTGTCATGAGAGAAAGATGCTCACGCCATATTGGAATCACAGCTGATATGCCTCTTCACAAACTATTAACACTGCTCTAAACTGGACGCTGTGCCCATTTCCCTTTCACTCCGGGACAAATAGAGGTGGTCTTAAGGTTTCACAGCAGTGCTTACACACTGTGACACTTTACTACTCCTAAATTTTGATGGGATCAGTAAAAGTCTAGAACTGCAAAGAATGATGCCTGGGCTTGTCAGGTTAGCATTTCTGGTGCATGTAAGAATAAAGGACAACCCTTCCCTCAGAAGAAGTACTGTAAGTGGGCTGCAGGATTACAGGTGTGGTGTGTACTGGTTCAGGTGCAGGAGGCCCAGTGAGGGACCATGTAAGGGGGGTGTCTTTGAACCTTTGCCTCCACAGAATTCAACCCCAGTAAAGGAGAGTCATAAAGGCAGCCAAGCAAGCCCAAGATGTCACCTCTGGAGCACCTCACAGAGAATGTCAGTCATTCCCCTGGTCAGCAGAGGAGGAGGATTGGAGGGGAGAGGCAAATAAAAGTGATCGTTGAGACTGTTCTCAAAGGATGATTGTAAAGAAAGAGAAGGTGAAAACACAGAGACACAGAAATTAGTTCAACCAGGGAAGAAAGACTTTACTGACAGGATTATTCCATGGTGAAAAAGGCTTCCTCCAAAAGCAGGCAGTAAAACCACTGAGGATGTATTTCTTCCTTTCTTTCTTTTTTTAGACAAAAATTTATTGAGTAAACTTGACCATGTGCCAGACACCTGCTTTGATTTATATTATGTTTTATCTGCATGGCTGTTGTCCGCACTGGGTGTCTGAGCCACTTGAATTTCTATCCATTCTTATTGCCCTGTTCTGAGCAATTAAAAATACATACATGTGCTCAGAAGGGAAGAAGAAAAGGGAAGCATGTAAAAATAAATTATAGACAGGATTTCTGCATTGCTGAGATGATTGGAGTAGCTGAAATATACCATTCATTTACATCATACCAGCCAAAGAGATATAGAACCCACTGTTCAAAGAAACTCGAAACAGTAATTTTCAAACCTTGAATAAATGAAGGTGGAATACTCCTCCCGATCTACATACTGTGGTTATACAGAGTTCAACTTTTGTCGACCCACGCAGCAGGGAAGAGTGTGGCTGTTGGCCCACACTTGAAAAAGATAGGCAGGGAAAGATTTTTTTTTCTTATCCATGTAGCAGAATCCCAGAAAGTCCATACCTCCCAGAAAACCAGTAGGGCTTTATCATGCCTGCTTCCTCTTCAATCTATGATCCACATCTCTCATTCACAGTCATGATGCCCCTCCCACTTCCTCTCTGAGTGACGGAGAACCAACACCAGTGAGCTCAGTCATCCACAGAATCCCACCTCGTGAGCATTAAAATGAGCCCGGCAGGCCTCCTGTTTCAAGCTCCACATTCCATAGGCCATAGAACAGAGGCCCAGAGTGGGCACCTTCTCTTGAGCCATGGTGAGGCCCCATTTCCATACAACTCAGGCAAAGATAAATGGAACACCTAACTCTCCATTAACCTTCTGCTTCTTGCCAGCTTCTCCACTGCTTGAATCTCTCCCCATTTCCTTCTTGGGATTGTGCCCTTTCTACTGGCACCTCTACAGATGCCACCGAGAACTGTCAATGGCAGAACTGACTGTTAGTAAGTGGAGCCAGGCTGTGATGAGATGGATGTTAAAGTGAGGATGCCCTCTTGACATCACCACCATTAGCAGTGCTGGCAAGCCGTAGAGGTGGGGAAGAAGCCCTAGCTAATTGGCCAAAACTGCTAGTAGCCAGCAAGCAGCCATAGCAACACCATGATTCCTATCCCTCCGGTTTATTTCTTCATTGCCTGTCTAAATGGAGTCCCCACCTCAAACGGAACAAGAGTCTCCTCTCAGCCCCTCACAGCTTCCCAGGAACATACCTGCCTAACTAAGCCATTATTGGACTGTTTCAACTCACCTTCAGTGATCTTTTTTTAAATTTAAAATCATCTCTGCTTTTTAACCTGATTATTAGCCATCACTGCTGAGAGCAGGCTGACTGCTAAATTAGTTGGTACTCACTGTTCCTGTACTCCTTATGTCTCTTCCTATCACAAAGGACTCATAAAGGCCAGTGCATGTGGTGACAAACAAGGCACTTGGGAATCAAGACTGCAGTTCCACACTTCGATTATGCTCCATGACTGGATGAGCTGAGGTGTGGGTAGGAAGATGTGTTTCTGTGCAATTAGTATAGGAAAAGTCATAAACAACCTTCGTCATTAGGCATCTTTTCTCTGCCTTTTTGGAACCATCCAAACAATATTCCCCAAACCACAATGTTTCAGAGTGCCTTGTTTTTGTGTAATCTGCTTATTACAGTTGAGAGGAAATTTGCTCTGACAATAGATCTTTTCAAAGATTCTGACTGTTCAGATTTTTATAATTCCTAGTCCCCATTCTCACGTTCAGATTAGATACGACTTACGTGGAAAACAGTGGAAGAATCTCAAATTCTGTTTTGGGTGAAAAGGGAGTGTATATCCAGATGAAATAAGCTGTCTGAGGCCAGATCTTATGGAAATGAGGCAAGAAGGCATTTTCTCCCCTCTCCTGAGAAAGCAGGAGTTCTGCACCTCCTTTGGATACAAAACTGGTCTCCACTCAACCGTGATATTCCCAAAGACCAGGTCTGATGAACTCATTTTCCAGCTCGAAAATCCAATGGCTCAATCCTACATCCCAATAAACTTCCAAACTCCTTAGTTTGCACAGTCTGGCCTCATCTTCTTTCCCATCTCACCTCCTAGCTTTTGTTTACAAAATGAACAAGTCAAGCTGACCTCATCTTTCTGTTCTTTAGTTAAGTCCCACACTCTGCCACCTTTAGGCTTTGTTTTCGCTGCCTGCAATGCTCCTCCTCCCCAACTGGCCTATTTTTGCAAGTGCCCATCCCATAGTCCTTCAAGAATAGTAAGAGACAGAAATTAACTCAAAAAGAATTGATTGCAAAGATAGAAAGATATCTCATGAAAACCAAAAGTATCAAGTACGATTGATTATACTTGAAGAACTGGAAATAGAAACTAAAAGCCATAGAGAGCCATGATTTACTTTTCCCATTCTCCCCGCCTCCTTCCTCCTTCACTAATCAAATATGCTCTATCTCTACTTCCTCCCATGAGTCTCTCTGTTGCTTTCAGAGTCTGCCTTCTCTACCTATTCATATGCATTGACCAAATATGGCCTCCTAAGGCTGTTTCATGTTTTCTCAGCTCCAAACTCACTGACCAACTGACTAGCCTCCTGTAGTATAGACCAATTCCCAATGCATGGGAAGGAGGTGTCATTAGATTGACTTGCCCACTGGACTCACTCTCAGTTCAACTCCGTTCTGCTCAGCAATGGCCAAGGAGGTGATGGTCATCAAATATAACTTGATTGAACTTCTGTGTGGATATATCTGTGTTGCTGAGAAGGAAACATTTTCATAGCAGCAAGGCAGGCAGACGCCCTAAAAAGCTGCCTATCAAAAATCCAGCTCAAATTCAAGATCCTTTTCAGAGCTTTCTATGTATGGTTATGTCCACCATGTAGACATAACCTCTCTTCTCTTTGAGTATCAAGTTTACTTGTAAGTGACAACTTGGTGTCCTTTCACTGAGCATCCTCCCCTCCACCTTTTTTTCTCCTTACAGATCCCACCTTCACCCCCAGGTATTGATCCAGGCTAATCCAAGCATAGTACCTCACCCACCTTGCCTTGATATTATTTCCTGCAAATCAGATGGTGAAAGTGACATTCCTGCCGAAACCGGTTTGGCTCAGTGGATAGAACGTCAGCCTGCGGACTGAGAGGTCCCGGGTTCGATTCCGGTCAAAGGCATGTACCTGGGTTGCGGGCACATCCCCGGTGGGGGATGTGCAAGAGGCAGCTGATCGATGTTTCTCTCTCATCGATGTTTCTAACTCTCTCTATCTCTCTCCCTTCCTCTCTGTGAAAAATCAATAAAATATATTTTAAAAAAAAGTGACATTCCTCTAAAATATGGGATAGTCTGACCTGATAAAGGCTGGGTGGCAGTGGGAACCACCTCCTTCCAAGCTTAAATGCTAGAATGTCTTGGCTACTCTGGAAGCCTCTGGTAAGATACCATGAGAAAGAGACACTGCAAGAAGTTGGTGTAAGCTGATCTGAGTGGAACAGAAAAGGAGCAGCAAGATGAAATGTGTTTGGAGTTTAGGGCACCATTCTAAAAATTAAATGCCTGGTTCTTAGTTGTCCTTATTTCTGTCCTTTTGAAGCTTAGTCTATGTATTATCTCAGGATCCTAATTAATATCTTTTTGCTTTGGGTGACCATAATTTGCTTCTAATCAATGAGAAGTGGCATGCACAGCCTTTTATATAAACCTTTGTTAAGTGAAATAAGCCAGTCAATGAAGGAAAAATACCACATGATCTCACTCATTTATGGATAATAAAGACCATTATAAACTTATGAACAAAAATAGATACAGAGGCAGAGCAGCCTCAAACAGACTGTCAAACTACAGCGGGAAGGCCGGGGAGGGTTGGAGGGCAGGAGGAGGGGGGGTAAGAGATCAACCGAAGGACTTGTATGCATTCATGTAAGCATAACCAATGGACATAAGACACTGGGGGGTGGGGGAGGCCAGGGGATTGTCAAGGGCGGGGAAAAAAGGGAGACATATGTAATACTCTTTGTAATACTTTAATCAATAAAACAGTTTTTTAAAAAACGTTTGTTATGATGCTAATTACTGCTTCCATTGAATTACCACTATTTGTCTACATTTCTTCTTTTTTCTATGAATCTATGAAATCAGGGATCATGTATTACGCTTCTGAATGCCACCAAGGCCCCTATCATGGAACAAAATAAGATCTTATAATGTCTATTAAGTGAAGCAATAAATAATTAGAAATTATCCATTGTCCTATTCCTGTGATCAGGCACTTCATGAATTTGGGGAATGTCTGTGAATAAAAGGAAGTAATTTTTGTCCACATCAGTGTGTTAGAGGAGGATGGTCCAGTCTTCTTTTTGGTATCTGAATTCTACTCACCTGCTTCCTTCTATTTGGGATACAGAGATAAGGACAGATGTGGCTTTTATTGAGTAAACCTAGTGTTTGACATGATCCTGGGTGAAAGAAATGGGAAATGGCCCTTTACTACATGGAATAAAGAAAAGGAAAAAAAAAACAAAAACAAAAAACCTTCCTATTTCCCCAAAGCACAAGCATTGCTTCTTATAGAACCCAAGCTGTTGCATGCTGAGTACGTGGGTTTGGTTTCAATATGGCTCAGGAAATGTCCCAAACTTACTTCCTGTTCAAATACCACAGATACTATGGTTTCTACCTGTGACTGTTTATTTGCATCTGGAAAATTTCAAGGTTCTGGGCAAAGTTTACTGGGAATTCAGAATGGAACTGAGGGAGAAGTCCTAAAAAATCTTGCCTAACTCATAGCTTCCTATTGACTTCTGCCTCTCCTACCTATGAACTGCACTTAAAATCCCTTTGGAGGATTAAAATGTGTCCTTGGTTAAGAAGTTGCTTTCTCCAGACCCCAGAAAGGGCTGCAGAACCTTCATGCCCAAACTCATCTGTCAGTCTCCCTCATCATCCCAGAGCCTAGGATGGCAGGGCTGGGTCCTGAATTTTAAAAGGACCTTCACTCCACCCTTCCCTAATGATAGGCCCCTGCCCTTAGCTTGCTCTGAAATAAGCACTGAGATAGTCTTGGGGGTACCAATGGTCATAGCCCTCGCCTACACTCACTTAGTCACTCCCTCCCCAGGCCCCAGTAGGCTTTCATCTTTCCTATTTGGTTGGCATTTGACAAAGTTGTCTTCCTTGAGACCTTTCAGCTGCAACATTTCCCAGCTCATCATCTTCTCCTTGTCAACATGACACAGGACAGGCAGCCTTTCAAAATGAGAGAAAAAGGGGGAGAGTAGAGGGGGAGCAGAGAAAGACCTCAGTGAAGGGCAGCAAAGACTTTATATCAAACATAAATGTGCCTCAAAGTAACACCAGCTCAACAGGGTACACCTTCTTTTGATAATAAGCCTTGGGAGGATTGAGCCTCTTCGTGCATGCTTCCCAAAAGCTCTTAGCAGACTCTGGACAGGATGACATTTTGGTGTGGCCAAAATGCAGCCACTTCTAGGGACAAAAGCCTCCCCTGGCCTTACAGTTGCTTACTGAGATGCTCTAACCTGCCTGCCCCTCCAATACCTGGTTCCATGGCTTGCCCGACCTGGATGGAGCCCACAGTGCCAATAGGTTCTCAGATAGTGAACTTGGATGTCCATTGAACACACCCTTAGCCATTGTCCTTCTCTGCTTTTGCCAAGCTATCCTGGCCAGCTGTTGCCTGGAAGTCTCCCCTGCCTGCCCCTATTTATCTGCCAGAAAACTTTACCTCTTTAAGAGTTAGCTCCATTTGCTCCTCACCTAGTACTGTGCAGATACTGTTAGATGTGCCCATTGCAACTTGTGCAGGTTTCCATTTGCAAACATCACACTGTCTCACATTTATCTTTTGATGCTCCCATCCATCAAAAAGATTGTGTGAGCCATAAAGGTGCAGAAAATTGCTTTTTAAAAATGTCTGTATTCTCAGCACCTAGCACAGATCCTGTCACACAGAATTTTGTAGGAAGCAGAAGTGCTGAGAAAGGCTAAGGAACCCCCGGGCACCAAAAGATTCTTCCTTTTCTTGCCACTTTAGTAGAAATATTGTTTAGTGGATGTCTGAAAATACTGCCTCCCATTTCTACGTAGAACCACCCACCCACCTGTGTACAAAGTAGGCTATCATTCACAGTGACCCAGTCCTTCTTTCCCTCTGGTCATAGGGTAGGCATGTGAGTCATTTAGAATATTCCATCTCCTAACCCACAGTAATAGGTTCAGGGTGGGCATATAGCACAAATAAGTACAATCAGAGCCTTCTCTGAGATGTAAGACATGAAAAGAAGAAAAAGGATCTTTCTGCCTAGATTGTAAATTATAACACTAGGGGCCCAGTGCATGAATTTGTGCACCTTGAAAGGAACTGTGGGCCGAGAGGCACAGGGACAGGTCTCAGCCCATCCTCCATGCCCCTGCCCAGCCCCTCCTGCTGTGGCCCCTGGTCCCCTCTCTGCCTGCTGTCCCGCTCCCACCACCACCACTCCCGCACATTGACGGCACCGGCCCCACTAACACCCACTGACAGCTCAGAGCAATTGGGGCAGGTGCTGTCAGCGGGTACAAGTGGCACGGCGGCTGATGCCCCGATCACCCCTCAGGATGAGGAGAAGGTAGAGAAGCCCTCAGGGGTGATCAGGGCTGGCAGCCACCGCTCACACCCACTGACAGCGCTGAGAGTTTGAGACCACCAGCAGGTGCAAACGGCAGCTCTGGTGCCAGCTGTGGGTGCGAACAGGGCCAGTGCTGGCAGCAGGGTGGGACCGCAGCACACTGGAGCAAAGAATTGTCAGTAACCAACGGAGGCTCACCCAGATGACAGTGACCAGCGCCCCACCTTGGTCTGGCGCCCCCGCTTACCTGTTCCACCATCCTGCCATGGCCGACACCCGCTATGGTGGTCAGCACACGTCATAGCAACCAGTTGTTCAGTTGTTCCGCCATTCGGTCTATTTACATATAGGGTTATAGATAGATAGATTAGATGATAGATAGATAGATAGATAGATAGATAGATAGATGATAGATAGATAAATAGATAGATAGATAGATAGATAGATAGATAGATAGATAGATAGATAAACGTAGAGCTCTTAGTGGCCATTCTTTCTTCCTCTTGAGTATGAAGCCAAAATACATAGAGAAGCAGATGTAGAGAGAGATGTATAGGTAGAAGATGTATATTGTTTTAGTGACTAAATCCAGCTGTACCTGAAGTCAGACCCATCCTGTCCTTCCTGGCTATTAGGTTTTACAGCCAGGTCAACCTCCTCCCTATCCTTCTCATCTTTTTTTCCCCTTAAGCTACTTGGTGTCGACTTTCTGTCATTTGAAATCAAAACAGGTCTGATATGTACCATTTGTTTGCTAAAACACAAAGTGAGAATTCCTTCTCTCCCAATAGAATTCTTTCTTAATTACCTTACTTGAACAGTAAAAATTGTGTGGGGAAAACCCATTAGCCTTAAATCTCAACCATTGCTAGGATTTGGTGCTTTTGGAGGTTATCTGACATGATTTGTTTAAAAGGGGACAAAACATTTTAACACAGATTTAGCAATTATTCTCAGGGAAACTGCAACTCTTTATTGTCATAATTGAAACACTTAACATCATTTTTTAAAAATCAATACCCTGGTAAAACAATAAAGCTTTTAGAAGGCAACATAGATGAATATCTTCATGACCTTGGAATAGGCAAAGAGTTCCTAAATAGGATACAAAAAGCTCTAACAATAAAAGGAAGAAAATCAATAAATTGGACTACATTAAAATTAAGAACTTTTGTGCAAAGATATCATAAGAGAGTAAAACAAAAGCCACAGAGTGGGAAGAGATATTTGCAATAGACTGATCTGTCAAAGGATTTGTATTCAGAATATATAAAAAACACCTGCTAATCAATAGGAAAAGAGCAGACAACTCAATAGGAGAAAAAGAACAAAAGGGACTATCAAATTGTCAATATGATGGGAAAAGGTTCTCAACCTCACTAATTATTAGAGACATTCCAATTAAAACCACAGCCTGGCCAGCATAGCTCAGTGATTGAGCATCGACCTATGAACCAGGAGGTCAGGGTTCGATTCCTGGTTAGGGCACATGCCCAGGTTATGGGCTCAATCCCCAATGTGGGTCAGCAGAAGGCAGCCAACCAATGATTCTCTCTCATCATTGATGTTTCTATCTCTCTCTATTTCTCCCTTCTTCTCTGAAATCAATAAAAATATATTTTAGAAAAATCACCACAATGAGATACCTTTAGAAATCCACCAGAATGGCTAAAATGAATAAAATGGTGGGACCAGGTTGAGTAAGGATGTGGAACTTTCAGACCTTGCTGATAGGAGCACAAATGAGCACACCACTTTCAGAAATTGTTTTAAATACTCACTAACACTGAAGTTTTTTCCTATGGAATACAAGTTCTGCTTCTTGATGGGTTCTGGTACACAGGTGTGTTTACTCTGTGTCAGTCCTCAGAGCTGTACATTTAAGAGCATGCACCTTCTGAGTATATGCATCACTTCCCTGCTATAGGCCTCCATCAGGTAAGTCAGATTAGCAAGGACCCTCATGGCTGAGCTGGGCCAGGGTTTGCAGAGCACACTCCTTACCTGCCTACAATGGCCATTTCCATTTTTCTCTTCCTGATCATTCTTTCAGTTCTCATCTTCCTCTAACAGGTATTTTGGAATGTAAAACTAAAGTAGCAAATAGAAAAATTAGGCAAATATGAAGAACAAATAAGCAGAAATATATTTACTATGTTTACACACCAACACACACACACACACGTGCACACAGATGGCACTAAATAAAATTCATCTCAGGAATGCAAAAAATCCTGGCCTGAGACCCAGTTCACAAAGAGAACTGCCCTTTTTTAGGGAAATACCTTGATATGTCTACTGGAGTGCCCAAGATGGGCCCCAAGAGTTTGGTCTAAATGAAGAGAGTCAATGACACAGTTAAATGTTTTTGCACAAAATTATACACAATTTGGAGTAGAATGAGAGAGGAGAGGAGAAACAGAGGGGCCTGTGTACTATGTGGCTGAAGGCTGCCCTTGCTGAGAATTGTGGACAGTAGGAAATGCCCAAGCTGGCTTAAGAAGGAGAGTGTGTGTTATTTTGTGATGCTGCAGTGTGAACTCCATGGCCCAGACTTTCACTTGAGTCTGCTATACACACAGCCTCCTGATAGTATCACTTGGGGGAGGTGAAGCAATCCTGTCCAGTAGGTGGTAACTAGTGAGGAAAAGGCCAGGTATACACAGGTTGCCCAGATGATCCATAAATTGTATTAATTCAAATGAAGCAGGAACTCAAAGCCTGAGGTGACCAGCAGAAGAGTAAGTTTCAGTAGGTATCTCTGGAGAGATTGGGATGGAAGGTGGATCTCCATTGCCCATGGAATAAGGGTCTCAGTATTTTTTGCATTTCAAAGGACAAGGGAACCCCAATGAGCACCTGGGTTATCTAGGTTTATGGATTACACTGCTTATCTGTGTCTGTGCTAAGTTGCGTGCATAAGACATGAGAATGAACAGAGAAATGATGGAGTAAAGAGAACCCCGAGAAAGAAGTCTAAGGTGATGAATCTGAGTCATGGCTTGGTCACTAATCTTGGATGAACTAGTGAGCTTCTCTAGTCCTCAGGTGTCTCTCCTGTAAAATATGGGCCTGAACTAGATAAACTCTCTGATCCCTACCAGATCCAACTTTTCAGAGTACTCATTCTGACTTCCAACTTTGTCCAAACCACTTGAGTTTACTCTCCTCAGTTAACTGACTTCTCCCTCCATTTTTACAAAGTTGGGGAGCCATTTCAAGATTTCTCAATGCAGACTTGCAGGAAGACATGTGTCCGCCATTTCTCCCTGCTTAAGCACAGAGATGGAAAGGCCCTTCTGCTGCTGGCCCAGAGGCAGCAGAGTGAGACACAGGCCAAGCCTAGAGGAGATGCCTAGAGATTAAGCAACTTCCCAGAGTCATCTCATAGGTTATTGACATAAGACCCAGTCCAAGACCCAGGCCTGCTTTTTTGAGTTTTTCTCCCCACCACGGTCATGCCATCAGTTCTCCTCCTTAGTATCACTTGTTCAATAGTTGCTAAAACTTAGGAATAAGGAATAAGGGAAATAAAACTTTGAGGGAAAGAATAATGTAAGATGAAGTGCTTTACCTCAGAATTTGCAATAGAATTGGAAACTCTCCACCTCTCAATCTCTTCAGTAATATTTCCCTTAGCAATTGATGGGACTTTAATGGAAAGCTATTAATTCAACAAATGCTTAGTAAGTGGCAACTCTATTCCAGCACTATGCTATACTCTGAGGGTAAAGTGGTGAACAAAGTAAGTTCCTTATGGAATTTATAGGCTTAAAATAGTAATCACATTGCAACCAATAATAAATTAGTTAGAGTATATATTGTTATGAATGGAAAGGGAACTATAATGGTTAATTTTATGTGTCAACCTGACTGGGTCATAGGGTTCCCAGATATTTGGTTAAGTATTTATGAATATGTTTTTGATATTCTTTCCAAGTGAGATAAGCTTTTGAACTGGTAGACTGAGTAAAGCAGACTGTTGTCCCCCATGCGGGTGAGCAACATCCAACTTGTTGAGGGTCTGAGCAGGAAAAGAAAGGTTAAGGAAGGGAGAGTTCTGTCTCCCTTGAGCTGAGACATCGGTTTTCTCCTCTTCTCAGACTGGGACTTACATCTTCGGTGCTCGTGGCTCTCAGGCATTGAGACTTGCACTGGAATTACATTGTCAGCTCTCCTGGGTCTCCAGTTTGCAAACAGTAGATTGTGGGATTTCTCAGCCTCCACAATCACATAGGTCAGTTCCTTATAATAAGTATTATATCTATCTATCAGTATATATACATATATATATATATATATATATATATATATATATATATATATATATTGATCTATAACCTACTGGTTCTGTTTTCTTGAGAATACAAACTAATACTAGCTAGTGAATTTAGCAGAGACCTAAGGTGGAAAGTGAGTTACCCAGATGAAGGAGGAGGAATGGAGAAGGGAAACATTCAACAGAGAGGAAATAACATAAGCACAGGCCATAACCACTTTGAAGAGCAGGAAGATGACTAGCTTAACTGAGCTGTTGAGAGCCAGGAAAATATTGGTGAGAGAGGGAAAGAGAGAGGTACCCAGGACCAGACCCTGTAGGGCATTGTGGGATCTTGTTAAGAACTTAGGACTTTATCCAGAGAGCAGTGGGAAGTCATTGAATACCTCTAACCAGGTTTCAATGGGTTAAACGCATCCACCACATTTGTTTGTTACATCACAGAATGTAAGCCAGTCTGAGCTTGAAGTCCTGCCAGATGTGCTGTCTCCTGAAAAGTTCCCCTGGGCTTCTAGATGGCATTTCTGACTTTCCCACACACACACACAGTCTGTCTTCCACCACTGAACCCAGTTACCACATGATGGATTGTGAGTGGCAGGAAGGACATCCGTGAAGTCCAGTGGAGAGAGTCCTCAGCAGGGGGTCAACATAATGCCCTTCTCTTGACCCTCCCAGACTCTTGTGTGGCAAAGTTCAAGACCCTGTGTCTCCATTTTTGTACTCACACCTGAGTCTGCCTCACTTCCCTAGGATGTTGGAGGAATAATTAAATTAAAGATATAAAGTGTGAGGTTCCCAGGTGCTGAGGTAGCAGCTGGCACATGTAACTAGGAGACCAGATTACAATGTACCCAATGCTGCCACAGTAGAGCCCAGAAGAAGCTACCTGCAGGTCAAGACTGTTAGGACTTTTCAGAATTGGACAATGGGGAGAAGATCTTGGCATTTACTAAATTGGGAAATTTAGGAAATTAGAAAATATAATAGGAAGTTTAGGAAAGGATAATAGTTTTGACTTATACCTGTGAATTTTAGATGACTGTAGGACCTATAGATAAGATGTCTAGGAGGAAATTGGACACAATACTCTGGAGCTTGGAGAAAACCTGAGTGAGAGACATAGATTTGGGGTCATCATAGGGATGATTGGTGCCCAATTCTTGGGTAAAGATTCCCCTCAGGAGGAGTCTAAAGAAGAGAGGAGGGATAAAGACCTATCGCTGGGCAATGGAAGGTACCATAGGCTTGGGGGTCCTGTGCCCCACTTCCAAAATAGACCCCTGGTCAAAGTTTTTAATTTTACACAAAACCAAAACAAAGATGAGTGGTCAGGGTTTCCAGGTGAGTGTGTGACTGTGCCTAGGATTGAAGTCTCATCCTTTGTGGACACTATTTCCCTCCCTTGACACAAGTGGACCAAAGCAGCCAACTGCCAAATGTTTGACTTGTCTACTGGCCCAGAGACATTTCCCTGCTAAGGTGGCCATGACCTGAAATATGCAACTCTGTCCCAACAATGGAAGACTGATCAGAACAAGGCTTATCAATATTTGGTCTGGCCCACAGCATATGGACTTTGAAGTCTTGTATAGAAGTCATGTAAGGGATTTGGAACAGATAACATAAGAGACTGGGTTTTTGGTGTTTGGAGCCAATAAAAACACAGTGGCCAGGTATCAACTGAAATTGTCAAACCCCAGTAACTACAGGCATACAGAGAAACTGGTTAGGAAAGGAAGTGGAGCAGATGTCAGAGAGAAGCAGCGATGCCATGAGCAAGCAACTGATGGTCAAGTAAGGAGCCTTGGGTCTGACAGTTTCTGGTTACCATCTTTATGCAATGCTGCTATATTCAGCCCTCACCCATTTTGTCTTGTAACCTCTCAAATCCAGACTAGGAGAACACCATGGAGAGATCTCATTTTGTTTAAATTATGCCTACATGTGTTACATGTATCTCCACTATAACTTTCCAAGTTGCCAATTCTTACAGCAGAATCTTTTCTGTGGTTAACACAAAAATAAATGTAAAGGGTGATCATGGCTAAGGGAACCCAAATTCTAAATTAATGAAGTCTGAATTACACACCACAGGCTCTGGGCTAACCTCTGTAAATAGCAATTGACAATTTCATTTATTGGGGTCAAGGTCCAGTCAAATGCAATCAGTTATGTGAAATAGGATCTTTGTTTATCATAAGCCTGTAGTGCTTATAAGTCACAATCAGTGTAGCTGAGTTTCCCAATAGGATTTGAAATGCAAACTCTTACTTTTTCTCATAAAACCCAGGCTCAGTGACCTTTGCCTGGAATGACAGTTCCCACCAAGGCATAGGGAGTTTTTTGGGCTAACGAGTAATCCCTTTCATAAAAGAGGATAAATAAAAAGTTCTCTGAAAAGTATATTTTCAAAAATAGATGCCACTTTATGGATATGAATCCAAAATCAAAGACTAAAGCACAGAAGAAATTCTTCCAAAATGTGGGGGATCAGGGCATGGGACTAACACCTCCTAGGGAGCTAACTATGAAATCAGACTTTGGTGATATGTGCCTGTTGTGCTCAGAGGGGATAGAACATGACCTATGGTATATCTGAATCTGTAAGTATATTTCATAATTATGTGTATGACTTACCGGGCCATGTTCAGGGTCAATCTTTAAGTTTACCTCACTAAACCTGAATATACAAATGTCTTATCATGGTATCCCTGACATACACTTTCCATGGACAGATCTTTTTTGAAAAATCCTTGCTGGCATGAAAACAGCACATGCAGACATTTAGACCCTATTTAAAAGTGTCCATGGCCGAAACCGGTTTGGCTCAGTGGATAGAGCATCGGCCTGCGGACTGAAAGGTTCCAGGTTCGATTCCGGTCAAGGGCATGTACCTGGGTTGTGGGCACATCCCCAATAGGAGATGTGCAGGAGGCAGCTGATCGATGTTTCTCTCTCATCGATGTTTCTAACTCTCTATCCCTCTCCCTTCCTCTCTGTAAAAAATCAATAAAATATATTTTTTTAAAAAGTGTCCATGAAGCAATGCATCTGTTTAGAACCTTGATTGTGGTGATGGTATCACAGGTGTGTATATATATATTCAATCCCATCAAGATGTATCCATTAAATATGTGCAATTTTTGTATAGCAATTATTCTTCAATTATATACATATTGCTAAACAAACCAAAGAAAGTTGCAGAATAATATGTACAATATACAACCATTTATGTAAAATTTTAGGAAATGAAAGCCAATTTGATATATTTTAATGACTATATATACAATAAAAGTTTTTTTTTTAATGCAACCAGCTAATTCAGTGTGTTGGTTACTTCTAAGAAAGAAAGGAGAGACATGAGATTGGGAAGAATATCCAGTGGATTTTAACTGTACCTGTAACATTTTCTTTAAAATAAATTCTATCCTGGATTTTTTTTAAAGTGTCTGTGTTTCTGAGTATTTCACACACACATAGTGGCTCATAGGTATTCTTCATTGGCTAAGAGATATGTTAGAACTAAAACCTTAGAATCTGTGTGCAGGCATAAATAGAATACCTTGAATTTACTTCTGACCTTGCACTTTTCAAAGCATGTCATCATCTTGGATATTTTGTAAAATCACAACTAATGTAGGTAAGTTCTGCAGGTGTCATTACCTAATTTGACAGATGAAGCACAAAAGTGGAAAATGGAAACACAACAATGTAGAACTGAATTTTTTTTTTTTTTTTGGGGGGGGGGTTCACAGTGATCTTTATTTGGTTGCCAATAATCATAAACCTTTTTCTCCCCTGACAGTTCTCATTATTCATGTGCCTTTAGAATACCCAGTGTACCACAGGCCCACCTCATTCTGAGCTCCCAGTGAAAGGATTTCCCCAGGCAGTGATTATAATGCTGGGGGAGGAGCCCCCGATTGGAAGCTGGAGTTGACGCTTTTCCAATTCAACTGCAAAAACTTAAGTATTCTTGAAAGTTAAGTAGTCTCTTAAAATATAAGTGTGTGTCGTGAAAGGAATTGCTATAAATGGAGATCAGGTGAACAACTTCTAAGTGGAATGAGACTGAGACCTTCTTTTCTAGTTTGGAAAACATTTATTGATTGAGTGCCTACTGTCTACCCCACAACTCTGGGCTACATATCACAGAAGGAGTGTGAGGGAGACATTCAAAGTAAAATAAGCCATTCCCTCCAGGGATGTTCAAACAAAAGAAAAGTGGATAAATAACTGGGAAACAGTAGCAATTGCCAAGAGGCAAGGTGGGAGGAAGGAGTCTGTTGGGGCCTGCATTGGGGCACAAGAAAAAAGTAAGGGGAGGAACTGGCTGGGAAGAAGGGCTGGGGCCAGGCACTGAAGCTGAGCCAAGAGACACATGGGACAGTTGCCAGAGGGAGGTCAGGGCGTTTCCTCCATCAGAGCTGGGTACTCTGCCAAGTGGGTACAAGATCCCCATTACAAACAGAGACAATGCCACAGATCTGGGCCCCAGTAGGAATGTTCTTTGAAAAGGAATAATACTGCACCCCCACCTTGCCAACAATGGCGAGAGGGGGCCTTTGAATTCCCTGAGCCCTGCTGATGGAGAAAAGCCTGGGTGGAGAACAAAGGACATGCACTTTAGTGGAAAAGATGGCTCTTGGTTAAGCAAAGCTGAATGGAAGATGTGAAGGAAGAGAACTCTAGGCTAGGCGGAGTGTGGTCCAGTAACAGCAGCAGCAGCAGCCCCTTAGGAAGTGTTAGAAATGCAAATTCTTAGGCCCCTCCTCAGGACAACTGAACCAGAAAGTCTAGGGAAGAAGCCAGCAGTCTGTGTTTTAAGAAGCCCTCTGGGTGATTCTGTTCCACTCTAAAGTTTGAGAGCCACTGCCCTAAATCATCCTACACTGAAGGCTGGCCAGTTCCTGAGCCTGGGAAGAATCAGCATGGGCTAGCACAGGGAAGATTTTCTGGTCTGTTGCCTTAATGCACCAGGAAATCAACATGAGATTATGGTCAAAAGACAACCTTCCCCCCACGCCCCTCCCCCCCACACACACCCTGTAACCAGAATATTCCAAGGGCACCTCAGGAACTAATAGGTTGTCCACTGGAAGAGGCCAGGTTTTGGGTTTTGCATAATTTTGAGAAAGTATCTTTAAGGGGCCCCTTCTGAGATCAATTCCAGAGGTTCTGAGGACCACTAGAAAAAAATCTGTTCACTGGGACCTCCTCCATATTATCTTGCCAGTCAATATAATTGCATATTAATCCAGCCAGTGAGTTTTGCAGCCTTTTTACACAAGCTGGTTCTATCTTAGTCACAAAAATCATAAAACTGGAAGACTTGAAAGGAAAACACATTCTTCCTCACCTGTCTTAAATGTCATTCATGTACTCATTCATTCATTCAACAAATACGTTTTAAGTGCTTAGAGAATGTGCTCAGCATTTCATTATCTCTCGTTCTCATTCCTAGTCGGTTCTATATAAAATTCACCATACCAACATAATTTGTTTATGTATCCAACAGTTCTTCGAATGAGCTGAAACTCACTCACCAATCCTTGACTCACCAATCCTCACCAAAGCAGTGTTTGCGTATTTTTTTTTTTAATTTACAGAAGGGCACTTAGCAAGTGGATAGCACTTCTCTGTCCCTTATTCTAGGTTGTCTTCATCCAGAGATAACATTAAAGAAGGTGGGTCAAACAGACAGTCATTAAAATAAAATATGATAGGTCTTGTATGCTGATGGTACTTGAAGAAGAGAGGAACTCATTATGCCTGTGAGAGTTTTGTGTTTTAATCTAATAGAGGAGGAACATCTAAATTATTTTGGAATTTTATTGATTCTCTTAAGCCCCCAAACATCCTGTTGACCTTTACTCTTGGCAGAAGACTCTGCAGCAGTAAGCATGGCCACCAGACATGAATTTTCTCCACTCCAATGTCCCCCACATCCCCACCACCCTTTGCTCTTTCTCCACCTCTGTTGTTAATGCCACACCTTCGCATGTCCTCTGCAACTGTGCCATCAGCTCAAAATCTCGCTCTCACATATTGCATCATTCCTGGCTCTGCTCCCTGAACCAATGAAGGTACACATACTTCCTGTGTCCTGATATATCCCCCATCCCTACTGATTTCCCAGAAAACTATTACTGCATTTCTCTCCTTTTCTTCGCTGTCAAACTTCTCCCAGTATAATCGTTTTTCCTATTTTTCTCATTCTTGCATCAGGCCCTTAAAAAATAATATTTAGCCCTAACCGATTTGGCTCAATGGACAGAGCATCGGCCTGCGGACTCAAGGGTCCCAGGTTCGATTCCGGTCAAGGGCATATACCTTGGTTGCAGGCACATACCCAGTAGGGAGTATGCAGGAGGCAGCTGATCTATGTTTCTCCCTCATCGATGTTTCTAACTCTCTATTCCTCTCCCTTCCTCTCTGTAAGAAATTGTTAATGTAAAAAAACCATTGAAACCTGTAAAGAATTTTTGTGAGTTTATTTGAGCCAAACTGTCGACATATGCCGGGAAGCAGAACCTCAATGAATTGAGATAGTGCTCCGGAGAATGGCAGGGTTACATCCGTATTTATACATGAAATTCATTGGTGACAGATTTAAGGAGGTGGGATTAAGCGAAGGGGGGGGGGGGGGGGAACCTCTGTGATAGGATAAAAAGTAAAATGATGGACACATACTTAGGTGGGTGCAGGATCAATCAACATGATAATGAAGGAATTTGTAGTATCTGCCCTGGCGCCCAGAACATTTGGTTATGCCCCAGGGGTTCCAGAAAAAGGGAAGTTACAAGTTACCCAGACACTTCAAAGGAATGTTATCTTAGAGGCAAAAAGGCAAATGGGCTCAGTAAGGATCAAAGTTGATCTTGTCAGTGAAGATACCGGCCTAGGACATAACTGCCACCATAACTGCTTTTAGTCAAAGTTTAATTTCAGACCATCCTTTGTGGTTATTTTAGGTCTCTGAGTCTGCTAGGCTGCCACGCAGGCCTTCCCTGAGCTTGTCAGGTCAGCGTGTGGCCCCTTTCATCCACAAAATTAATAAAATATATATATATTAAAAAATTGACAAAAAATAATATTTAACACCTTCCTACCTGCCAGTGCTTACATATTGTGTATTAACTCATGTCACCCTCATAATAATAATTGTTCACTAAACACTGTCATTAGTATCCTCATTCTTCAGGAGAGGAAACTGAACACAGAGTGGTTAACCATGAGCCGGATATCACACAGAGGGCAGGTGGTTGAGCTGCGGTTCTGACCCAAACATTCTGGCTCTTGAGTCTGTACTCTTAATCATTAGAACAGCTGCAGAACACATATTTGGGGAGCCTGCCCAACCCACGTTTCTTACTTTAAAATTGTCAACTTACTTTAAAATTGTCAACCTGGAGTGGACAGGTCCAGTAATGTACTGAGCTCAGCCAATCAGTTTCTCACTGTGAAAAACGGTGGGAGTGGCTTTGGTTCCTGACTTTCTAGTTCCAATCCCAATGTGTGCTATTCTTGGATATCTATAAGACTGTCTATAATATTTTTAAAATAACCAGCTGCCCTATTTAGTTGAGTGGTTTCTATCCCTGTAATTCAATAATGCCTGTTTAAATCACATCCTCACAACAGCCAGAAGCTGATCTTTTAAAGATTGCTAATCATCTCTTTAAAATTGACACTAATAGACCTCACCAGTTTGACTCAGTGGATAGAGCATAGGCCTGTAGACCAAAGGGTCCCAGGATCGATTCTGCTCAAGGACTCGTACCTTGGATGCAGGCTCTCCATCTTCCCTTCTCTCTTCCATTCTCCCTAAAAATCAATGGGAAAATATCCTTGGGTGAGGATTAACAACAACAACAAAAAAATTGACTCTAATAAATCTTAAAAGTTCTCATCACACACAAAAAAATGTGCTAACCGTATGTGGTGATAGATGTTAACTAGACTTATTGTAGTGATCATTTCATAATGTACATAAATATGGAATCATGTTTTACACCAGAAACTAATATAATGTTATATGTGTCAATTTTTTAAAAGTTGACTCCAGTGCCTTCTTTGTTCTGTCCTATCTTTTGCAGTGTTCCACCAAGGTGACCTTCCCAATCCCCTCACTTGTTCCTCTCCTCTGTGCCTATATGTTACCCCCCACTGCCTGACGTTACCTTCACTACTCTCCCCATTAGCCTGGCTTCCTCTCATCTCTGTGACGTGGCTCAGCATCTCTCCAAAGAAAAGTGTCCATGATTCCTTAAGGCTGAAAATGCCTTGCTCTGTGCTCCCATCATTCCCTCTGTAAGTATATGTCACTGCTCTCCCATACAAAACAAGTATAATTGGAAATTACATACTCCTGAGCAAAAATAGCAAATTGCAGAATAAGATTAATAGTATGAACCCTTTTATGTAAAATTCCATCTGTCATGTTAAAAAAGATAAGCAGCTCATGTCACTCACTTGCCCAAATCCTCCAGTGAATTTCTAATCATGCTTAACAACAAAATGCAAAGGCCAGACCTGGTCTGTGAGGCCCAGCAGGATTGGACCCACCCACCTCTCCGGCCCCACCTCTATTTCTTTCTACCTCATCCATACCATCCACACTGAACTATTTTCCTTTTCTTAAAAACACCTCGTTTGTTCCTACCATTCAAACCATCTGTGTCCCAGTTGACTTTACCTGAAATGCTCTGTCTCCAAATCTTTGTCTGACTGGCTTTGCCTTGTCATTAAAAATTCAGCTCCTTGAGAGAAACCAAGATGGCGGCATAGGTAAACACTGGAGTTGGCTGCCTCGAACAACCACTTCAAAAATACAACTAAAAGATGGAACAGACATCATCCAGAACCACAGGAAGGCTGGCTGAGTGGAAATTCTACAACTAGAAGGAAAGAGAAAAGCATACCGAGACTCAGAGGAGGCGCGGTGTGGAAGTAAAATACTAAGGTACAGAGGCGCACACTGAGCGGGCTGGCGGCTGAGGGCGAGGTTGTCGTTTTCAATTGGGAGGGATTCTCAGGCTCTGAGCTCCAGTTCCGGGCGAGTCTCTGGGGACCCAGACTCATACAGGAGAAGCGGGACTTCTGGCATTGGTCAGAACTCGAGGGCAGCTTTCTCTCGGAGAGGCTTACAGCAATTGCTGGGACACTGAGAAGTGGGGCCTCTGAGAGCAGCCATAACTGCTAGCCCTGCCCTGTTGATCCCGTGGGACTCGCCCCGCCCAAGCCCTGCAGAGAGGCTTTTGCTGGATAGCCTAAGGCAGAGGCTAGATTATCACCTCCCTAGAGATTCAGGAGCCAGGAAGCCCAGAGGTCAGAGTGAGACCATCCAGTTTGCAGCTCCATGGAACCATAAAGGACACACTTAGGGGGCAGACTCAGTGAGCACCAAAGCCCCATTGAAGCAAGTCTTGCCCCAGAGGGTTGTTTCCAGCACAGAAATTCTCCCACTGCAGACACAGCTGATTCTCACAGCCAATTGGCCTAGAGGTCAATTCCTCCCAGTGATACCTACAAAAATTAAGGCTTAACTACAACAAGACTTTGCACAAAGACCACAAGGGGGTGCACCAAAAGTGTCCTCCTCAGGTAATTGGGGAGGCTGAACCACTGGGCCCTAGAGGACACTTAGCACAGAAAACCACTTTATCAACACAGGGAAGCATAAAAAATGCGTAGACAAAGAAAAAGGACACAAATGACAGAAATGGAGGAAAGCAAACTACTGGATATAGAGTTCAAAACCACACTTTTAAGGTTATTCAGGAATTTTCTAGAAATTGCCGATAAACTTAATGAGACCTACAAGAAATCTAATGAGACCCTCAAGGTTGTGATAAAGGACCAACTAGAAATTAAGCATACACTGACTGAAATAAAGAATATTATACAGACTCCCAACAGCAGACTAGAGGATCGCAAGAATCAAGCCAATGATTTGAAATACGAAGAAGCAAAAAACACCCAACCTGAAAAGCAAAATGAAAAAAGAATCCAAAAATACGAAGATAGTGTAAGGAGCCTCTGGGACAGCTTCAAGCATACCAACATCCGAATTATAGGGGTGCCAGAAGAAGAGAGAGAGCAAGATATTGAAAACCTATTTGAAGAAATAATGACAGAAAACTTCCCCTACCTGGTGAAAGAAATAGACTTACAAGTCCAGGAAGTGCAGAGAACCCCAAACAAAAGGAATCCAAAGAGGACCACACCAAGACACATCATAATTAAAATGCCAAGGGCAAAAGACAACGAGAGAATCTTAAAAGCAGCAAGAGAAAGAAACTCAGTTACCTACAAGGGAGCACCCATACGACTGTCAGCTGATTTCTCAACAGAAACTATGCAGGCCAGAAGGGAGTGGCAAGAAATATTCAAAGTGATGAATGCCAAGAACCTACAACCAAGATTACTTTATCCAGCAAAGCTATCATTCAGAATTGAAGGTCAGATAAAGAGCTTCACAGATAAGAAAAAGCTAAAGTTGTTCATCACCACCAAACCAGTATTATATGAAATGCTGAAAGGTATCCTTTAAGAAGAGGAAGAAGAAGAAAAAGGTAAAGATACAAATTATGAACAACAAATACACATCTATCAACAAGTGAATCTGAAAATCAAGTGAATAATCTGATGAACAGAATGAACTGGTGAATATAATAGAATCAGGGGCATAAAAAGGGAGTGGACTGACTATTCTTGGGGGGGAAAGGAGTGAGGGAGATGCGGGAAGAGACTGGACAAAAATCGTACACCTATGGATGAGGACAGTGGGTGGGGAGTGAGGGAGGAGGGAGGGGTGGGAACTCGGCGGAGGGGAGTTATGGGGGGGTAAAAAGAGGAACAAATGTAATAATCTGAACAATAAAGATTTAATTAATCAAATAAATAAATAAATAAAAATTCAACTCCAGACCCCAAAAACACAGTCCATAGAGACCCACCCCTGTCATATTTTTTCACAGCACTCTGTATTATTTTCTTCAGGAACTTATCACTATCTGAAAGTCATTTCTCCACTTATTAGGTTTTCTCTTTGTCTATTCCCTGGACTTTGCCAAAATGCAGGGTTTAGAACACAGTCCTCTAGACACCAAATCTGCCTGAGACTTCTGATACCAACCACCCTCAGTTTTACTAATTGACTAGAAAGATGCATAGAACTCACTGAAGGCTATTATATTCAGGGTCACATTTATTGCAGCGAAATGATATAAATTAGTACCTGCAGAGGAAAAGACACATAGGGAAGAGTCTGGATGGAGCCCAGAGGTGGAGCTTGTGATCATCCTCTCCCCATGGAATCATGCTCAGTGTCACTGCCTTCTGGTCAAGGATTCCAGTTACATTGCACACTGAGAACTACCAATCAGGAAGACTTTCCTGAGCCTCAGCTTTTATTGCAGTGGTTCTCAACCTTCCTAATGCCGCGACCCTTTAATACAGTTCCTCATTTTATGGTGACCCCCAACCATAAAATTATTTTCATTGCTACTTCATAACTGTAATTTTGCTACTGTTATGAATCGTAATGTAAATATCTAATATGCAGGATGTATTTTCATTATTACAAATTGAACATAAAGCATAGTGATTAATCACAAAAACAATATGTAACTATATATGTGTTTTCCAATGGTCACAACCCCTGTGAAAGGGTTGTTTGACCCCCAAAGGGTCACGACCCACAGGTTGGTGACCCACAGGTTGAGAACCACTGTTTTATTGGCTCTTCATTATGTTGGCATGATTGATTGAATTATTGCCCACATGGCTGAACTCAACCTATAGTTATCTAAACACCATGCAGCCCCAAGGGTCTACCATGAGCCACCTCATTTGCATAAACTTAGCAGCACTGCCATGTACCATGAATGAAGATACAACTATCACTCAGTGAATTTTAAGAGTTTAGAGGTTGCATTACCTCCCCAGAGCAGGCAAAGACCAACCTCTTATTGGACATGACCTGCCGGGGCTCCTCACATGGAGAACCACCTTGCCAGGGCTGACCAGCAGCCCCTGAAAGACGGATGAACAGATTACTCCGACATAGTTTCACTGTGAAAGAGCAGGCTAAGGGATGGCCTAGCTAAAGGAGCCAGGCAGCCTCTATTGCCTGCCTCATTAGGCTTTTATTGGAAGTTTTATCTTTAGATACAATCAGTAGGGTGAGTAATCTTGGGAGGACACATGTGTTTACATTGTCCTCTAGGCAAGGGCATCCAAGGATTAAGCATAAGGATTCCAGTAAACACCTGGGGGTCTGCACATACACAGACTTGTTTGAAAAGGTCAAGGAATATTTAGGGGTGCCACCTTCGACACTCCCCTAAGTTTCCCCTAAGTCGGAATTCTGATAAACAGGGCAGGCAGCCTTCCACACACTTCCCTTTTCTAGGAATATCCTCCTTACAAGCTTTCCATCCAAGTCTATTGTGCTCCCCCAAAATGACCAAATTTCTTACTACACATCTCTCATCTCTCTACTCTCTACTAGAACATAAACTTCTGTGTTGCGGAGAATAGACTATCTGTCTTGTTCTTCACTGTGGCCCCAGCAGCACAAACAAGTTTTATGTATATAGTGGCATGTAAATTTATACAGGGCATAACACTACTAATTCATTTCTACCTAATGTTTAACACTACTAATTCACAGGCCAGGGATTTTGTTGCATGTTGAGAATGTAGGGGTGAGTAAGACAGATTAGTTTCCTACTCTCAGGAGACAGACAATAGGCAAATAAGTAAGCATTGTGTCACGGAGTGTGATCAATGCCATGAAGGAAGTAAGCAGGTGATGTGGACAATTGGGGGCAAAAGGTTGGTCAGGAAAGACATCTCAGAGAAAGACCCAAGGGAAGAGCCCAGGGGTCAGCAGATGCCAAGGCTACAGGGAAATATAGAGCTTCACATGTCCAAGGACCAGCAATGAGACCTCTGTGGCAGTTCTTATGGAAGAGGGAGTAGTCATGACTAGATTGGGTGAGAAGGGGCCAGAGGCCAGATCATGAAGGGCCTTGAAGGCCTTCCAAGGCATTTGGATTTTATTCTAAGTGTGATGGAAAATCAAATGGCAGCATTTAAGCAGAGCAAGAATTTGATCTGATTTACGGTTTTAAAAGTTCACTTTCATGGATGCATAAAAAATGATTATGAGGAGGAGGGAGCACGAGGTGGAGAAGGGAGGCAACTTCAAAGCTTTTGCACCAGACCAGGTGAGAGGAAAGAGGTAGTGACAGCTTGAACTGCAGAATTGTGGTGAGAAATGGTCTGATTTGAGATATATGTTGGAGGTAAGGCTGCTAGAACTTGCTGATGGATTGGATATGGAAATGAGGGAAAAGGAGGAATCAAAGATGACTCAGGGTTTCTGGTATAAGCGACTAGGTGGATGATAATGCTGTTTCGTGAGTTGTGGACATAGAAGGAGGAACAGGGCCAGCTGGCAGTGATTACAGCAGGGAATTAAGAGTTTTGTTTTAGACATGCTGAATTTACGATGCCAATGAGACATTCTGGTAGGGATGTCAGGTTGACAGTTGGATATAAGAACTGGAAGCTCCATGGGAGGAGTTCTGGGATGGAGACATCATTGTAGAGATGGAATTTATGCCATGAGAGTACATAGAAGAGACAAAAGAGAAGGGAAAGGAAAAGAATGGAAGGAAAGAGAAGAGGACAAAAGTGACCCCATAACCAGGTCCTGAGGCACATCAGCACTTGAAGGTCCTGACTAAAAGGATGAGCCAGCAAAACTGCATGAGCAGCAGAGGCTGGTGATATAGAAAAAAGTCCAACAGAGTATGATGTCATAAAACTAAGAAAGAAGAGTGTTTCATGAAGGAGGGAGGGGTCAGATGTGCCAAACATGACAGAAAGACCAAGATAAGACCAGAAAACAACCCACTGTGTTTAGGATGATAGAGATTGAAGAGTAATTTGAGCAAAGCAATACCATGAGCCAGATTGCAGCAAACTGAATAGCAATTTGTAGATGAAGAAATGGAAGCAGTATGTGTAGACAATACTTTGGAGGAGTTTTACTATAAATGAGGTTATAGGTAAAGAGAAACACAGCATCAACTGAAACTTTAGTAAACATGGGGGATCATACAGCACACTTGAATGAATATTAAAGAGGGAGAGACTGATGATGCAGGACCAAGGAATAATGAAGAAGAGAAATCCTTTAGAAGAGCAGAGGGGAGGCGTTGGCCTTTGATAAGGAGAATTTTTGCATCCCAGGAGAAGGAGCGAGAGTGACAATGATACACACAGGTACATACTAGTATATGGACTCAGTGGTTGGGAGAAGAGTTTCCAATGAAGAGTGATGGGATCATCAGCTGGGATGGAGAGTGGAGCAGGAGAAAGGGATGGGAGTATGGATGTTGAAGAGCAAACATAAAGCCTGGCTTACAGTTTCTCCCATTCTCTTTCCACTCCCAGTACAGCAGCCCTGGTTCAGGTCTAAATTCTCTCCAACTATACAACCATGATGGCCTCCTAAAAGTTCTCTCACACCCAGCATTCCCCTGACCCCTCAGTCCTTTATCCACCCATTCTTTGGAGGGATCCCCCTAAACCATAAATTCACGGAAACCTCTGATGGGCTTCACTGTGTTTTATACAATGCTCGAACTCCTCATCCAGGCGTGCAGAGTTCTCCATCTTCTTGTCCCACCTACCTTTGCGTGTTTACACCCCATCAATCCATCTTCCTCCCCTCCCTCCACCTGTCGCTGAACCACTGCAGCCTAGTCATTGCTCTCCCCGATTGCTAGAACATGTCTCACTTGTTTGTCTTTGTTTAAGCTCTTTTTTCTACCTGGCATGCCCCTTCCCTTTTGCAGAAGTCCTACCCATTTTTCAAGATCCAACACGAATGTTACTTATTTCACGAAACTTACCAGATCCTTCCATTACAATTAATGTAGCTTCCCATAGCTCCTATTTCTTTAAATTGTATTTTTTTAAAAAAAACAAAAAGTCTGTCTCATATGATAAGCATGTATTTATGCATGTACATTTGTCTACACCTTTGCTTACCTCTGGAAGGAGGGGAGGGAGGGAGGGAGGGAGGGAGGGAGGGAGGGAGGGAGGGAGGGAGGGAGGGAGGGAGGAAGGAAAGTAGGGACCACAGAAAGGGGCTGGAGAAAAGAGGAAGGTGAAAGCCTCCTGGGCCTCTCTGAGTGCACCTGACTGGCTTGAATAAAAGTGCTCCACGGTGCTTCCCACCACTGGTCAGCCCGGTGCAAGCCCCCAGCTCCTCTTTGTTGCCTTTCCACTGGCATCCCGGCTGGCAGATCCCCTGCCCCCCCTCCCCTCTACTCCCTCTCCTCCTTTCTTCCCCCTGTGCCTCCAGCTTAGATGCCCAGTAATTGAATCAAGTTTTAAGAAGCAGCTCTATCTCTGAAAAGAGCAATGGGAGGGACTTGAGAGAAACAGAGCAGAGAGGTGATATGTAATGTTGAAAAATTCATGCTAAAGGAAGCACATGCCCCTGCCCCCAGCGTTCCATCTGATAAAATCCTGGTAGAGGCCCTGCTTTCCAGGCACACACAGAGACCATGGGGGGCTGGGCCTAATTTATCGGGGTGACAGCGAGCGTCCTCCATGGATATGCAGGAGGAGAGTGGCGCTTTACTTCTGGGGAGCAGTAAGAGGGATGGGAGAGATGACGCTCCTTCTAGAAAGAGCAGCCCCTGTACCCTGGCCCCCTTGGCTCCTGATGAAATCAGGCCTGTGCGGCCACTGCGCTCCGCAGTCCCACAGGCCCGGTGTGGTTTCTGATTCCTGCTCCCTTTAAGAATCCTAAAGGGCAGGGCAAGTCGCTGGACCAGGGCGCGTGGCTTGCCTCACTCCACTTCATTGAGCACTGTTTGCTCTGAGCCTGGGGCGGGAGAGTTGAGGGGTCCAGGCTCCAGGGGCCTGAGAAAGCCCGATCTCGTTCCCAACCCTGGTCTCTCACTCCCTTCGCAAAGGCACTGCAGAGCTGCAGCCTGATTAATGCTGCGTGCTGATATATATACAGGAGATGGGCCTGCGATTCCCGCAAGCGCCCCTGCGCTGAACCAATTCTGGCTGCTCGACTGCGACCCCTGGCGGCCCGCGGAGAAAGTCTCCGCAGCGTTTCAAAAGCAAATGGGCCACTGGACAGGATGCAAAGGGAGGATTTTAGAAGAAACTGGGCTAGGAAATATGCACCCCCGCCCCCCTCTTCCCCCAGATGGTGTAGGGCGGGAAAGAGTGTGGAGAATGAAAAGAAAGCCAATTTTGCTTACTTGTAATCTAAACAAGAAGGACGAGAACAATCTGTTGCGGACGGTGGGGGCTTCTGGAGGGGAATGGGAGGGGGGAAGGTGGTAATGTGAAAAATCTGTTTATGGTTGGAATGGAATCTGTTTAATATAATGCTTACACAAAATAAGACTTATACGTTTTCCCGTACCCTGAACTCTGCTTCCTTTATCTTCATTTTAACTAGCAGTGGGCTCTGATCCTAGATTCTTTTTCATATTCCCTAACCAGCTGTATTTTAGAAGAGGCATCTATTCAAGGAAAGGAAACATTACTTGGCTTCCTCCATTGCCTTCTATGAGCTCGAGTCCCAAGAGTCATTATAAGACAGAAGTGAAGAGCCTGGACCCTTGAGACACACTGTAAATCCTTAACGTGAATCCAACATATGTCACTCACTAGCTGTGGGACCCTGAGCAACCTGCTCAACCTCTATGAACCTCTGCTTCCTTGTCTAGAAAACAAGTATAAGCAACACGCACCTCCAAGACTGTGGCAATAAGGAGGCCGTGGTGCTCAAGGTACTCCTGCCCTCATCTCCACCCCCAGGACAGAGACGCTTTCTGATGTCGGTCTGCATTCCCTGGCGGGGCCCCTTTGTGGCCTGACTGTGATACACTCGGTTTAAGAATAGGCCAAGTGCCTGTGAGGAACAGGGGCATGAGTCTTCCATCACTTTCCCCGACTCTTTCCCATCAGTTCACACAGCTCTCAAACCTCATCAGAACATGCAAGCAGACCAGACAGCACCCACAAAAGGGTAGCTGGGTTTGCTATGCAAGGAGCTTCTTGGCATGGAGCTAATCCTAGCTTGGGGAGGATTTTGTTGTCTTCAGTCAGTTCTCAAAGGCTAAGGATCAATGCCCTTCTTGGTGCCAGCATTGCAGGCATTCAATGCTTTGTGTAAGCGAGGTTCTCTGCTGGGGGCGCACTTGATGAAGAGGTGCCCCAAGAGGTCCCTGCCCCTGAGGAGCATAGTCTAGTTGGAAAGATGTGACATACACATAGGAAAAAATAATAATAAATAATGATTCTAAATTGTGTAGTAAAGAGTCACATGAGAAGCTCACCAAGCACTTAGGAAATCAGAGGACAGAAAACTGATTGGAGAGATACTTCCTCTAGCTCTTGAGGGCCCAAGAGCTACAAAAAGTGGTCGTGGTGCTCTGATGAAGTGGGCGGCGAGCTCTTCTCTCTAATTCAGGGTGTCTCACTAGAAGGAAACATCACAGGGTATACCGTCCATGATGGGGAAGAACATGTGCAGAAAATCCAACTCCTCAAAGAGTCTCCTGAAGATGCCGGCCCATCGTTAGCCCCAGGACCTAGAGACTTGTCTCAAAGCATCACTCTCTTTCAAAGCTCCAGCTCTGAGAGTGTGCCCACTTCATGCCCATCTTCTGGAGGACAAATCTGAGTGAGATGAGAAAGAGGAAAGAAGATGGGGACCAGGTTACTCATGATTCTTTATTCATGTATCCATCAGTTCACCAACATAACCATCCATCCATTCATCCATTCAGTCCTTCGTTCATTCACTACAGATTATACTTAGCAATTGTTATATGCTCAGCACTGTGCTATGAGGAGTACAAAATAATGATTTTACATTACCCTGCTCAACTTTAAAGCATCTCCTCTTTTGTTCCACCCCATCTGAAGAACCAGATGTACTATGAGATTCATGAGATTCATGTGGCTTTTTCCATTTTAGTATCACAGCCCTAATAAACACAGATGCCACCACTCTGGTCAGCAAACTCTTTCATATTGAGTCTAATCATTTAGATTTTACAGATCCACCACCCACTTGCTGAAGGGACAAAGAAGAATAGGACTTAATGTACTAGCACCTTCGGATCAAATACAAATATGTCAAACCTTTGCCTCACACGAGATGGCTGATGACTGTCCTGTGAGCTGGCTCTAGCCTGTCCCTTACAAACGCCCATCCCCTGAGGTGTTCACCTCCAATCTTTTCAGTAGCCTTTTCTCCTTGTCTGCTGCCTCTCACTCCCACCCTGCCTTCGTGGGCTTTGTGACAATCCATGCTCTTTAAAATATTTTCCGGAGTCAATTTGCTTGTCTTTAGTGGTGGCAGAACACTGTATAATTATCTCCCAATTCATCAGGCTCCTTAACAGGCAAATGCCTCCCCCCCCCCCCCCATAAGTTTCTCTGGCTGAGGTACCACTAGGTCTTGTTGCTACGGAAACCAGAACGTTTCTTTCTTTATTTCAGTGGTATGTTGAAAGCTTCGCGTGTATGTGCATGCACACATATGGTGGCTGCTCGATTTTTCAGTTCTTTTTTCCTTTTCTGCCTCTGCTGACCTGTCTGGCATTTTCCCTGCATCACATGTTTCAGAACGTTCCCCCTCATCCACAGCCCCTGCCTATCCCCTTCCTGCCGTTCACTGTGCCTTCACCTCCCCCTACCCATCCATCTGGTGTTCTCAGCTGCTTAAAAAGAAATACCAGTTGGCTTGCATGAAGTCTAGGGTGGGGGTAGGGAAATAAAGGGTAATTGTGGAAACAAAGCTTTGCAAAAGTCTTTGACCAGCCAGGTGTTTCTGGCTGGACAACTGGTGGCCTGACTTGGCCATCTTCCTAGAACGTGGGGCCTCTTCTTCAGAGGAGGAGAGGGAATGAAAGCACACAGCTCAGGGCAGGAATGGAGGGAGAGCGTAGGCAGCAGCACCATCTGCTGCTGCGGCTCCTGGGCACGGGCGTACATACCTCCACCCAAGTCCCTGGGTTTGGTTCAAGGACTGGTGGGGAGGGGCAATGTCATCATTAGGGGTTGGGCTTTGGAGTCAGACAGAAGTCTGAGCCCCAGGCTGCCATTTCCTAGCTGTAACCTTGGGTAAATGACTAACTCTCTTTAAGGCTCAATTTCCTCCTCCTTAAAAGAAGCATCATAATAAAGTTATTTTTGACAAGTAAATGAATAAGGAATATTCATTAGCATATTGCCTGGCACATGGTCCATACTCAATAAATATTCATTGCCATTGTTGTCCTTATCGTTATTATTGCCATTGTCAGGATTATTAGAGGATCATGATGACATGCAGGGCTACCGCTGAGGCAGGCACGGTGTCACAGAGGAGGGTCCAGGCCGAGCATGTTCTGGTCATATGTGCAAAGGCGTGAGGTGTGGACAGGAAACTGCTGCTGTGTGGCTGCCGTATCAGATGCGGGGGGGTTGGGGGCAGAGGCACGTTCATCACTAGTCAAAGGGGACTGAACCTGACCTCCAGTTAATGGAAATGAGCAGGAGGATCTTAGGTTAAGAACACCACAAGCAGGTAAAGTATTTTGAAAAAAATATGATACACAAAATGCCAAAATTGAGGGGCTTCTGAGCCTTTCCTTGCTTTCCGAGTGATCCTGGCCAGCGCCACATATGAACTGATTCCTTCCTCCACATTGGCCCCCTCCTTCCTGGACATTCCAGGCCACATGGACCTGGCAGGTGCAGCATGGCCCAGCTGTATAACCTGGAACGAGGCACAGATGCAATAGCAGAGGTAGATGAGATGCCTTCTGAAGTCTCTTGATAACATGAAGGTATAAAGAATTTAAAGGAGTGGTTGGTTGGCATGAGAGGTGGAGCAGTTGGCAAGAGTCGAAGCTTTTGTGTGTGTAAAGAGCAGCGCCGTGGTCAGAGAGGCAACAGAAATGATGCAGAATGTGCAGGGCAGAGAGACCAGGCATGGTTTGGTAACTGAGCTGGTGATGCAGGGGAAGGAGAAGGGTCAGTGAAAACTCAGAGGCTAATTTTACTGTGCTTGGATGCTGGAAAAAACAGCAAGTGAAGAGTAAGGCTGGATGCTCTGGGTTTGGCCTTATTAAAAAGGAAACAGCAGAACTGCAAGATCTGCTTTGGGTCACATGGTACATCCACCCTCCGCTCTCAACCCTGAGCAAGCATTCTTGAACTTTGTGATCTAAAATTATGCCAAATTTTCTTTTAGCTTTGGCTTAAAATAAGACAATGGTATCTCTAAAAATGTGTCAGCCTGGATTTCCAGAATCAAAATGAGATCAGAGCTGACCAAAGGTAATAAGCCAGCGAGCCAAAGTGCTGCTTGCCCTTAACAGGGTCCTGTAAGGAGCCGAATGAATGCTTATATTTTGGGGTTTTCATTTTCTCTTCAGAACTCATTGGGGAGGGAGGCTCCCCCACCCCCACTGATTGATTTGTATTCTGCATTTTCCAAAAATGGATTTTAATTCTGTAGTTAGCAAAAAATGTATATACACATTTTTTAAATGGGTTTGATAAAGTTTTGAAAGATAGTTACCTCCTGAACAACTCTGAGTACAACTTCAACTCCCCAAAAACTTATTAATAGCCTACTGTTCCCCAGATAATATTAAGAACTGATTAAAACATATTTTATATGTTATATGTATTATATATTGTGTTCTTACAATAAAGGAAGCTAGAGAAAAGAAAATGTTATTAAGAAAATCAGAAGAGCCTAGCTGGTTTGGCTCAGTAGCTAGAGTGTCAGCCTGCAGACTGAAGGGTCCCAGGTTCGATTCCGGTCAAAGGCATATATATGCCCAGGTTACGGGCTCCATCCCCAGTAGGGGGGGTGCAGGAGGTAGATGATCAGTGATTCTCTCTCATCATTGATGTTTCTATCTCTCTCTCCCTTCCCCTTCCTCTCTGAAATAAATTTAAAAAATATTTTTTTTAAAAGGGAGGGAGTCTATGAAAAAATTATAAGAAAAAATGCATTTACAGTATTTACTGTATTTATCGATATCATAAGTTTCTGTTGTCTGTTTACAGATGAAAAAAAATCCACACATAAGTGGGCCCATGCAGTTCCAACCAATGTTGTTCAAGGGTCATCTATCTAGATAAAATATTTTACTAGTAAGGAAAATTTAGAGGGAAATGGGGAAGCAAATAAGTCCTCATCTATGCAAAACGCTAGGTGCAGCTCTCCATTTGTATTAACCCGTTTGGGCCTCACAACACCCAGATGAGATTAATATACTATGCCCTTTTATACCCTAGGAAATTGAAGTTAAAGGTCAGTTGAAAAACTTACCAAAGGTCATCCATTTAATCAGTGCTGGACCAGTAGTCTGGTCCATGTTTGCCTGATTTCAAAGCCTCAGCTGATTTACCATTTATACCAGTGAATAGAAGAATGAGAGGAAGTTCATCAATCAATAACAGGGTTGACCCTTGACACAAGTTCATACAAGTTAACACTTTTATCTCCTGGGAACCCTCCCCAGAATCTGGTTGGCTGCTGAGTCACTTTATCCTAACCTCATCCTTCAAATTTCCCCAGAGTCCCAAACTACTTTTCCCTCTTTTCCTGACTCATCTGAACTCTAGTGTGGACACTTATAGCTCTGAACCCCAGTTAAAAAGTAAATTGACTTGTATGCATGCATATAAGCCTAACCAATGGACACAGACATCAGGGGGGTGAGGGCATGAGTGGGGGGGGGGGGGCAATGGAGGGGATAACGACACATATGTAATACCTTAATCAATAAAGAAACAAAAGTAAATTGCTATCTCAGATAAGGGATTAATCTCCAAAAATTATGGGGAACTCATACAACTTAACAAAAGGAAGATAAATAATCCAATCAAAAAATGGGCAAAGGACCTAAATCGACACTTTTCGAAAGAGGACATACAGAAAGCTGAGAGACATATGAAAACATGCTCAAAGTCACTAATTATCCAAGAGATGCAAATCAAAACAACAATGAGGTATCATCTCACACCTGTCAGAATGGCTATCATCAACAAATCAACAACTGACAAGTGCTGGTGAGGATGTGGAGAAAAAGGAACACTCATGCACTGTTGGTGGGAATGCAGACTGGTGCAGCCACTATGGAAAACAGTATGGAGATCCCTCAAAAAATTAAAAATGGAACTCCCATTCAACCCAGTAATCCCACTTCTAGGAAGATATCCCAAGAAACCAGAAACACCAATCAGAAAGGCATATGCACCCCCATATTCATAATAGCACAATTCACCATAGCTAAGATTTGGAAACAGCCTAAGTTCCCATCAGCAGATGAGTGAATTAAAAAACTGTGGTACACAATGGAATACTACACTGCTATAAAAAAGAAGGAATTCTTACCATTTGCAACAGCCTGGATGGACCTAGTGAGCATTATGCTAAGTGAAATAAGCCAGTTGGAGAAAGATAAATATCACATGATCTCACGCATATGTGGGATATAATGAACAACATAAACTGATGAACAAAAATAGATCCAGAGACTAAGAAACACTGAACAGACAGCCCAACCTCAGAGAGAAGACAGGGGGGGCGGGTGGTAAGAGATCAACCAAAGGACTTGTATGCATGCATATTAGCATAACCAATGGACATGGACACTGGGGAAGAGGGGTTTTGTCTGGGGGAAGGCTGTGGTAGGGGGTCAATCAGGGGAAAAGGAGACATGTAATACTTTAAACAATTTTTTAAAAATCGTGTGGGGATAATAATCTCCAAAAAACACACAACACACCTGATAGCATATGCTACACAGGCCTTGGTTAGAAAAATACATGTACATTAACATGGGAAACTTACACTCTGGAAAATCCCACAGAAGTGAGTTCACCATCCTGTCCCATGAGCCACACCAGCAGATGCATAGCTCCCATCCAGTGGGCCTGGAAGGACAGAGCTTAGGACGCTCCCCATTCAGGCAACTGTAAAGATAGCCAAAATTGGGGGTTGGGGAAAAATCAAATTCAAGATTCACTAGACTCTTGGTCCCTCTAGGACAGCAGGCGTGCTCTTTTACTTTGGTGTCCCTGATACCCATATTTCCTAGCACAGGCCTGTTGGAAAGAAATGCTGACTCATTCTTTGGGATACCTATTCAAAATGAAATGCTCTCTGGTCTCACCTACCAATGGGAATTTCATTGTGAGCTGGCAAAGAACTGATTGGGGAAAATGCTCTCACTAGGATCTCTTGGTATTCTGTGGACTTCATGCTCTGAGCACCTACTGCATACCAGACACTATGCAAGGTTATGCTTTGGTTGGGGAGATGGCCATGCACATGGGCAGGTTGACAAGGACCATTCCAGAAGAACACACAGCACAGTAGCACATTGGTGGAGCATCCAATCTATTTTGGGGGGTCAAGGAGGACCACCCAGAGGCTCTGGCCTCCAAGTCTGACAGAGTATTCTTTTTGGCTTGGTTGTTATGTATTTTATATAAAACCATGCTCAACCATTTAACTCCCTTATCTATAATAAAGGCCTACTTCAAAAACTAATAACTGATCTTGGAAAAACCAGCCTTATCCTGGAGTAAAATAGTCCGTTAAATATATGCATGGTGAATAGCAACATGGAACACGAGCATGTGAGCCACCACAGTGCCTAAAGATGAATAGAGAGTGAGGGTTTTTCAGTAAAAGATTTCTGTGTCAAACTCCTATTTTTATCAGAGCACTAACATCTGTCTTAAAATATGTCAGAGAATGCTTTATGGGGAAGGAAAAAGATAACAGAATGGAGAAAGTAGGATGACAACAAGGGAGAGAGAATAAAGGATAAAATGGTGGTTAGAATACAGAAGAGAAAGAAAGCTTGAGGGAAGAAAGTCAGAATGGAGGATAAGGAGGGGAGACCAGAAAATGCTGAAAATTAGAGAATGAAGAGATCAGTGGGGAATTAAAGAGACAATGAATGAAAAAGGAAGGAGCTACACTGAGGAATGCATATTAAGGGGGGGAAAAGACAAACAACAGAGGAATTGAGGGTGTGAGTAGCCAAGGATAGAGAAATCAGCACCCAAGCAGCCTGGCCCTCTGTGTTGCCTCTCACTAGAAGTTGGAGCTCAGAGGACAAGACAGGGCTCTTGCAGTTGTGGAGTAACATCAGTGCAATCCAGAGCCAGTGCCCCCATCCCATTTGATTATCTCCGGGGGCAAGTTGGAGACAACCACTGTGTCACAAGGGCCTCCATGAACCGTATTCCTAAGAATGGCCTTCTCTGTCCTTCACTAATTATCAGCATGTCCTCTGGTATTTAAGACCAGATGGCCAAGGGAGAGCTGGGTCTTCTAAAAGTCTTCAGGAGCTGGGCCCTTGACACTGCAGTGCAGTCTCTGACCCAGCAGCTTTTGTCCTATGCATTCAGGCCAATCACTAGAACAAGTGCCTAGTGAGGAATTTTCAAGCGTCCCCATGATAGGAGGACTGCCTGGCTTTGTCACAAAATATCCTCCAGCTACTCAGATCTTAAAATAGCAAATGTTCCCCTTAAGAACATCTTTAACTTTTTTTTTTCATTTACTATTCCTTAGTCTGTTTTCTATTAGAAGACATGAAAGGCATTCCCTGAATAATGGTGAAGTTGATGTGAGCACACCTGTGCCGATATAGACATCATGCTCGTCACAGTGGAGTTTGCATCCCTAGGTCATCAGTACAGACAAGAAACCAATAGCAAGTGGTGAACATAAAGCTAATATGACCTCTGCCATTAAAGAGAGGACACTAATAGAATTAACCAAATTTACCAGCTATTAAGAGGTCATTGTTGATCAAATCCAAGACCCATGGGATAACTCAAGGTCTTAAATTCCCCTCATTCTACCTCCAGGGAGGATGGTAAATACAAAGGTATATTCATTCTCAAGGTCACATGAAGTTGGTCATCATATCAGGAGTTGGCGCTCTCAATGGACAGAGCAAAAGAGTTACCATTTCTGTTTTTCACCCTGGTACATCCCTTAGTTCCATCTCTTGCTAAGTGTGATACAGATAATATCTAGGGATTGTCTACCCTTTGCAAGACCATATGATCCAGGGAACCTCAGAGGAAAGGCAGCAACCCCAATTGAAGTAGGCCCAGAATGGTCTGGATAGGCAAAGATGGGACAGGTTAAAGCCAGGCAGTCCTCCACCATGAGGTGTTAATAGGGTACTGCTCTTTCTGGTGCTTCAATAGTATCTTGAAAGTATTTTCTTCTTGGAGGAGAGGGGAGTTGCTTATAACTCATAGGGTAATAGTAACTTGGGCTTTACCTGTTGCATTGACTTCCTTTGTCTTAATCCTATTTGCTTAGCAATCCTATATAATAAAAGCCTAATATGCTAAGTGTCCGACCATCTGACCATTTGACCAGTCGCTGACATGCACTGACCACCAAGGGGCAGATGCTCCAACTGGTAAGTTAGCTTGCTACTGGGGTCCTGCCAATTGAGACTGGGCTAGACAGGCGGACATGCCCTGGAGCCCTCCTACGGACCCTCCCAGCCAGCCAACCTCCGGGTATCCCTCCCCAGCTGGCCCGCCCTGATCACCCCAATCAGGACTGTGTGAGGTGAGACAGACACACCCTGGAGCCCTCCTGCAGTCCCTCCCCAGTCCTGATCATGCACCGTTGGGACCCTCAGCCTAGCCTTCACCCTCTCACAATCCAGGACCCCTCAGGGGATGTCAGAGAGCCCATTTCAGCCCAATCCCTGCAGGCCAGGCCGAGGGACCCCACTGATGCACAAATCTGTAGTAATATATAAGAGGCCAGGACCAAGCAGATCAGGATAAAGACCTCCAAGTTTCCTTCAATTCTAAGAATCTATAACTGGGGATGAGAGACACTAAACCTCTTCTCTGGGTTCTAGGGATCCAGTAAGTATCAAGTCAAAGCAAGGAGTATAGAGCATCAATTCAGAAAGAAACAAAACACAAATTAAAGCCTAAATGCTATTGTACCTGCACGATAAAAGTTTATTTTTTAGTTAATAGTTTATTGCATGCCCACTAGATACCTTCTTGTTTATTGAGGGTTTGCTAGATCCTTTGTGTATATCACTTAGTATTTATTAAAAATCTACAAGGTAGGTTATTGTCATACTCAATTTACAGATGAGGAAACTGAGGCATAGAGAATTTAAATAGACTGTCCAAACTCTTACAACTCGTAGGTGGCTGAGCTGGGTCTGACTGCTGAGCCCAGGACTGTCACGCTGCCTCTCTTGGAAAATTTCCACATAACATGATTGAGCCTGTCACTTAGGTCCCGGAGCATCTCTCCCACAGCCCTGTACAGCTGCACACACTTCTGATTCTCACTGGGGCAATTTCTCCCAGTCAGGTGCATGCTGACTGGCCAAATGAGACATGATTAGGAATAATTGTGACATGACATGGTCTGGAATGAAGAGCAGATGGGGCTTGAGTGCACAGAAACCCTTTGGGGTCTGATTGCAAGGGAAGGAGACATGGTCATCTTAATGATTTCCAGCACGCTTTGGCAAGAGGAGTGAGAGAGGAAGGGCGACAGCCATGGCTGATGTGGTTGGCAACAGCTGACAATGAAAAAACACTTCCTTCCTACAATTGTAAATCATCATTCCCAACATTGCCAGTCCTCAAGCCTGGAACTGAGAGGGGTCATATGGAAGGGGCAGAAAGGCAAGGCCAACACTTCAGAAGAGCTCTAACCATAACCAAGACAGATCCACAGCATGTCAGACCCACAGAATGTCAGATCCAGTGGTCGGAATGGAGGCAGACCAGGGGAGAGGGACAATGGTGCAGTAGAAGAGTGCTTCTGGTAGGTCTCCAGAAGGCCTGGCCCAGCCCCAATTCTACCCTTAATGAGGTGTGTGACTCTGGGGAAATCACTGACTCTCTCTTAAGTCCCTTGCAATTCTAAAATATTCTGATTCTAACCTGAGCCTATTAAATACTCTATGTAATGGTATCCTCTCTGTGAAAATCAGAAACAAGAGTCCCTCTTATAAGAAATAGAGCAATACAGGGTCCAGTCCTAAGATACACATAGTTGGGTGTATAGCTTGCCATCAGGAGGGAAAGAAAGAAAGAGGCCCATCAGGAGGGAGGAAGGCCCTTCCTTCCTTCCTCTCTTCTGCATATCAGTCAGGATGCCTTTGGCTGCAAGTAAGAAAATACCCTGGTTCAATGGGCTTAAACAACATGGAAAGGTATGTCATGAAAAGTCCAGAAGTAGGCCAACTCCAGAGTTGGTCAATTTATCCTCAAGTGCCCAGGTTTTTTCCTTATCTCCCCACTGCCATCCTCCAGGTACAACTTTGTTCTCAGAAGTAGCTTCCCCACAGGTTACGCAGATGGCTACTATATTTCCAGGTGTCATTGCCAGACACAAGCAATGTCCAGTAGAAGAAAGTCATTCTCTTCCCAAGCATCACATTTTAGGAGCAAATAAATCTCTTCACAAGCCCTTTCATAACTTGTTGTCCAAAACTAGTTCATATGCCTAATCACATCCAACCCCAGGCAAGGGAAGTAGTACCTGAGAGGCTGGGGACAGGCAAAACTCTGCAAAAGCTCAGAGCTCCAACAGCAGAAATTGCTGGGGATAGTCATGGAGTTGGTAATTAGGACAAAGACAGCTGTTTGCTTCCCAATACCCATTTTTCCTTTCTTCCTTAACAGTATAAACTCTGGTGTTTAACTGGGCAGTCTGCCATTCATAATAAAGATTACACTTGTCAGCTTAACATTTTCACCAGTACGTGTTTCCATGTCCTTAAATTCTGCCCCTGTCCCATTTGATTATCTCTGGGAACAAGTTGGAGACAACCACTGTGTCACAAGGGCCTCCATGAACCGTGTTCCCAAGAACAGCCTTCTTTGTCCTTCACTAATTTTCAGCAGAGGGGCCACGTGGAACTTTTGAAATCTTGTTTAAATGGAGCTAACTCAGCTTGGAGACCTGCCACCTATATTCTTTTGCTTTCCTCCATCTTCCAGCCTGCAACCCAAATGTGATGGCTGGATCTCCATCAGCCATCTTGGACCATAAGTCAAACTTGTGGTTGAAAACTACATCCTAGGATATGGTTACGCAGAAAGATAGAAGGAGTTGAGGTTACTGGTGACTCCACAGCGACAATACCTGCCAAAGACAGCCTATATCCATATTTATGTGAGAGGATAAACTCATGTTTATTTATTTGTCTGGTCTGTTGCTTACCACCAGTGCAATTAACTGATCCAACAACCAGCAATGAAGGCTATTCCCTGAGAGTTAAATCACATAGGTTAGTTGAGTTTATTCTCTCAGTATGAGAATGGGGCAGAGAAAAGTTTTGGAATCAAACTGATTTGCATGCCAACCCTAGCTTTGTCACTTACAACCTGTGTGACCATTGGTAAGTGACTTCACTTCTTTGGGTTTAATTTCACCATCTGTAAAATGGAACTGACTATTCCTACTTCAAAGGATGGTCATGAGGGTTAAGTAAGAAAACGTTTGCAAATTACCTTGTATTGCAAATGCATATAACAGATGCATAATACGTGGTCCAAACTGTTTTTGAAAATACTCAGAAACTCTTAAGAACTTAGAAATTCCATTCCCAAACCTCTCATTTTTATATAAAAAGAAACCAAACACCATAGAGGTGAAATCAGGTTCTCAAAAGGGTATTTGAAGGCACGGTTGTAATTATTCATCACAAAGAACACTTCCATCATTCTGTGTCCAGCATAGCATCTACATTGCCCATGGTCCTGGTGCTTCAGGATTTCTCTACTGGACACACTGCCCAGCCCCTGACGAGGGACAGATGCTCAGCCCTGAGCACCAGCCACCAAAATGTGGTTCTTTTCCTACACTGATATCATCAGTCACATCATGTGGTACTACTTTAATTGCAGTCCTATTTTTGGAAAAATAGATGGCTAAACATAAGCAATTTTTTCTTTGCATTTTTTTGGTTCCTGAAGCAAAATACCCAGTAAATAAGGACTGATTTACATGACATTTTGCATGAATAGTGATGCTGAATGAACAAGGTAACAGACTTTGAACTTTCATAGGCACTGTATTTAATTTTAAAATGTTTTTTTGTTGTTGTTAATTCCCAGTAGATTTCCACTGACATTAAAATCGACCACAATTTGGGAGGCCCCTGGTGGCTACAATGGGAAAATACAAAAGCAATTATAAAGCCTGTGTGTGTTTGTTTAGTGAGGTGAAATTTGCCTTTATTTATGCACATTCGGCTGTGCAAATTTTCCAGGCATGGGGACCCTGGTTACGCTCTAAACCCCAGGTGACATCACAGTTGGGGGCCTTAGCAAGGTCTTGCTGGGAGCCAAAAAGGACTCATGCTGTGCTTTCCCAGGTCAGAACTGGTCAAAACAACACCCACAGAAATTCAAGGGCAAGAAAACCACCACAAAGGCCAAATAACCACATATCTTATGTTCTCAATAGATAGCAAGTTCCACACTAAAATAACTAAGTAAAACACTCTTGGTGTCTTTTCCACCGGCACAATCAGAATGCTCCATCACCAAGAAATTTGCCTGGTGTGACTGTTCACATAACTCACCCCAGGCCATAATTGTAGAGCACAGCAATGATGAATGACGAGCGAGAACAAATAGAATATAATAATTATTCTATTCTGGATTTAAATAACGCTTTTCTTCCCCAGAGGTCTAAGTGCTTTCACATAGATTACAAGGTAAAGGCGGGTATTATTATCCCCATTTGTGGATAAGGAAATAAAGTCAGAAAAGGAAGCTGTTCACCCAGAGACTTAGAATAAAAGCCTATTAAGGGTGAATAATAACCTTTGACATTATCTATGCAACCCAGTCAGTATTTTTTTATTAATTTTTAGGGAGGGAGAGAGAGAGGAAGAAAGAGAGAAGGAGAAGGGAGGGAGAGAGAAAAATATCAATTTGTTGTTCCACTTATTTATGCATTCATTCTTTGATTCTTGCATGTGCTCTAACTGGAGATTGAACCTGCAACCTTGGAATATCAGGATGATGCTCTTACCAACTGGGCTATCTAGCCAGGGCTATGCAGCCCCCTCATTTCTTATTTGAAGAAACTGAAGTCAGGATGATGTTGTGACTTTTCCAAGACTGTATTGTTAATGGCCAAATAATACACCTAACCCTTCATGGAGCCAAAAACAAAAATTAAGTCTTCTGACAACCTGGTAAATAAGCTGTGAGACTTCCCACCAGCAACTTAGCTCAGTTGGTTAGAGCACGGCCCTGATATGCCAAGGTTGTGGGTTCGATCCCTGGTCAGGGCACATACAAGAAGCAGCCAATGAATGTATAAATAAGTGGAACAACAAATCAATGTTTCTCTCTTTCTCCCTCTCTCTATAAAATTAATTTTAAAAATATTAAAAATTACATCTAGTTTGTGTGTGCGTTGTTTTTTGGTTTTTTTTTTTTAAAGAAAGTGCAGTCTCCCAGGAGTCACCAGGAGCACGGTCAGATAACATCTGCTTTCAGAATCCCAGGGGGTTTTACTTCACGTTGAGAGTAAGCAACACAATGACTCAAGAGACCTCACGGGGGTAAACTTTACCAAAATTCATATAGAGAAATCCCCTTTACATATTATAACAGCACTCAGATTTCCTGCCCAACTTCCTCTCTTCACCATCACAGTCACTCACACCCTGTAACAAGATGGGATGCTACCAGGGGTGTGGGAAGAGTCTTGGTGGGTATTCATCCTCAGAGATTCTCTTCCCTGAGGGTGTTACTCCCCTTTCCTAGGCTTTGATGTGGGAAGATATGTAGCCCCACACACCCAACCCAGGGAAATCCCCGTAAAGCTCTACAGACCCCTGAAGTTCAGGCTCCAGAGGATGTGCCCAGGATGGCAGGAAGCTGCAATGGCCAGGCATTGCTCCTGGGCTCTTGAGCTGCAAGAGGCCAGAGTAGCAGCTGTCAGGTGGGAGAAGTCATAGGCCACAGAAGAAGGAGCAGTGCACGCCAAAAAAAAAAAAAAAAAAAAAAAAAAGGAACTGCCGCAGCATCTTCTTCTCTCTGTACAGCTCTGTCAGGACAATAGATAAGGGTTTGAGCAGAAGCTGCAGCCACACAGAGCCCATCCTATCCCTGCCTCTTCTTTCTGCCAGGTTACCTCATTCTCTTTCCCCACATCCCCAGGCTAAAGACTGATTCTTCCCACCCCAAGGCATCTGCCTTCTATTCTACCGTCTCCTACTCTACTGTCTCCTACTCCTACTGCCTACTCTACTGCCTCCTACTCTACTGTCAAGAAAGGTGGAAAATACTTAACCTCCCTCTCTCTAGACCGCTGTCCCCTTCCCCAACTTGCAACCTCCTTATTTAGCCAAAACTCATTTCCCCTGTTTATGAGAGAAAGAAGGGATGCTTTTAGATTACACATCAAGCTCTTTTCTCTCAGACATAAATGTTCTCAAGGTCCCACATCCTTACATCAAGAATAAATCCTCAGGAGAAATGGGGATGAGAAGGAATTTCAATTCTAAATCATAATATGCTCTAAGATACAAGGGCGTGTATGACATCACCAATAATTCGGATGTTACATAAATATTTACCACACAAAACCACTGTACAGGAGAACAGAGGAGGAAAGGAGCTAAGGGGCATGGAGTTGTTCACTGAATTCCCTCACCCCACCAGCTGGTGCTCAGTTCAGCTCACCCCAATATTTTACCTTATGCCCCCCCATGTTAGCCTCCCTAACAGAAGTTTGTCAAAGTTCTTAGGACATGTAGACTGTGTGGGGAGCCCTTGAACTCTGGATTTCAATGATATCTGTAGCTATTATATTTCAGATACCCCTCACATCCCATCTCCATCAGCGGCCAGCAACAATGACGTTGGCACCAACGCACGTCAAAGCTCAATTCCCAGTTTCTTGGGAACTTAACATCTAGATGGGCAGTTATTCAGACCCCTGCTTCCCTTCCTCTCGCTCCTGCTGTCCACATTTGGGCCATTTCACTGCTTATTAACATTTCAGATGGAGGACATAATAGAGGAAAAGTGAAAATCTGATTAGTCAATTTTGCTATTTTCTGGAAGTAGTGGTGAAAGATGGATCACCAAGGAAAGCAAAGCTATTAGCTATTGAAATCTCTAGATTTCAATTAACCTTATTTCCTCACAGATAATTGAGAATTGACAATAAAGTTATTATCTCTGCAACCTTCTTCAGGAAAAAAAAATATTTCATTTCTGATGCCAACTGCACATCGGGATGACCAGGACCCATATATAATTCATACCCTCAGGTCAGCACCAAGAACTCAAAGCTTGGTGAGAGCCTGCAGACAGAAGACAACCTAGGCCTCTGGGTCATAGGAATGTAGAGCCCACCTTACCCTCCCTTCACTGTGTTTTGTTTGTGCCCATGTGTGTCAGCATCACTGATATGTCATTCCAGCCTGCCAGCTCCAGCCCACCCCTCCTACCCAGGCTTCGTGCCACTGCCTCCCCCCTCTGGTCAGACTGGCCTCTCGCTGCCCCTGATCACACCTTGCCCACCCCTGCCTCATTCCTTTCTCCCTTCTAGGTCCCTTCCTAAAATGCTTGATTCTTTCCCAAACTCAAGCCTTCAAGATCTGGCTCAACTCCAGTAGCACCACAATGACCTCAAGACAATGCCACTCAGCACTGCTTTGAGCCCGCCACCATGACCCATCTTGTCCTCTGGGCACATCCAGTGGGCAAGTCCTGTGACTAGCACAAGTTGAAATAGGTACCAAGGGCAAGGATGGCAGCAGCCATGTGCCCTGGGGCCAGGCCCACCTGCTGCAAACCCAGATTCTGCAGCTTCTTAGCTCTGTCCACAGGCTAAGTCACCCTCAGTTTCCTCTTCTGTAAAACGAGACCGGAAATAGACTCTACCTTCTAGATTTGTTTTGAAACCTAAATGAGAGAAAACTACAAAGCTCTTAGCATGGGGCCTGGAAGAAAATAAGTTCTGGGTGCATGGTGATTGTGGCCATTGTTAATAACATCCCCACCAGCCAGTCACAGCATGGGTACCTAGTCCATCACCTAGGACTTGCTCTGGGCCTGTCACTGGTGTTACACTCTGCCCAGAGTCCCAAGGTTGTGCAGCTTGTACCTCAGTGCCTTGGAGGATTTTTAGTAAAAGGTCTCTTCTGGTATTTACATAGCTCTTGCTCTCGCTCTCTCTCTCCCTCTCTCTCCTTCCCCCAACCCCAGACAATTTTCAAGCCATTCACACAATTAACACTTAAGAACATACTGTTACTGGTCAAGCTCAGCACCCCTCCTTCTTCCCTCAGGATGAGTTTGTCCCCAAAGGAGCCTCAAATCTCAGGCAAATAGGCTACTGGGAGAACTGGCTCATCCTGTTTCTAGACCTTCCCACACCTGTCTGACTTAAAGCAGGTGCCTCCTCCCACCTCAATTACAATTAGAATTAAATTGCCTCCCTTCAGAAGTCACAGTTCATACTTCTGGAACCATCAGAACAATGACCACTGCCACTGGTCAGTCCTCCCTCTTTCCTCCTTCCTCTCTCCTCCTCCCTACCAGCTTTCCCATCTTCCCTGGTGACTGACTGCTCCCCGCCTCCACGCCCGACTTTCCCCCACTCCCACGGTTCGCAGGCAGCGCCACCTTCTGGACGCAAACTCAACTGCAGCTTCCCCTTCCGCAGCGGGGGTGGGGTGCCAGGAGCTGGCCGGGATGAACGGTTCTTCTCCTCCGGGTAACACTGCATAAACTGGACAGTTCTGCAGCAGGACAGCAATAGTTAATCTTTTCCTTTTAAAAAGCAAGCAGGCACACGTTGTAAGAGAAGAATGAAGGGCCAAATGTAAACAAGACCTATAAATTAGGAAAAATAAATTCCATTTTAGACAGCCTTTTACCTTAAAAATGTGAAGCCTTAACAGTGATGACTGCACATTTACATTTCTTTTTCTTCTTTTTTCTTGCTTTCAAGCAACCTCTCATGGGAAAATGTCAGCTTTATAATTTTATAATAGTATACTTTTTTGTCTTGGCATAAAAATAATTACCAGGCTAGAGACCCCTTCCTAGGTAAAAGACAAAAAGACATAAACCCTCCTGGTGAGGTCTAGAAGTAGACTTCTAGAGTAACCTATTGGGGTTCCTCTCCCAATAGGAAAACCTAGTTATTAGAGAAAAACACCTTATGAACAATGGATCCCACTTCTCACTGGGTCTCAGGAAAAAACCCAGGATGGTATCCCTGTTACCCTGTTACCTCCTATTTAAGAGTAAGTCACCTTAAGGAAAGGCAAGTTGTTTGTCTGTTTTTGCAAAAGAAGGATTTCTTTCTACTTGCAGTTTTTCTCTTAATAATGTTGAATTTTTTATTTGTAGTATGTCATGCTTTGCATATAAGTAATTATAATATTGCTGATTTATAATCATCAAAATTAATAATAGCAGCTAACAGTTACTGAGCACTTACTAAAATTTATTTTAAAATTATATATATCTTAGATTATTTCATTCTTATAACAATTCAACATGGTGGCACTATCATTACCCCCTTTTTAAAACAAGGAAACTGAAAGACTGACAGAATTGTCACATGCAGCCAGGATTTATACCCAGCAGTCTAGTTTCAGAGGCTATGAGTTTAATCATTACAACCTTCTGCCTTATAATAGATCAGCATCTACAAGGTGAAATTTCCAGTGGGGAGGGGCTGGGGGAAGGAACCATTCTAACTGCATAGCTCTTTCTTGCCCTCTACTATCCTATCCATTCACACATTTATTCATGCAAAATCCAGATCCTAATTCTAAACACATTAGTGAAGTAGATGAAAATATAGGTGGAAACAGAAACAGAGATATAGAGGCAGAGGAGAGAGAGAGAGAGAGAGAGAGAGAGAGAGAGAGAGAGAGAGAGAGAGAGAGAGATTATGATATTTTAACCCAGGGTTCTTAACGTGGAGTCTCTGGGATCCATGAACTCCCTGAGATTATATGCAAAATGTCACGTGTATGTGCATTTTTGTGGAGAAAGAATCCTTAGCATTCTAAAGATTCTCAAAGGTGCCTGTGTCCCAGAAAAGACTAGAAATTACCAATTGCAGTAGAGAATGCAATGGTACCAACACCAGCCATCTCCTCTGTTCTTTCATCTCCTACACACTCCACATTCTCCCTTTTGGTCAAAAATTGAAAGAAGACAAAAAGGGAGCCTAGAACATCAAAGACATTAAGACTCTCTTTAGAACTCATCAGCATGTTCTTAGTTATTCAATAGTTAGTGCACTATATACTAGATATCAATTCAAACATAGATAAAGAAGAGAGAAAGAGGATCAACTTTTACTAAGGACCTACTACAGTAGTCCCCCTTATCCATTCCATGGGGTATGCATGCCAATACCTGCAGGGGATGCCTGAAACCACAGATAGTACCAAACTTCTACTTTTTCACTTAAAGGAAGCACTTTATAGCTTCTCTGGTGTACCCAAATTGCCAGTATCACTACTCTTGTGCTTTGGGGTCATTTTTATGTAAAAGAAGGGTTACTTGAACACAAGCACTGCAATACCAAGACAGTGTATCTGATAACCAAGGCAGCTACTGAGTGACTAATGGTGGAGCACAACTACAGCGTGGAGACTCTGGACAAAGAACTGATTCACTTCCCTGGTGGGACAGGGCGAGGATGGTGTGAGATTTCATCATGCTTCTCAGAATGGCATGCAATTTAAAACTAATGATTGTTTATTTCTGAGATTTTTCTATTTAGTATTTTTGAACCACAGTTGATTGCTGGTAACTTAAATCACAGAAAGTGAAACTGCAGATAAGGGGGAACTACTGTAGAAGCTAGATGCTTCATCTTTCTAATAATATTGTATTTTAGGTATTATTATTGTTGTTTACATATAATTGATTAAAAACACAGGGATTTGAGAATATGTGAATCATGCCCAAGTTCAGGCAATTGACAAGGGGCTGGTACATGAATCAAAGGCAAATCTACTTGAATCTATAAGCCTGGGCTCTTCCCTCTGCTTCATTCTACCCTGAGAAAGGCAGAAAGGGCTAATCACTGTACCCACCTCTAATGACCTTAGACATCTTTCCAGGGTCTGTCAAAATGAATATGGGTAAGTAAGTATATGTGTTTTTGAGACAAGGTGACCAAGCTCTATTGCATGGCTGATACACCAAATATTCCAGAAGAGAAAAGAAAAAAAAGATCATTATTTGAAGATTAAGTAACTTAATGCTGATATTTCTAGCTTCTGAATCCTTCCATTAATTCATCACTTTATTCCACAAATTACATTGAGCAACCATCTATGCTGGGCATTGGGTAAGGCCTAGCATATCATCTTGAAATATTATCTCCAATAGACCCCACGGTCCCTGCCCTCAAAAGGCTCACAGGCATGCAATCAAATCATTACAATACTGTGGAATATAGATTAGAATCTAAGAATGTGCAGAGTCCAATGGCAGGACAAAGTACAAGATGTTTAGGCTGGACCTTAAAAAATTAGAAGTTTCTAGGCAAACTATGTGTCAACTTGGCTGGGTTTCAGTGCCCAGATATGTGGTCAGATATTCTGAAGGTTCCCATGAGGGTGTTTCCGGTGAGGTTAACAGGTAAAATAGTGGACTTTGAGTAAAGCAGAGTGCCCTCCATAATATGGGTGGGCCTCATCCAATAAACTGAAGGCCTGAATAGAAAAAGTGACTGACCTCCCCCAGAAGAATAGAGTTCTGCCAACAGATGGCCTTCAGGCTTGAACTGCAGCATCATCTCTTCATCCTGCAGATTTTCCTTCTTCCATAATCATGTGAGCCAACTCTTAAAATAGAGATCTATCTACCTATCTTCTGTCTCCCCACTTCCCTCTCTCTCTTCATATATATATATATATATATATATGCTCCATATATATTTTATACACACACACACACAGCAGGTCCTCGAATAACATTGTTTTGTTATAACATTGATGAGATGCCTGCTGTAGGAACTTAACTTTTGTTTATATCAATTAGCAGCGCAAGTCCCCGCCCACCTGCTCCTGCTGCACACGCAGCCTGCTGATTGGTCATTACATGACAGCGTCCTGACCAATTTGCATATTACCCTATTATTAGATAGATGATATGTATAAATATTATATGTATGTATAATATTTATATATTTGTTGTTGTGTTGTTTATTTCCATTGGTTCTGTTTCTCTGGAGAACCCTGACTAACACACAATGTGAGTAGGGGTATTCTAGGCAGAAGGAACAGCATGTGCAAAGGCACAGAGGTATAAAGCCACATGGTGGCTTTGGACAACTACAAGTAGTTCAATCAGTCTGTTAATCCTTTTCTGGGGCCCAGTCTTATTGACTGGCCTGATCACTCTATGCCTTGCTCCATAAACTAGATTCTAGGAATCAGATATTTTTATTCTGTTAGACCATCCAGGTGCTTTTGAAAGTACATAAGTGCTTACACTTTTCTAAAATAATGAGTCTCAAAGGGCAGTTGTAAGATTTATCAGTTGGAACAAGCACACATTTTATCTGCCACCTTGGCAGAGGCATGCACAGCTACCACTGTTAGGAAACAAGGTGCACTCTGGACATCATATTCCTTTTTGCCACAATTTTAACGTCAGTAGCCTTTGGGAAAATCTGTACCAGTCAAGATTCTCCAAAAAATAAAACTAAGAAGTGTGCATTTTGAGTCTATAGACAGTCTGTGGGCAGAATTCCTTCTTGCCCACCATCAAGAGACTCCTGGAAACAGGTGAAATAAGTCATAGTCATATCTTGTCAACTTCCCTGAGCCCTGGAGTCTCTTTAGAGCTATCTGAATTCCGTGCTTGTCCCATGAACAAGATTCAAGAAGTTCATAAAACCCATGAAAATGTTTGTAAAATTATGACTGTATGTACAAATATCTGAAGGAAAGGTCTACAGCTTTCATCACTTCTTTGAGAGAGCCACAGCTCACCTCCATCCACAGAGAAGATTAAGAATATGTATTTTAATGGGTAAAAGATCTTTTGGATACAAAAGGACAGACCACAGCTGTAACCCAGATAGCTTGACATACATGGTTCAATGACTTTCCAAAAATAATAACTGTAAAATTGATTCCTAAATTGCTACAGCTTCATTCATCTTTGTTGGGTTGTCTCTTCTCAAAGTGTTGGCCAAAGGAACACAGTTTATTTCTCCCTGCTAAGGCAGCATCAGGACCAGGACTGGGCATTAGGATACTGAAACTCCACCTGGTCCTGACTCAGACACTCACCTGCTCTGAGGCTTTGATGACTCCTCCCACTGCTCTGAGCCTCATTAGATCCCAAAGGTTGGGTTAGATTGTAGGAAGCGGCTATAGGGTTAAGCCTCGGACCGACCTGTTGGCAAAGCCACAAACAAGTCCCAGCTTAGAGGGCACAGCCCTCTTAGCATAATTAAGCTTGACCTTAGGACACTTCCTACATCTTATCTGGGTAGCTAATGGGCTGAGGGAGATGCAGCAAGTGCTGCCAAAACAAGAACATTGTTTAACTATGGTGACCACTACCTTGTTTACCTCTGGCTATAAAATAAAGGCTCAGCTTGCCTCTGGATCTCTCTCTGTGGCCTCAGCCAGGCACAGGAAGATCCACCTAGACCCAGATTATTCTCTTTGTCTGTCTTTTCTACATCCTTTGCCACCCACCACCCCCCGCCCCCCCACCCCGCCGGCTGCCCCCCTCAGGCTCACCGAACCCTTGGCTGTGCTGGCATGGCACATTAGATGATCTCTAAGGTCCTATCAGACTCTCAGGGTATTATCACCGGTGACTCTGAATTACTGTCATCTTCTTGTGGCATTGCTTCAGGCTGTTCTTCAATGCTCTGGACAAGTGACATCTCCTTAGTCCTTCCTTCTACCTGCCCCTCTAATGGAGCTAGAGAGCCATGCAGATTAGCAAAGGCCATGAAATTAGTTTGGCTGGGAAAGAAATGCTATTCTGCAAAAGGAAGAATTTTAATATAATTCAAAATTATGAATCATAGTACCTACACCATGGTTCTTTAGGCTATGGATACCCCTTGCCATTGGGGGAGGCATCACTGAGTGATTAGGAATAGAGAAAAACCAGTGACAATTTTACAGTATTCTGGTTATTATTTTTATCGCATATGATTCATTAAGGCAGTTCAAAAGAGTCTTCCACAAGAGGTGAACTGCAATCATTTTTATTATCTGTGCCATATTTCATACATTAGCTATATTTCACACGTCAGGAAATCAGTTGCCGCAATGAAAGAGACAGTTTGATGCAATAAAAAAAAAATTAGATTGGGAGTTCTGAGACCTGAGTCATGATCCCACTTTATCCATTAACCAGCTACATATATGACTCCAGGTAGGATTACCAGTAAGAATTCACTATCTTTCTGTCCTACTTAATTGAGAATTCTTCAGGGTCAGAGGTCTTATATACTTCATCTTGGTATCCTGGCTTCCAGCACACTATCTATTACATTGCAGGCATTTATTAAATGTGCTGCACAGAGAGGTAGATAAATGGATGAATAAAATCACATTCTCTTTAGGCTTCAAATTTCTTATCTGTAAAATAAGATCTGCCACAGAAGATTGTTTGGACAATCAAATGAGATAGTATACATAAAGCTTTGTCCTGATTTGGTATCAGAACGGACTAGGCAATCTAAGAAAGCCAATCTCTAATAATAGACCAGTGGTTGATAACAGACTATGTGTTGAGGTGTTAATCCTCTCAGATTGTATCAGACTCTTTGAACTTTGATCCAAAAAAGTAGTTAAGCTTGGATTTTTACACTCTTGGAGATTTGTGGACAGATGGCTCCCACTCCCACAGATTACTCCACTAATGAACACCACCCTTGGCTATCCTGTTATCTCCAGATCCTGCATTGTACTTTTATCCAAGTTAATTCTGATTAAAAAGACCTTCAAAGACAAATACCCTATATAATAAAACTCTAATATGCAAATCGACCGAACAGCAGAATGACCGGTTGCTATGATGCACACTGACCTTCAAGGGGCAGACGCTCAATGCAGGAGCTGCCCCCTGGTGGTCAGTGCACTCCCACAGGGGAGCACTGCTCAGCCAGAAGCTGAGCTCGCAGCTGGCGAGCACAGTGGCAATGGTGGGAGCCTCTCCCACCTCCATGACAGCCAGGCTGAGGACCGCCCCTCCCCCGCACCCCTCCCCTCCCGCCCCAGTGCATGAATGTCGTGCATCAGGACTCTAGTAAGTAAATAAAAGGGAATCAGTGGCATAAGAGGGTGGATCAGCATGAAAGGCTTAAAGGCAACTTTTTTTTTAATCCTCACCAAAGGATATTTTCCATTGATGAGGGGGAGAGAGAGAGAGAGAGAGAGAGAGAGAGAGAGAGAGAGAGAGAGAGAGAGGGAGAAGGAAGAGAGAAACATCAATTGGTTGCTTCTCATAATGTGTCCCTACTTGGGATCAAACCACAAAGGTTGCAGGATGACACTTCAACCAACTGAGCAATCTGGCCAGGGCTTAAAGAGAAGTCTTGATGACAGAAAGACTCCTGAGCAAGATTACTTCAACAGAAAGGGATCTGAGGTCTTCTATAGTGCAGATTAATTGGTCTGCCTCTCACTGGCCTACTAATGTCCACATCTTTGAGTCCTCTCAGCAGGGATGGATGAAGTCTCTGCAGAGCCTGCGGCACTCACTAAATTTTCCCTCCCCTGGCTGGGTTTGCTAAGGGTTATGGAAGCCACAAGGAACAGCGAGGATCAATGTGTCAGCATGTGCTAACATGGTCCCGACTAGAGATGCCCACACGTCACTAATTGAGAGACCTCTTGTAAGCTTCGACTACAGTAGCTGGCTCTATCTCTTTAAGAGTGTCTTCAGGGTGTGAGAAAGGAGATGAGGGTGATTTTCTTCTTTTATATATATACTAGAGGCCCAGTGCACAAAAATTTGTGCACTCGGGGGGGGGGGGGGGAGAGGGGGTTCCTCAGCCCGGCCTGTGCCCTCTCGCAGTCTGGGACCCCTCGGGAGATAACGACCTGCTGGCTTAGGCCTGCTCCCGGGTGGCAGAGGGAAGGCCCAATCCCTAGGTGCAGCCCCTGGTCGGGCTCAGAGCAGGGCCAATTGGGGAGTTGGGGCGCTGCCCCCTGTCATGGACAGAGCAGGGCCCATCAGGGGGGTTGGGGCTCCGTACCCTGTCACACAAAGAGCAGGGTTGATCAGGGGGTTGAGGAGCTCCCCACTGTCACTCACAGAGCAGGGCCCATCAGGGGGGTTGGGGCACCGCCCCCCGTCACACACAGAGCAGGGCAGATCAGGGGGTTGGGGCACCACCCTCTATCACCCACAGAGCAGGGCTGATTAGGGGGTTGGGGCGCCACCACTGTCACACTCAGGGCAGGGCCGATGGGGAGGTTATGGCTCTACCCCATTACACACAGAGCAGGGCCCGTGTGGGGCGGGGGGTTGGGGCGCCGCTCTCTATCACCCACAGAGCAGGGCCGATCAGGGGGTTAGGGCGCTGAACCCTGTCACACACAGAGCCTCAGGGCAATCAGGGGGTTTGGGTGCTGCCCCCTCTCATGCTGATCCCGGTGCCGGGAGGCATATTACCCTTTTACTATATAGAATAAAGGCCTGGTGCATGGGTGGGGACTGGCTGGTTTGCCCTGAAGGGTGTCCTGGATCAGGGTGGGAGTCCCCACTGGGGTGCCTGGCCAGTCTGGCTGAGGGGCTGAGGGCCGTTTTCAGGCTGACGGGTGACTGAAGCTCCCAATCGCTCCTTTTTTTCTTTTTTCTTTTTTTATTCTGGGCCAGCTTTAGCTCTGAGGCCTCAGCTGCTGAAAACAGGTTACTGGCCTTTGGTTACCGTCTGTATTTGATACAATGTTGCGGTCCGGCTGGCTGAAGCCCCGCTGAGTAAAGCAGGTTTCTGGGGTTTTGTTTAGCTTCTACATTTGCAACATAGTTGCTTAGAGTTGCAGCTGAGAGGCCGGCAAGTCAGGCGGGGAACGCTGGAGTCCTCCGTCACTGAAGCAAGCAAGCCACATGTTAGTTTCAAGCTACCTGGCTGCCGGCCGCCATCTTGGCTGACAGTTAATTTGCATATCTTGCTGATTAGCCAATGGGAAGGGTAGCAGTCGTACGCCAATTACCATGTTTCTCTTTTATTAGTATATATATATATATATATATATATATATATATATATATACATACTAGGGGCCCAGTGCATGAATATTCATGCACGGGGCAGGGAGGGGGGTCCCTCAGCCCGAACTGCACCCTCTCCATCTTTGTTGGATTAATTTGCATATTCACCCTGATTGGCTGGTGAGCGTAGCGAAGGGATGGTGAATTTACATGTTTCTCTTTTATTATATAGGATAGGAAGACATGGTGGGTACCAAGGAGTCAGCATGGTGAGATCTCAGGGGATTTGAATCCCCTGTCCCATCCTGGCTCAGGGGACTCCTGTAGAAAATGGGCCTTGCCAGCTGAAGAGCATCTATAAGTTACAGAAACGACCTCCTAACCAGTTCCCAGCAGTGCTTTAGATGTCTCTGAATGTCCTTCCACATCCCTCCTCTGGGGCATTTTTGAATGTAGAGAATAGTGTTCTGCACCATTCCCACTTCTATCGGTGCATCATTAGTTTGTATGAAATTTTAACCACCGACATTCATTTTTGTCATTCCATTCAAAGCAACAGTGTGACAGTGTATCTTTTTTTATGTATTTTGGAGAATGACAAGTAGTATATTGTAGACCAAAAGATTTAGCTGGAAGGAGCAGGGAGAGGCAGGTCTGGGGAAGGGAAAGTATGTGTCATTTCATTGACTTTGTATAGTAGCCAGTTCAGCATGTGCAAGTTGGAGTGCAAAGTCAGTTTTGAGGGTAAATGTTTTTGCTAGACCACCTCTGAATCCTTGTAGTGGGCATTTTGACTTCCTCTCAACATCCATTCCAACTCCTCCCCCATTTTTACAGTGTAACACCCAGGGTTTTTGGCTGAATACAACCCACTCCTGGCTGTAAGGTGGGCCTTGATTGGAACCATTCACAATGAATGATCCAGGGCAGGGCAATAAATGGAGATATTAAGTCAATATGCCCATGTTCATTTCTTGGCCATGAGGGTGGTGCAAGATCCAAGGTGGTTAAAAAAAAACAAAAAAAAAACAGCCCCAGCTGGTTTGGCTCAGTGGATAGAGTGTCGACCTGAAAACCGAAGGGTCCTAGGTTCAAATCCGGTCAAGGGCACAAGCCCGGGTTGTGGACTCAATCCCCAGTGGGAGATGTGGATGAGGCAGCCAATCAATGATTCTCTCTCATTATTGATGTTTTTCCCTCTCTGTCCCTCTCCCTTCCTCTCTGAAAATCAATTAAAATAGATTTTAAAAATAAAAATTAAAAACAAAAGGAGATTGTAGGAGTTTCATTCTCCCTGGCCCTGGAGGAAACAATCGTTCCTGTTGCTGCTGGAAGTCATTCATTCATTCTTCTCTCCAACCTAGTCTTATTGGTCTATGCGCCAAGCATAACTCGGTTCTCAGGGCTAGGAATACCAAATCTTCCATCTCCCAATTTAGCGAAAAGGGCAGAAAATAAATAAACATATAAAGACATTGCGTACTGTCAAGTGACAAGGGCTAAGAAAAAAAAAATTAAGATAAGAAAACAGAACGTTGTGAGGTGTGATACTTATTTAAGAAACAGAGTTGCTTGGAGGAGGGTGAGAGTGCCCAGAGCTGAGGACACCTGGGAAGCCTTCCCAAGGAAGGGGACATTTGACAGAGTCAGAGACAAAATAGAAAAGTGGATTGAATATGCAAGACATTTTGAAAATAAACCAGTTACGTAATGACTGATTAGATTGGGAGTTTAAAAAGAAAGATGAATCAAAGATTATATAAAAGCAATATTTTTTAAACTGCAATATTTCCTTAGTGGGTCATGAAATCAAATTAAATGGGTCATACAATCAGACTTTTTAAAATGGAATCAAATAGATTAGAATAAAATAGATTAAAGAGCATCATGCATAGTGAGGGTAAGTACTATTTTATGAAATGTTCCTCAGCTACGTGTGTATGTGTCTGTATGTGTATGTATGACACAGTTGTGACATAAAATCTATTTCTTACCACGGGCCAGAGTTAAAATTTTTTAGAAAATATTGACTTTGAGTTTTTAAATCTGCTTCAATGTAAGATTATGGTACCATTGGTTTTAAAAAAATACATTAATAAATGCCCATGGTTTTGAAGATGAAGACTTTTTAGTTTGAGTTTAATGTTTTAGCTGAATATCTAAATAGAAAGGAGCAAAGGCAGTTGGAAAAGTGAACGCAGACAAGAAATGTCAAAACTCAAGGTAGGAATTTGGGAGTCATCTGCAGAAAAAACACATACAAAAAAACTATAGCAATGAATAAGGTTATTAGAAGAGAAAGTATAGGAAACAGGAAAAAAAAGTCAAGGATAAAGCCTTAGGCCATAACATTTGGGGGAAAAGGGTGGGAACAGAAAAACCACAAAAATGTCCAAGAAGGAGCAAGCAAAGGTTCCAGGAAAATCCAGAGATGAAGGAGTAAGAGATCCAATAGAGAACAGAATTTTGATAATGTCAAATGTTCTAAACAATCAAGGAGGAAGATGTGGATTAAGAAAAAGCCACTGGATGTAGCAACTTTGAGAATATTAATGATTTACAAGGAAACTATTCTTCAGGGGGATGAAAATACAAGCTAGGGTGGTTAGAACATAAAGACAGTATACTTTGCAGTGAGGAGAAGCATACAGAATGAAAATATATTCATTGCCTTCAGTTTCCAGCTTCACCAGATGTTTCCAACAAACAATTCTCAGAGTCATTGACACCAACTTTATCTCTTCACTCATCCAGTTCTTAGACCATTTCTTTTATTTTTATGTTTGCAGTTACAGTTTACATTCAGCATTATTTGATATTAGTTTCAGGTGCACAGCATAGTGGTTAGATAATCATACGCTTTACCAAGTGTCCCCCCTCATATTTCCAGTACCCAACTGGCACCATACATAGTTATCACGTAACATATGACAATATTATTGACTATTTTTCCTATGTGGTACTTTATATCCCATTGACTATTTTGGAATTACCAATCTGTACTTCTCAATCCATTCACCTCTTTCTCCTAGTCCCCCAACACCCCTTCCCTCCGGCAACCATCAGTTTTTTCTCTGTATCTCTGAGTCTGTTTCTGTTTTGTTTGTTTATATTATCCCTTACATTCTACATATAAGTGAAATCATATGGCATTCATCTTTCTCTGACTTATTTCACTTAGCATAATACCGTCCAGGTCCATCATGCTGTCACAAATGTAAGATTTCACTCTTTTTTTTATATATATATATAGCTGGGGCATATTCTATTGTATGGATGTACCACATCTTTTTTATCCACTCTAATGATGGGCACTTGGGTTGCTTCCATAGCCTGGCTATTGTAAATAATACTGCAATGAACATAGGGATGCATATATTCTTTTGAATTAGTGTTTTGGATTTCTTTGGATATATACCCAGAAATGGAATCACTGGTTAGACCATTGCCTGAAGCACCTCAGATTTTTCCTCAAGGTGATGATCATCACCAACACCAAACATGCTTCACAGGCTGAACACAAGTATATCTTAGTCAAGGGATGTGTTTTTAATCTTTTCAGTGCTAAGAGACCAGTCCTGAGACTGGCAGGGGTTCCACTCTGCTGGAAATGCAGGAAGCTTTGGGAGGAGACCATTTGTTTGTTTGTTTGGGAAATTCCTGAATGGGTTTGTGGTTATGCAAATGAAAGACTCCTTGCCCAATCTGGGGGAGAGATTAAGACCATGAAGACTTAAAGCTTCCAGAAGAGCACAAGTGAAAGAAGTGTCTGTCTTGAGTGCAGACTGCCGTGCTGTTTACTGCTTTTTGGCTTCCTCAAAACTCAGAGAGTAGGAATTGTGGTCCAGGATGTGGGGCGATGAGAGAGGAATGTGGGAACTAAGGAAGACTGTCATTACAACAGGATGCGGAGGCCGAGGCCGAAGGAGAAAAACAACCGGTTGGGACTCTGCACCACAGAGTGGCCAATGGATTCAGCAGCAGCATCTCATATCCAGTTTCACATTGTTCTTCCCAAAGCTGTAATTTTCCTATAACCTCAAGTCTTCAGGTAAGTTTCTCAACCGTTACAATCTATCATTAGTAATAACTAACATGTATTGACAATGAGCCAGGTGCTCTTCATATTAGTAACTCATTGACCCTCACAGCAACTCTATGAAGGAACTATTATTTTCACCCACACCTCAGAGAAAGACACTGAGGTATAAATAACTTGTTTAAGGCCATGCAACAAGTAAGGGTCAGAGCCTGCATTGGAACTCATGAAGTCTGACTACAGAGCTCATAATCTTAACCACAGCTATTCTCTGTATCTTTATGTTCCTGTTAGCTTGGGAAACAAAGGGAGGATCTGTGATGACATTTTGGGGCAGAGTGGACCAGAAGTGTTGGTCACTATCAAGAGGTGAAAATGAGCCCAACAGTGCTGGGGTCCAGCCCCAGCAGGTCCAGGGGTCCCCAAAGGTGTGGACGGAGTCGGTGAAGAAGGAAGGACTCAAAGGCAGCGTTCAGGTGATCATCATAGCCAGGTTCTCTAGCCAGGATCTCTAGCCAAGTTCTGTCTAGGTTCTCCAGCCAGGTTATGTTGCCATGTTCTCTCGCTAGGTTCTCCAGCCAGGTTCTCCAGGTTCTCCAGCCAGGTTCAGTCGCCAGGTTCTTCAGCCAGGTTCTTCAGCCAGGTTCTGTCTAGGTTCCCCAGCCAAGTTCTGTAGCCAGGTTCTGTCCAGGATCTTTTGCCATGTTCTCTCACTAGGTTCTGTCTCTAGGTTCTGTGTCCTGTTGTCTTGTTACATCTGTATTTATACCAGTTGATTCCAATCCTATCAATCTCTATTCCAAAGGTTAGGGTGTTTCTTATCTCCATTCCAGGGAGTAAAGATTATGTAGCTTAAGCATGATTGTTCGTAGTTAAAGTGATTAACTACCCGCCTGGCACTTAGTTAGGGGGTTTTATTCCCTCCCTAACTTCAGGGGAAAATCCCTACCTGGGGAAACAACCTTTCTTGGAGAGGTGACCTTGGTTAAAACACATAGCACCAAGAAGGTGAGCAAACATATTAAGAACAATATGCCATATACGCCAGGTCCCTTGAAACATATGCTGTGCAGATGTTTCTTCCCTGCAGTGACTGTGTCAAGCAGCAAGGATGGACCGGCCCCCAGTACAACAGAAGAAATCTGGGAGAAGCCTGATGCAAGAACTTGGCAATAACATCAGGAGAATATCATCAAGTCCTGGAAACCCCAGACCCCCTTGGGAAGGACCCTGGAGTTCCTTCTGTACCTTGGGTCAGGGACTCTCACTGCAGAAATTTGCATGTAAATAGGTGTGTTTCACCTCTGTGAAATGTGGCAGCACACCACTGCCTCACAATGCTTGGATGCCTAGTAATTGGCTGCTGTATGTGTTAAATCTTCCTACCATCTTCTGATGTGCTCTCTAGCATCCCTTGAAGGACAATCCAGATTTTCACTCCATCGCCAAGATTCAGCTCATAGTCACTGTCTGTTTTTGGCAGGTCAGCAAAGTTGACTCCGTGGCACAACTTCCCCTTTTTTATCAACTTCTAAGGCATATTTACAGCCTCCTAAGATACTTTACATGCTGGAAAATAATTACATTTATCCACAGATAAACAGACCAGAATGAAGACAACTTTCCCCATTAATAAAATGATCCAAGTGAATATTATTTCCTGATCAAGGTAACTGAAAGCAGATGGAGAAATACAACGATTATATAAGCAGCTAGTAGTCAGTTCAGCAGAGATGCAAGTGTATTCGACTAAAACAAATATTAGTTAGAAGAATATGTGGTCATTTTGTGTCTTTGGAAGAGGAATGCCAATGAGAAACTTAAGTGTGGAAAGACAAGATAACTGCCTTCCCCCAACTCAAAAAGGAAATAAGCTGCTTATCAGGCATGGTGGGTATATGGTCAGCCTTATTAGCATATCTTAATTGGGAATTAGACTGTCATGGACAGAAAACATTGTAAGTTAAAACTTGGGAGACAAAATAATTCATTTAAATTCCTAATGCACATCTTGTTTCCTACCTATTTCTTGAAGTGTTTACCTTTTCCTGTTCCTCTTTTTTTCCCCATTATTCATGTCATCTTTCTTCTATCTACAGCCATATTCTCAAAATTCCTGCTCAGGATACTAATCCCTTCTTTTCCAAAATTCTATTTGTGATATATTTCCACAATTATCAGATGTCATTACTTCATTTATAGCTCTCTGTTTTATATGCTTTTTTAATCTCTACCTACTATTATGCATTCTCATCCATCATTTTCACTCTTTCCCACTTTCTCCTTTCTCACGCCCTCCCTCTCTCTACCTCTCTGTCACTCATTCACACAAGCTCAATCTCACATAAAAATTAACCTATAGTAAAATTTGTCTTTGCTGGTTATAAATTCTGGTTATGTAGCTTATGCCCAGAGTCTTGGGATGGCATAAGATTAGACGTATCTCACAGCCTGTTGCTCTAATCTGCAAATGTTTTCTTGACCCTTTCCCACTTCACACCAACTGATGGAATAGCATTATTTGTTATCTCCTTGGAGCAGGGCTGAGAGGAACATTCTGCTGAATATACATTTAGCCAAGACTGCATCGGTATTATGCAAGACAGTGTTCACTTTCAGAACACAGGACACAAGCACATGCATTCAGGGCCTCATCTGTAAATGTGCTTGCGCTGCTCAGCAGCAAGTGCCCTGGTGAGCAACCTTTCCCCTGAGCAGTCATGAAAGCTGTCGATCTTGGCTCATAAATGACCTTTGAGAGGGTACCTCTAGTTGTACAGGGCTGGTGGTGTACTGGTGGGTGGTATGTTTTAAAGAAACTTTCAAATAAAACAAAGTAACCATACACCAGCCAGCTGGTGTTTATGTCACAGGCCTGATCTGGTTATGAGAAGAATGTGGTGAGCTATGAACTGTTTGCCAAGGAATATACACAACTCTGTTGATGTGGGCTTTGGCTTTATTCTCGTGCCTGGCAGTCTAAATTGCAAGGCCATACAAAGTAGCTTAAGTTTGCCAGGAACATGATATAAATTATATGCTATTTTCTAAGCAGTGGCTGGGACTTCTGGAATAATTCTCTAAAAGTTTGCATAAGCATGAAAGATCTGACCCACAGGAACACTTCCTCCTCATGGTGGGCCTCAGAGTGTCAAGTTCTAGCTAGTCCCCTCAAGAAATGTCTAAACAGTTGCCCGAGGATGACTTTGAAGGTCTGCAACAGATGAATGCCAAATGAAGTTGTCCTGGATAGTCAAGGAGAAGCCCCACTTAATTAGTCTTCAAGATCCAAGATTGGCCTAAAGTTTTCAAAAAACCCCAGGGAATGTGGGAACATGCCCCAAACCCACTAGACTCTAATTAGTCTTAAAATTATACTCAGTTTACATTGCCATAAACCAGCAGTGGGTCTCAACCTTCCTAATGCCGTGACCCTTTAATACAGTTCCTCATGTTGTGGTGACCCCCAACCATAAAATTATTTTCGTTGCTACTTCATAACTGTAATTTTGCTACTGTTATGAATCGTAATGTAAATATCTGATATGCAGGATGTATTTTCATTGTTGGCGACCCACAGTTTGAGAACCGCTGCATAGAGCTAAGTAAGCATTTATAGCATATCTTGCTTATTAGACCACATGGTACAAGTGATTTTAAGTAATATGATTGGTTCATTTTTTTATTAGTAGGACATGCCTGGTGAGAAAATGTATTCTTCCACCCAGAAATAGAGATAGAAACCCAGAGACTAGCTGAGTGGCTCCCACCAGCCTCTCTAGCTGGTTTGTATCTCCCCTTGAGGTTGGGTTATTGGGACTTGGCCTGATTGTCGTGGTAGCCTTCTGTATAGAACCTGGCAGTAGATATTCCAAACTTAGCCACCTGAATGCCAGAAGGTTGTTCTCTAAGGCAGGCAAATGTCCTCCCCAAAAGCCAAGAAGAGCAACCAAGGACAATGCACCCTATAATGTTGTCTCGGGGTACAGGTCTATGATCCAGAAAGACAGATCTCAAGTATGCAATTTCAAATTTAACTCTTTCTAATACAACTGGCATTTTTCTGGAAAATGTTCAACTTTATAGGACTAACTCAATTAGTTTTCACCAGACACCTAACTTGTTGGTAACATTGACAGTCATATATTTCCAAATTTCAGATGAGGAAACAGAGGCCAAAGATCATTAAGAAAAACAGCAGAGTGACTCAGGAAGAAGATAAGTTTTTATTTATCTAGTTACTAAAGCTCCAGGACTGTGTTGAATCCACTATATATTACTATATAGTCCTTTGTCTTGAAATTAGTTAAGAGATTATATCATAGCATCAGTCTTGTTTGTCTCAATTACTTGTAAAATACAGCTACCATGGGATACAAACAAAAGAAATATAAACCTAAATTAAATTTTGGGATGGCATAATGCTTCAGAAATACAACTTCCCATACGCATGTCATTGATAGTCTAGTAATGTCAACTTTCACACTTTGCCTTTTATCAAAGTACAGAAGACATTTCCTGAGTTCCTCACCTTCTTCCTTTCAATATAAAGAAGGAGATTCAGAAATGACTGTGTGCATCATTTCCCTAAGGAAGGTCAGGCTCACAGAACTGAAGTGGAAACCCAGCTTTCAGTTTAGACTACTTATGCCCAAGGCCATTCCAATTTTAAATATTCTGTCCCAATATTAACATAAGTGGCCTCTTCCCTCTCAAACCAGTCTGACTAGGCTCCAGAAACATGGACTCCAGCCTCAGCATTGATATTCATTTACCCATTCAGGTTATGAACCTACTATGTATTAAATAGATCAGATACCACCCCTGCCCTAAAGAAACTTACAAACCTGGCAAAGGAAAGTCTGTAGAAAATCAAACCAATTATAAGATGTAGTCTAATTGTCATGGTGGCAACATGAACAATGGTCAGGCAGTTCGTGGAAGTCAGATTCTTTGAACTGGGTTTGAGTCACCTGGGATTAAATGGGCAAAGGAAAGTAGAGGGATAGCAATTCAGATAGAGGAAACAGCATGAAGGTCGACACAGCTTTGATGAAGTAGAGGCATAGCTTTGAGACATGGTCAAGGTGCCGGACACGTAAGCATGTGAGGGTAGGGGAGGCAGGGAAGAGTAGAACAGACTGAAACTGCAAAGGCAGATTAAACCCGGACTCTGAAATGTCTTGGATACCAGGCTGAAGAGATGGGACTTTGTTCTTCATTTAATTTGAAGTCATTGAATATTTTTTGAACAGATTAATGGCCTGAGAAAATATGAACTTTAGGAAAATGATGCTTTACTTGAAGGAGGGATATGTGTGGAAAGAAAATCAATTGGAAGCTGATTTTTCTGATGAGAGGAGGCAATAATAATCTATGTGAGTAGCTAGATCACAAACTGAGACCAAGCGATGAGGTCATAGAGGGCAATGCGGATTTCATGAAGAATGCATATGGAGACCATAGTTCCTATGGGCCACACTTTTATCTGAACTTGGGGCTGGTATCTTCCCTCTTGAATTTGCTTGAAATGACCCATAAATACTTCTCTCCTTCGGTAATTCATCCTCCCATCTCCCACAATGTGTCATGTCTGAAGTGGACACCAGGGGGCACACTTATCCTAACAACTGTGGAAGAGACCAGAAAAGAGTAGGAATTGGAGCAGAACATGAATGGGAAGGATTAGGGACACTAAAGTAGTCCAGGATGGGGAGGCGGGGGCGGGGCGGGGGGTGGGGGTGCTGGGGCGGGGGGGGGGGTGGAGTATGAGTGAACAAGGCGAGAGGCATGGGATTCTTATCATTTTAGGAACCTTGAGATGAGTTTGCAATAAATATGGACAAGAGAGAATGGAGAATCACATTTCTTGAGTTCTTAAAATATCCCAGGAATCTGTGCTGGGTGCATTTCTACTATATCTAATATATATGATTTCTGCATGATGACTATGCATAGTTTCATCTTATAGCCAACAATTCCAGGTCAGAAGTTCACTAGCTGGGATATTTGTTGTGCATCCACTGTATGCCAAGTATTCTTCAAAGCATTTGGGATGCAATGAGTGAACAAGACCACCACTGCTCTCTAAAATGTCGGTGACATGAGGAGTGGGGGAGGGGATCACAAAAACAGATAAAAAAATAAATGAATGAGACAATTCAGATAGTGTGATTGCTATCAAGAGAATAATACTTAGTAGGTCTGTTTTTAGGATGAAATGGATTGATGGTTGCAAAATTCTTAGAATGATACCTAGCACATAGTATGTGCCATGTGAGTATTTTTAATTAATAAGCCAGTCAACAAATCAATCAATAATACTGACAGCCCTCCATATTTTTATTCCTGTCTGAGTAATCTTCTAACCTGAGTTACACTGAGTAACTACCTCGATTGTTGGTCCACATCAATTTTTATCCAACAGGAAGAGGTTGTCAAGATCGCTGTGTGGCAACAGATATCCTTGTCAATATCTGTCATGAACGTTAGAATGATTTGTTGGCCTGTTTGCCTCCCATCTCCACTGAAAGCCTTCAGAGAAGTTCTGTCTTTTTCTTCTCATGTTCCCTGAGCCTTGCCCAACATCCAGCTCACAAATAAGTGAAGACACACCCATGTGACATTAAAATGCTATTTTTGATGATGATATAATGGCTTCCAGAATTACCAAGAAGACTCCTGGGATGTATTTCCATGGGTGGGACTATTACACTATGTCTGGGTGGGCCCTCTTCACTGGGGGAGTGCTATTTTTAGCCTTGGGCATGCAGATTTTCCAAGGATGATTGAGAAGACTATGGCGGTGACCCTTTAGAATTGGGGAAGGGAAGTACATGATGAGGAAAATCATGTACCCTTTTCTGGCTTTGTTATTTACACTGTCCTGCCTGATTTCAGTTTGTTCACATTGACTTCTTTCAGGTAGGTAAGTAGTGGGGTGGCGGGGGGAGAGGATGAGAGAGAAAGAGAGAGAGAGAGGCACAGTGGGAGGGGGGAAATTTTTTTGAATGTGCCATTCACAGTAATGAAAAAGCACATGGCTTTTTATTACATCAGAAAGCCTGTTAAGGGGCTGAGAGCCTTGGGAATCTATCAATGTGACTAAAGCAGGTCAAGATTTAGTTATTCTGCAGCAAAACCACATTTTTAGTTAATATCATTTATTAAATGAAAGAAACTACCACAGAGTATTGGAATGATCTTATGAGACATTCATGTAATTTTTAATCAGGTTGGCTGTTTCCTAATTCACTAACAAAAAGGATTATAAGAACATGACCATGCTATATCTACTGTTCTTTTTTGTTCTAAATAAAATTGAATGTCTTTTATAATAAAGTTGAAAGAATAAATTGGTGATTCTCATTTCTCCCCTCCCAAAATAACCTAATTCCCTGAAGTGACCTTGACATAAACCATTCTATAAATGGGGTTTTTGAATTGATTTTTAGAGAGAGAGAGATTTGTTGTTCTACTTATGTATGTACTCATTGGTTGATTTTTGTATGTGCCCTGACTGGGGGTTGAACCTACAACCCTGGTATATAGGGACAACACTAACCAACAGAGCTACCTGCCCAGGGCATGTAAATGGAATTTAACAGCATCAAAGGAATATCTAATAGGGCATGTGCAGGGTAGTGATGTTTTTGCCTAAGAACCCTGGTGTCCCCAGTAGTCACAGTGGGAAATTTGCCAATTTTCAATATCTGATTTCCCTCAGCAGGCAACCTTCCTTTCTGCTGGATGGTGTTAAGACCTGCAAATTAGAATGCTAAGTCTTTCCCTGACATCTAGTGTCAACCTGTGAAATAACAGACTGGGAACCAGCCACTCATTAAGATGAGGATGTTAATCTCATTTGTTAACTGGATTGACAAGCAGCACTTTTTAAGGGGTGGCTTTTGGTCTTAGCCCTGAAGAGTTCATCCAAAAGTCTCTGTGAACTTCAACTCCTCATGAGTAGCCACAAGACAGAAGGAGCAAAGAGGCACCTGGAAAATGGAAACACATTATTGTTCTTAGTGTAAAATAGGTCTTATTGGTGTAAGACAGATATAGCATTCTTTGGGCTTATCTACCTTCTTATTGAAAACTAGCAGAAATCATTATATATATATATATATATATATATATATATATATATATATATCCCTAATATGTAAATAGACCAAATGGCAGAACAACTGAACAATTGAACAACCAGACAACTGGTCACTATGATGTGTGCTGACCACCAGGGGGCATGCACAGAACATGGCGGGCATCCACAGCAGGAGGCAGAGTGCAAAACAGGGCGGGCATCAGCCACAGCAGGATGGTGGAGCAGGTGAGTGGGGGCGCCAGACCAAGGCAGGGTGCTGGTCGCAGTCATCGGGGCAAGCCTCTGATGGTTACTGAAAATTCTTTGCGGTCCCGCTGGGCACTCACACCTGCTGACAGCACCAGCCCGCTTGCACCCATTGCTGGCTCCAGAACCACTGCTCTCACCTGCTGCTGGTGCCTAGCACCAGCCTCGATCGCTTGGCGCCATCAGCAGGTGCAAGTGGAGGCTGCCAGCCCTGATCACCCCTCAGGGTTTCTCCACCTCCCCCTGCTCCTGAGGGGCAATCGGGGCCAGCAGCCGCCTCTCACACCCCCACTGCCGGTGCCAGAGCCGCCACTTGCACCTGCTGCTGGCGCCTAGTGCCCTCCCGATCGCTCAGCACTGTCAGCAGACGCGAACAGCAGCTGGCGGCCCCAATCGCCCCTGAGGGCTTCTCCACCTCCCTTGTTCCTGAGGGGCAATTGGGGCAGCAGCCGCAGCTCGCACCTGCTGATGGCGCTGGCCCTGCTCACACCCACTGCTGCCAACAGCCCCAATTGCTCCGCGTTGTCAGCAGGTGCGAGCGGGACAGGTGCTGTCAGCGTGTGGGAGCAGTTGTGGCAGGAGTGGGGCTGCTGGCAGAAAAGGGACCAGGGGCCATAGTGGGAGGGGCCAGGCAGGGGCACAGAGGATGGGCTGAGACCTGCCTCTGTGCCCACAGCAGCCTCGTGGCCCACAGTTCCTTTCAGGTGCACGAATTTGTGCACTGGGCCCCTAGTATATTTATAAACTCTCTTCTTATTCTCAGTCCTTTTATTCCAGAACCTCTCCAACTGACACTCTGCCTTGCACATGAATTTTTTACTCCTATTTTTTCTGGTATATGGAATTTACACATAATGTACAATAAAGGGAGAGGGAGAGAGAGAGAGAGAGAGAGAGAGAGAGAGAGAGAGAGAGAGAGAGAAAGAAGAAGAAGAAGAAGAAGAAGAAGAAGAAGAAGAAGAAGAAGGAGGAGGAGGAGGAGGAGGAGGAGGAGGAGGAGGAGGAGGAGGAGAGGGAGAGGGAGAGGGAGAGGGAGAGGGAGAGGGAGAGGGAGAGGGAGAGGGAGAGGGAGAGGGAGAGAAGAAGAAGAAAAGGAAGGAAGGAAGGAAGGAAGGAAGGAAGGAAGGAAGGAAGGAAGGGGAAGGGGAAGAGAACATTCTTTCTACAATCTTGACTCTGGATATCCCATTTGAGCTTGTCCCAGAGGTACCCAATAAGCTACTCCAAGTAAGCAGTAATAAAGCACCATATGCATGGTGGGCTACAAGAAGTCTCCCCAATGAGATCTCATACATTTCTTCTATCAACCTAATTAGCAACTATAAAACAGCAAATATCTTAATAGCAGTCTTATTAGCACAAATTTCAAGAAGCTACTCTATTCTTTTACAAAAAGGCAAGGAAATCCTGGCTAGTGTGGCTCAATTAATTGAGTATCCTCTGGTATACTGAAAGGTTTCAGGTTCCATTTCCGGTTAGGGCACATGCCTAGATTGCAGGTTGGATTCCAGTCATGGCACATATGAAGGCCACCAATAGATGTTCTCTCTCACATCGATCTCTCTCTCTCTCTCTCTCTCTCTCTCTCTCTCTCTCCCTCCCTCCCTCTCCCCCTCCCTCCCTCCCTCACTCCCTCCCTCCTTCCCTCTCTCTATAACCAATAAGCATATCCTTGGGTGAGGATTTTTTTTAAGGCAAGGGTGGGGAGAATATCAATAAGGAAAAGACAGAAAAATCAATAAACACTAAAGGTCAGCTGTTGACCTGCCCCCAGAATAGCAAAAATATCTTTGAAGACTGATTTTTTTTCTTTATGGTGAACCTTCAGAGTAGCATATGTAAATATCTGACTTGGAGGAACATGGTGAATTTATCTAAAAAAATGATGAAAACTGTTACTTGACCTCATTGGAAGAAATGGTTTTTTAAAAATCTGTCTTATTTTTGTATTTCCAATTCAGTGACTCCGGTCTGTGTGCTTTTGAGCCAAACTGCATTAAGAAAGAAGCTGACCTTGAACTTAGCATTAGGAAATTCTTAAGGTTCTTTTAAAGCACAATTAGTTGTCTTTATTTTATTTTAATCCATTTTGTGATCCAAAGACTTTCCTTCAACAAAACAAACTACTATGACTCATAATTAGGAAAACTAGAGAAATTAGATGGTAGAGAAGAAAATTCAGACATTAACAAACTGGATTATCTGCCACCTTTTTAATTGTCCTGATATAAATCCCCATACAATGAGCATATACATGGCAAAGACAGAAACTTAGATCCACAGGAAGGGAGGAAGTTTATAAAAAATGAAAGCTCCAAAAGTGTGATTTGAAAAGTAACATCTGTCTATCTGGTCCAACCCTTCTCATAATTTACTACAGAGTAACAGCAAGTATTGATTTCTGCCCTTCAGCTTCCTGATCTGCCATTCATCAAGGCTTATCTCCCAGAGACTCATGTCAGAAAACCACTGTTCATCATGTTTTTTCATAACAACATATAATGAACTACAGGAAGAGAGAGAGAGAGAGAGAGAGAGAGAGAGAGAGAGAGAGAGAGAGAGTTAGTTTTCAATTAGCTTCATTAGAGCGTCACAATGCTTCCTCAGCCAATCTGCATTCTGCCGGGAGCTGGTCCATGCTTGCTGTTTCAAGGGACCTGGCATATATGGCATACGGTTCTTAATATGTTTGCTCACCTTCTTGGCGCTGTGTTTTAACCAAGGTCACCTCTCCGAGAAAGGCTGAATCCCCAGGTAGGGATTTTCCCCTGAAGTTAGGGAGGGAATAAAACCTCTTAACTAAGTGCCAGGCGGGTAATCAATCATTTTTACTACGAACAATCATGCTTAAGCTACATAATCTTTACTCCCTGGAATGGAGATAAGAAACGCCCTAACCTTTGGAATAGAGATTGATAGGATTGGAATCAATTGGTATAAATACAGATGCAACAAGACAGCAAGAAACAGAACTCAGAAGACAGAACCTACAGACAGAACTAGAGAGACAGAACCTAGGCACAGAACCTACACAGAACGTTCTCTAGAGACAGAAGAACTTCGCTGGAGAGAACATGGCAAAAGATCCTGGACAGAAACTGGCCTCAGAACCTAGAGACAGAACCTAGCGAGAGAACATGGCAAAAGATCCTGGACTGAACCTGACTACAGAAATTGGCAAGAGAACCTGACTAGAACCTGGTGACTGAACCTGGCTGGAGAACCTGGACAGAACCTGGCTGGAGAACCTAGTGAGGGAACATGGCTACAGAACCTGGCTGGAGAACCTGGAGAACCTAGCAAGAGAACATGGACACAGAACTTGGCTGGAGATCCAAAGCAGAACCTCTCTGGTGATCCTAACCAGAACTTCGCTGGAGATCCTGAACAGAACTTGGCTGGAGACCCTGACAAGAGAACCTGGCTATGATGATCACCTGAACGCTGCCTCTGTGTCATTCCTTCTTCACTGACTCCGTCCACACCTTTGGGAACCCCTGGACCTGCTGGGGTTGGACCCCGGCATCTGGCGCCCGAACAGGGACCCCTAGGTAAGCGCCCCGCACTCGGGATGGATAGGACTCCACCGTAGTAAGAGGGTGGATAGTCTTTGCCCCACAATTGGGACGGATCGGACTCCACCATAGGAAGAGGGTGGATAGTTTTCGCCGACTCCGTCCACACCTTTGGGAATCCCTGGAACAGGATTCCCCTAGGTAAGCCCCCCACCCCCATTGAGAACCCCCACAATCGGGACGGATAGGACTCCACCAGGGTACTTCAGACCCCCCTATAGAGGATAAGTAGGGTAAGAAGGTGGATAGTACAGAACTTAGATTGAGAAGATGTGCCATACTGAGTCCAAAGAAAGAAGACTCTGTATTGATTCTTAGATTAAGAAAATGTGCCATACTGAGTCTAAAGAAATAAGACTCTGTATTGATCTTTTAACACATATGCTTGCTAGCAGAGGAATTAAGGTTACTCCCAGTCAGACAGAACGTTTTATACAAGAAGTATGTCCATGCTTTTCTGAGGAAGGAAAGGTAAATGTAAAGGCATGGGAGGAGGTAGGCCCAAGGAGCCTTATCCTTAACCCCACTGAAGCCTTTCCACCCCGGGAAAGTACAGGATTGGCAAGCTCTCCCTGGGGTGATAGATCAGGACTCAGGTAATAGCGGAAAGCGAAAATCCTACTCTTAAAATGGATACAAGAGAGCATTTGGGGTTTTTCTTTTTAATGCCTGCTTTTAAAAAATAAAAAAGGGGGAATTTGCCGGGAGCCAGTCCATGCTTGCTGTTTCAAGGGACCTGGCATATATGGCATACGGTTCTTAATATGTTTGCTCACCTTCTTGGCGCTGTGTTTTAACCAAGGTCACCTCTCCGAGAAAGGCTGAATCCCCAGGTAGGGATTTTCCCCTGAAGTTAGGGAGGGAATAAAACCTCTTAACTAAGTGCCAGGCGGGTAATTAATCATTTTTACTACGAACAATCATGCTTAAGCTACATAATCTTTACTCCCTGGAATGGAGATAAGAAACACCCTAACCTTTGGAATAGAGATTGATAGGATTGGAATCAACTGGTATAAATACAGATGCAACAAGACAGCAAGAGACAGAACTCAGAAGACAGAACCTACAGACAGAACTAGAGAGACAGAACCTAGGCACAGAACCTACACAGAACGTTCTCTAGAGACAGAAGAACTTCGCTGGAGAGAACATGGCAAAAGATCCTGGACAGAAACTGGCCTCAGAACCTAGAGACAGAACCTAGTGAGAGAACATGGCAAAAGATCCTGGACTGAACCTGACTACAGAAATTGGCAAGAGAACCTGACTAGAACCTGATGACTGAACCTGGCTGGAGAACCTGGACAGAACCTGGCTGGAGAATCTAGCGAGGGAACCTGGCTGGAGAACCTGGAGAACCTGGCTGGAGAACCTAGCAAGAGACCATGGACACAGAACCTGGCTGGAGATCCTAAACAGAACTTTGCTGGAGATCCAGACCAGAACTTGGCTAGAGATCCTGGCTAGGCTGCTGATCAACTGAACGCTGTCTCCGTGTTATCCCTTCTTCGCCGACTCCGTCCACACCTTTGGGGACCCCTGGACCTGCTGGGGTTGGACCCCAGCACATTCAAGGTCAATCTAAAGTCAATTTTCTTCTCCTGGACTATTGTATTTTAAAGAGAATATCCTGATAGAAATGCTTCCTTTATAACTAGCTCCATCCATATATTTCTTTTTGTTCAAGCATTATGAGACTTTTTTGTCAGCATTATGAGACTCTCTAAGATACCTGTGAAGAGCTTGTTTGAGAGGACACCTAAACTTTATGTGATAAAATAAGCAAAAAAAACTTCCAAGTCCTTTACTGAAAGCATTCCAGAAATGTCCAGTTCACTCAAAGGACCAAGACCCATTATCATCTATAAATTAAGTTCCTTCATCATGATACTCATTTAACCAAATGATTTAATAGAATTGTAGTTCTGCAAAGAGCTTTGAGAAATCATGTGGTAAAAACTCAAGCCCTCAGAAAATTAAATGTCTAAACCTAGAGTAGCAAATGGGTTTCTTCTTAAGTAAAATTTTCAAAGGATTGGCAGAGGCCACCTGGAATTCCAAATAGAGGATTTTGAGAGTTGGCCCCAACTCTGCAGAGGGTGTTGTCATTAATTAGTAATGTCTGCCAAGAGTACAGGGAAAGGATAAAAGGCTGAGTATGGCCTAAATTACCTAAGATAGAGCACTTTTCTTAGGTTTGCTTACCATCTTCCTCCATCATACATTCTAGTGTTATATCTTTCTGTTAACCATCCATCACCTTATAAAACCTTTCCAGAACTGTGTCCCACCTTAGTCATCCCTTCTGGAGACATCAAAAAAACTTTTCATCTTTCACTCTGGGACCTATTTTCCATTGCTTTAATCATCTTCATTGCTTGTTTCTACCGTCACTGCAATTTATTCACTTCCCTTTGAACAGTGGTGACCAACACTGAATACAGTCCTCTAATTTAGACTATAATCCTACCAATTTAGAATATAGACAGATTATTGCCCCTCATTTTCAAATTTCTTCATACATCCTAGTATCACATGAGCTTTTTCATAATGTCATGTGACTAATGCCTACGCCAGGTCATTGCTGTGTCCAGACATTATGTTAGAACTTTCTCATTGGTGTGATTGATGTTCAGAGGTTTAGCATCATAATAGTTTGCCCAAAAGAAGTCACCATTTTGAGGGTAAAAAGTTTGGACAAAAGTAAAAGATGTCTTTTAAAAAGAAAAAAGATAACCATTTTTAAAACAAAAGCAGATGTTAAAAATGTTCAAAATACAGTATTTTTGAAGAGTGAATTCAAAAATATCAGATGCTTTAATGAGAAGTTTTATGGTATACCAAATTAAAACTTCAGGTGACACAGATCCATGCCCTGTTCTCTTGTCACCCCTCCATGTCCATGCCACCCCAATTGACTTGTTCCCAGAGAGCTACAGGATCTGGGTTGGAGCTAACATAAAGAGAAATTATGATGCTAATTTGAGGAAGCTAAATTTGGCAATAAAACAATTTAAAAGTAAAATTTTAAACAAGACAACAGCTGGATTAAAACAGATATGGGAAGGGTCAGTCCCAAGTGAGTTGACCCAGAGTTGATGGATGTGCCAGAAAAGCTTAACTATATAGAGTTTAAACATGGAAAATATGCAGCCTCTTCAGGATTTATATTTTGGGTGCTTCGGGGATTTCCAGGACCACTCTGGAATGGAGCCCTTCAAGATTATCCTAGAACCTCTTTAGACCTGAAAGCAGGGGCTACCTAAATATCCAGTTGGCTCCTCATACTTTCCATGTCCAGATCTAAGTTTGACATCTTCCTCCTAAAGTTAATTACTCCTACAGCTTTCTTGTTTCATTAACAGCATGGCCAGTTTCCCAGCGTCCAGGCTTGTAACATCCGAATAATTTTTGTTGTCTTCTCCTTAAATTCTTGCTGACTCATATGGCATCTAAGCCATATTTTTGGTATTAATCTCTTCCATTCCCCTCCCATCCACTTTTTCCAGTTACTTCAAGTATACTTTCTTTCTTGACTACTGTGACATCTTCCCAACCCTCTCCCCACTTTCTTTCTCTTCCCCTAGGACCCGTTCTATAATCATTTAATGACTATGATCTCACCAAATCAGTTTAAAATTCCAATCTCCGAGAGTCAGGACCTTCTGCAACAGAGACCCCAATCTACCTTCCCAAATAGGTCACTTGCTCCAGCTAGCATTTCCATCTCTATGCTTTTCTTGGCCCATCCTTCTGAACCAGCTTTCTTCTTCCTCCCACAGATACAACTTTCAAAATTTTACCCACCCTTTGAGTTCATCTCAAATGCTCCTTAGACACATATACCCATGGAGGGCAGTTGGATGAGGGCCGGAGCAGATTGCTGTTAGGCAGGGAGCACTCCAGAAATCCATGGATGGCTCCCGGGGAATTTATGAATGTCCTAAGTTTTATGAAGAAGAAAAAAGTACATTTTTGCAGAGATGACTTTTACCAAATTTAAGGAACCTAAAAAGATTTCAAGTTACCTAGAGATAACTTCCCTCCCGGCTTTCTCAACATCAACCATGATGCACCTGCATTGGAGCCACTTATCTAATTTCCCTCTAAACCATAGGGGATGGGCTCTGTCACCCTCTTGATATCACCCACCGACTTCCCTGGCACTCCTCACAATTATATTGAATATCTGCTAATTGCCATGCATAGTGCTCAATGCTGAGGGTAAGGAAATGAAAGGTGAGCTCCCTGCCTTCATGGAGCAAGTACAGGCTGGTGAGCAAGGCATACAGTTAAACCCACAATTAAAATAGTTTGTGAAAAATATTTTACTGGAATAAGCATTGACAAAGAGTATCCCAGTCGGGCCTGCGGTGGTCAGGCCATCTCTTTCAGAGATGAGGAATCGGCTGAATCTGGAGGTAGCCAGATACCAGAGGAAGGAAGGATCTTCATGAGAAAGGAGTAGTTTGTGGGAAATACTCCCTACAGCATGGTGTGAGTGGTATGTTTTAGCTCAAAGATGGAATGGGCATGATATGGGAAGATTGCCATGAGTTTAGGACTCTGGATTTTATCATGAACAGCATGAAGGAGCCAGTGAAGAATTAAAAGCAGAGGAAGTACATGATACTATTTAAATTTTAGGGCGATCATTTTTGCAATAGGGTGAAAAATGCATTATAGCAGTGAATTCTTAAGAAACTATTCAGATCCTTTAAATAAATCCCATTAGAGGGCTAAATTAATATCATAGTAAGGGAGATGGGGAAAATGAATCTAGAAATATTTAGAAATTAAAATCAACAAGATACAAGTACTAATTAGATGTAAAGAATGAGATACAAAGAGGAATCATGAATAACACTTGCATTTCTGGCCTGTGCATCTTAATAATAGGTGGTTATTTCCTGAGACCAGGAATGCAAAAAATAGGGAAAGGAAACTCATGGGTTGAATTTATAGTTCTTATAGGACTAGTTCCAGAAACTTGGGGGGAGAGGGGGGAGCCATTTGCAGGATGGAGAGGGGTGAGAACTGGTCTTGGATGGGTGGGCTGGGGTCTCCACACATATGCACTCAAGGTCCTCAGGGATGAAGCCATAAAGTTATATGCATTGGCATCCTATGCTGGAGTTCTGGTCCTCTTAGCCCTGAATTGGGTCCCTGGCAGTAACAGAAGAATCCATCAACACCCATCCTGACATCAGCATCAAGGACAGGTAGGAGGGACTATGAATGAAAGTATGGAAGCCAATGGAATGTTTCTCACCTGCAGTTATACAGATGGAAGACATTGAGAGCCTGGGACAAAGGAGTGGCCTTTGGGGCAGGGAGATTTGAGCAGGTAAGAGATAAGCAAGGTGTATCTCTTCTATCCTCCTATCTCCATTCTTCAAACTTCTATTTCCTCCCTGAGGTGGCAGTTCTCCCCATCTCCTCTGTGCTCCCTCAGAGTCCCTCCCATTTTCTCCAGGTAGGAGACTTATCCCCAAACTAGACTAAAAGACAGGAAATATGTCTGCTTGGTCTTTTTCCCCAGCCTCTAGGTACAGCATCTAGCACCCAGCAATGTACTGGTACATGTTTTAGTAGTCACCCTTGGCCCCATGAGTAGGCCCCACCTGTCTCCTTATAGAAGTAAGGCCAGGTGGGACTCCAAACACTCCTCTCCTTGGGGTTCACATAATCAGCGTGGAGCCTTCCTTACTTCCTGTGTGCTCAGAAGCTGCCTGCCCTTCTGAACTGCAAACACGTCTTTAAAAATGAATCACTCCTCCTCAAGATCTACTTCAAAATTTCCAGTGAGTTCTCTTCTTTTTATCTTACCGCCCACCACCCAACCCCATTCCCCTCTGTTCCCTGAAATAAACCCTTCTTTTAAACTCATTTACACATTTTTTACTGGAGCATTTTATCTAAATTTTGATATATTCTGCCTATTTCTTACTCAACATAAAAGACAGCTTCTCTTTTTGTTTAAGTGTGGAGTCCTGCACAATATCTTCTTGGTGATAGGCCTTCTTTCAAGGCCTTTCTGAAATATTTTTGTCTGTGCCTGAAAGTCAGTGGAGTTTTGCACAGGGACTGTAATGGCTGAGTCCAAAACACAGTGGTATAGCTGTCTATTAACCATTTAATACCTCAAGTTTATCACTTTGATGAATAAATAAGTTGTCATTTGCCTAAAGGCCATGTTCTTGAGTGGTAATGGAGAGCTCCATAGCTCATCTTCCTGATACTCATAATTTAGACCAATTTCTTCTAAGAGTATTTAATTGCCCTACCGGTTTGGCTCAGTGGAAAGAACATTGGCCTGTGGATTTAAGGGTCCTGGGTTTGATTCTGGTCAAGGACATATACCTCAGTTGCAGGCTCGATCCCTGGCTCTGATTGGGGCGCATGTGGGAAACAAGCATTTGATGTATCTCTCTCCATCAATGTTTCTCTGTCTCTCCCTCTCCTTTCCACTCTCTCTAAAAATCAATGGGGGAAAAAATATCCTCAGGTGAGGATTAACATACTGAGCATTTATTAATACTCAATTTAATACTTCAATATTCAATTCTATTTGATTCTTCCTAAAACATTTAATTCAACAAATAGTTATTAAGCTCCTATGGAAAAAACTGGCAATTTTCTGTCTCTTTTCAGAATATCTAATATCATCTTGAAAGTTGACCCCCATATTACAATGTCACCACTGAAGAGAGCTAAGTGTCAGCTGTAAACACTATCTGGGCTTCTTTTAAGTCATCTCTGAAAATGTTTAGTAAGCCAGTGTCTTATCCTTGATAAGGATGTTCCCCCCTGTGATGGTTAATATGATGTGTCAACTTAGCTGGGCCATGGTGCCCAAATACATGGTCAAATGTTCTTCTGGATGTTTCTATGAGGGGGTTTTGGATAATATTAACATTTAAATCATTGGAACTTTGAGTAAAACAGGTCTCTCCTTTCTCCCGGCCCCACCACTGTGTTGGGTGTCATTGAATCAGTTGAAAACATGAATAGGACAAAAGACTGGCCTCCCCTAAACAAGGGAGTATTCTGCCAGCAGATAGCCTTTGGACAGCACAGACTTTTCTTTGGATCTCTAGCCTGCCAGTCCCCCACCCCACTGCAGATTTTGGATTTGCCTGCCTCCATAATCATGTGAGTGAATTTCTTAAAATAAATCTTTTCACACACACACACACACACACACACACACACATTTTATTGGTTCTGTTTCTCTGGAGAATCCCAATTAATACACCCTCATTCACCATCTAGGTCTTTGACGTGGATGATTCTGTCTTGGCAGAAAGGTAATTTGGGTAGAGCTAGGTAATTGGAGATTATGCCTAAAGACCTATAAGTATAAGGGAAGAAGAGATTCTCTGGAGGTCTGATCCGTGACTGGGCATATGATGTGGGGGAAAGAATTCCTGGGAGAGCCAAGCAAGAGGAGTAGCCTCTTATAATGGTATCCTGGAAGCAACCTAAGAAATCATATACGTCTCTGAGAGGGTATCAATAATCAATGCAATATAAGTAATTAAATTTAAAATATGCTGAAATTTGATTTTCAGGGTCCTTTGTGTATTTGTTGTGTATTACTCTGTGAAGTCATTTCATCCAAGACCATAGGGCAGTGATGGTGAACCTATGACACGCGTGTCAGAGGTGACACACGAACTCACTTTTTTGGTTGATTTTTCTTTGTTAAATGGCATTTAAATATATAAAATAAATATCAAAAATATAAGTCTTTGTTTTACTATGGTTGCAGATATCAAAAAATTTCTATATGTGACACGGCACCAGAGTTAAGTTAGGGTTTTTCAAAATGCTGACACGCCGAGCTCAAAAGGTTCGCCATCACTGCCATAGAGAACTGGAAGATTGCCGACTCCACGTTAAAACCATTTTTCTCATACTGGTGTTGACATGGTGCTGGGACCCATAGTATCTACCCTACTTTGTAGCACTGATTCCAATCCCTATGGCTCATAGAAAGCAGTAAAACTTTTCTTCTCTCAAAGTGTCCACACAAATATGTACCATTTTATGCAATGAATGGGCTCCTGCAAATTTATGTGTTGCATACCTTTGTGAATTGCTTTATATATTGAAGACACATTAGAGGAGCTTGCTATTTCAAGAAACTTTGCAAGTATCTCATTTCTTAATGTCATAAGCCATTCTGATTCAAGATCACAACCTCTATCTAATGTATTAGCATAAGAAGTTCCATTCTGTGCTTAAGAGGTTTAATTAAAGTAAGATAAAACTAAACTTAATAACATTCAATTGCCTGAAAGTTATTGTAGAAATGTCTAATGTATTAGCAGAAAGTGGCATAATGTCTCAAATAAATGCCAAGTTGTCCATATCAAACTGATTGACAACCTAATTAGGAATAAATGTCACTGTTGTCCATATTTTCCCACATTTTTTCAAAAGAAAACATTCACACGGTGAAGGGAATCAGAATCTATTTTTATATCCCTAGAGTTATAAACATTTGTATCAAAATATTTACAATTATAGTATATGAAATATCAATCTATTAAAGAAGAAGCCAAATACAGTACTAGAACAACCCACCAATGTAATGCAGTTACATGAGACATAAATGGCACAGAAACAAAGTAAAAGACATGGGACTACATGGTTCACTCCAGTCATAGTCTGACTTTTTAACATAATGTGATTATCTCTTTTGAATATATCTGATATGTAAGTATGCTTCTGCACGTAAGACAGCCTTCTGTAATCATATGATAATTAAATGATAGTAAAAAGTTTATTATCCCATAGTTTTTGCTTGCCAGCCTCTCTACCTTCAACCCAGATAATTCAGTGGTCTGTCCTCAACATTCCCTTAACCAGAATGAACATAGAGAAATATACTTAGGAAGAGTCCTTTTACATAAATACTAGCAATCATAACAACTCCCCAAAAAGGAAAAGTATATAAGAAATGACATGAGGAGAGAGCTAGGAGAAGAAAAGTAGGCAAGATGTCTCAGATTCTCCCTAAGGTAGATCTTCTCATGGTGATCAAGGAAATGTCTTCCTAAAATAAACCCTTTAGGCAGAATCTGAGATGGCTTAAAATAGCTGCTCCAGGCTAGAGCAGTGCCTGCTTAACCAGGAATAACATACTACTTCTAAGTCCTATATAGAAAAGCTCTGTGGCAACAGGCAGATCAATTACCATCTGACCTGGCACCACCAGAGATTTGTGTGTGTGTGTGTATTGTCCTTAAAGAAAATATCTGCCATCACCTATAATTTTACTTCTCTCACAGAAATTTTCTTATTTTCCTGGGAGCACAGGCACTCCATTCTTATCATGACTTAAATCTAATATGCTTAACACTTTCCAATTACATAGCACCTTTCACCCAAGGACCTATTGTTTGGTTTTGGTTTGTGTGTGTTTCAATACGCTTCCAGGATTGTCTTGCCTCACCTATGAAGCAGGATAGGCAGGCTTTCTGAAAGCTGACCACTCCGGCCAGTGTGAAAGCCAGAGTTGCCTCTGGTCCCCAATATGGATAATTAGATAAAACATCCTGAAAAGTTTATAATTTCGAGGGAGAGTAACAGAGTGCGTTACAAGGAGCTATGTCTGTCTCTCTCATTCTATATATAAAAGAATCATTGCTTGCAGGGAGAGGGAATCCTAAAATCATAACCCTAATATAGCATTGGTGCAAGACTGCCCCGTGAGCCCATAATTAGTGTGGTGCTTTCACCACAGAATTGGTCATTTGTGGCATTACAGAAACTCCAGAAGAGCCGCCCTGGCTCTAAGCGAGAGGCCTAGCAAAGTCCGTAGCAAGAAGTCTCCAGGAGGGACAGCTGTGTGAGGGCTGGTCTGGGTTCCACCACCCCCTACCCGCCCCTCAGGCCTTCCACTATGAAAAGTTCTCTTTCTTGATTTAACTAACCCACCAACTTGGCTTCATGACTATATCCCTTCCGACCATTTTGTCGCAAATACCACTGAATTGCACAGAGTTAAATATCTGTTTTCAAGAGGGATAATGGCGTGCTAGCCGAAGCCCTCCTGTGGGCCCTTCAGACTGGAATGTGATGTTTTGCTTTGGGGCAGGAGGGCAGGAGGGCTTCCAGGCTTAGCATACTCAGTACAAAAACAAGATCTGCCCTTGTTGGAACTTGTACCGCTATTTTAACTTGGTGTAGTAGGTCTGAGGACCACAGTGCAAGACCCAGAATTCACCCTCAGAAGCAGAGCCAGTGGTATGGCAGCCGGTGGGGCCCCCGCAGTGTGTGTAACTGAGAACTGGTGGCTGGAGAGAGGCTCTCTGGCCCACATCTCAGGAGCATGGAAGTTCTAGCCAACTACTTTCTCCCAAGGGCAGGGGCTTGACAGTAGGAAACCTCCTGAGTAAAGGTTTGGGTTTCAGCCTCTCCCACCCTCATGTCCTCCCTCCCCCTCCCCCCTCCCCTGGCTTGGCTTTTCCTGCAGAGCAACTCTCACTTCCCTCCCAGATTCCATGGCTCCCTCCTCCCCACCCCCCAGATCCCCATACACTTGTTCAGACTTATTTCTTTCTCAGGACCAGGTAGAGAATGCCAATGATGAAGCTAAAGCAGAAGCAGATCCAGGTCAGGATGAAGCAATAGCCGTGGTGGCTTTGGGCGTATATACTTCCATAACCGCTCCCGTAATGATGAGTGTAGATGGATGCCCCTACCATAATGCAAAGCCCTGCAATGGAAAAAAAGAAAGTTTACATATTTTGTTTGTTTGGAGGGGGGAGAGGAGTTATTTTGATTTCTTTCTTTCTTTCTTTCTTTCTTTCTTTCTTTCTTTCTTCTTTTTACATTAAAATCAAGAACAGGTTTTGTAATTTTAAAAAGATCCTATTTCCTTCATCTGCAATGGGAAAATGAAATCTGGCTGTTTGGCCCCAAAGAGTAGTTCTGTTGATCCGCCCTGATCTGAGCTTGGTGGTCCTGTTGATAAATGAGAGTTGCTTGGGCTCTCACATCTGCACTGGGTTGTGGCTGCAAATGTGAAGTGAAACAGAGAACCTTATGCCCACAGCCCAGCCCGTGTAGGCAGACTGCCCCGGGATGCCAGCATGCCACCAAATTGGATGTGTGTGGGAAGAATGAAGGAAAAGGAGAGTGGCAATAATTGAGAGCAGCGTGGCAGTGGTTTTATCTTTCGAGGACTCCCGCCTGTCGGCCATCTTCAAGCGTTTTGTACACAAGTGCTGCTGGTGGGCGGCCCGCCACTTGGGGGCTGCCTCAGAGCACTAGACTTAAACAACGAGGTAGACAAGGGTTCTTATTCCAAGCAGCTAGCAGGGGTTTTCAGAAAGAGAACAAATAACCAGACCCATGTGCTCATCTGTTCAAGTTGCCGGGAGCACCCATGGTAAGATCTACTTAAAAGCTTTGCCTGGGTAAACTGGAGTCTGAGCCTGATACTCACAGCACACCAGCATGGTGGCCCCTGAGAGGAAGAAACGGTTTCCCTTCTCCATGGTGAAGAGCTGGAACACGAAGACCACGAGGGAGATGACGGAGAAGATGATGGACAGGATCATGAAGGCCTGCACTGCCTTGAGCGCATCTGTGGGCACAGGGGCAGGAGAGCACGGGTGTCAGACCAACCAATCCCCGACAGGCTGGACGCTTCCCCCATCACATGAACTGTCAGCACTGAATACAACAGCTTTATAGATACCTTCATCGGCATATGGCAGGGATCCCTCGCAGTTACCGTTGCTGCAGTTTTTCCAAAGACCTACTGATGCTCTTGAAACATCTGAAACCACCCAGACCTGAAATCAGGAGGAAGCAAAACATTGTTTTAAAACTGACCCTCGGCTTTAAAAGAAAAAGAAATATCAAATCAGCTTGTGTCGGGAACAGATCTTAAGCAAGACACCATATTTAGCCATGCATGTGGCTGTGCAGCCCATTTCTTAGTGGAAATGAGATTCAATGCAGGTTGTGTTGCCTGGCTAGTGTAGCGTGGTGGTTGAGCGTCAAGCTATGAACCAGGGTTGTGGGCTCGATCCCCAATAGGGGCGTGCAGGAGGCAGCCAACCAATGATTCTCTCTCATCATTGATGTTTCTACCTCTCTCTCCCTCTCTCTTCCTCTCCGAAGTCAATGGGAAAAAAAATACACACACACGCACACACACACACACATATATATTTTATAAAGATTGTGTCATGTAAGGGCCTGGCTAAAAAGGGGGGAAAAATAAGGAAAAATGTTCAACTGGAGAAAACTAAGAAACATAGGATAACAAAGAAAATAGCAATGAGTCCTGGTGGTTAATAAGCCACTTTCATCTAAACAGAAGGATCCGACTTTGATTGTCACAACATGCAATGTAATTTCATAGCAAAATAGTACATCAAGGGCTTTACTGTGGGACAGCTGAAAGTGGCCAGAATATATTCCCTGCGGCTCACCATGGTACCAGCTCCCTTCTTACTGTGCCCAACAAACCCAGTTACCCTTCAGGAATGGAAAACAAACCCCCAACTCTGTCCACGTGGAGTGTGTCTGCTAAATGCACATTACTGAAAAGGCAAGGTCAAGGGCGTGCAGTTGCCTGCTCCTGTTCAGTATTCAGCACTTTGGCATCCACAAATACACTTTGAAGTCATTCATCAGACCTGTTATCCTGGGAGACTCGGGGACTGGCATACAGATGGCTGCGTTAGAGCCTGGGGGAAGCTGCATGGGCAAGAGTTCTTTCTTATCACAGTCATGCTTAGATTAGCCTTGCTTATAACCCACCCCCGCCCCCAAACCCAATGTTGGCAAAACTCTTCTATCTGAACTTTAAAGCCCATTTATCCTTTAACTGTGACAGGGATCTATGCAGATTCTGGATCCACCATTTGCCTATCTAGAACCGGTGTTTTTGGTTTTTGTGTCCAATCAGCTGTCTTGTTTTTCCTGAGAAAAGCACAAGAAAAGCAAATTGGATGCTACAAACTAGCACTAGAGGGCAGAATAGCTCAAGGTTCTGAGAGAAGGGACATGCTCCCTCCATAATATTTTATGATGTTTCCTTTGAGTGAGTGATAATCTTGCAAAATTCCACTTTCACAGGCTACTCCTCTCTGCCCACAACTTGAATCCATCAGTCTGGCAACCAAAGCTTCTCATCATCTCACTCCCATCCCTCCTAATCGAGGTTCCCAGAAGGAAGGGAAGTTCTGCCCCTGACACCTACGTGTCCTCATTATGCCCTGAAGGAAGTTGGTCCCTCCCTCCTGGGCACTCCAGTCTGGAATGTATCCCTATGCTCCTCCCACTATTCCTTCTTATGCCAAGAGAAGCCCAGCCATAGCACTCCTGCAAGCTCCACCTCAGCTGGGAAGACTCCTGTAGAGACTGAAGAAGCCTCATTGAGTTCTCCAGCCTCTAGTCTCCTGCAGACACTGATGACTTTTATCCTCTTGTTATTTAGTTATTTGAAGTGTGAGAAAGAGTGTGTATGTGTGTGTTTCCACACCTCAGCTGAAAATTCATGAAGGGCAGGGATTGTGGCTTAAATGTTCTTTGCAGCACTTTATGTAAATATTTAAATAACTCCTGGATGAATGAATAAACAAAAGAACGTTACTCACATTGGCAATGGTGGAGACAAATAACATAATGACGGTGGCGATGTGGACCACAAAGATGCCAGCCAGTAATACCAACATCTTGGCTTTTTGATGACTTGGTGAGTTTGGAGTCCTGAGAAGAAAGAAGAAAACAAGAGGGAAACAAAAGGTTACTACTGTCAGAGGCAAGAAGATAATTCAGCTTTCCCACACCTGTGAGCTATCTGCTACAATCTGAAGGCGCTGCACTAAAAACCGTCACAATTCCATCATAAATTCCTAAAAACAGTTAGCCTGGTTCCCTCCATGCCTATTGGTCTATTGACATGTACTTAAATATAAACACAATTCTGCATCTCAGGTACTTATATACCCATCTCTCCAAAACAGCCTGTTTCCAAAAAGGACATTTTATAACTATTACTACTTTATTTAATTTGTGTTTTAGAGGCCAAACGTAGGACTTGGATTTTTAAAAGGCCTCCTGACAACTATAATTTTCAGTGCAGCAGTGTCATATAAATTTCCATTTTCCACGAGGGCAGTGTCCTTGCCCCTGTCAAACTGGGCATCCAGCAGTTGTCATAAAAATGGATGTGTCGCACAGAATAGCAGCTATAACTCGGTGTCCATAGACTGAAGAGGCGACTAATTGGATCCCAGGTGAGATATATAATGTGAGAGCCACAACTTCTATTATTATCGTGCTGTTTCATATTCAATAATTATAACAACGCAATTGCAGTTTAATGGTCTGATCACCTACATTTGACTGTTTCAGACTTGTATCACTGTGCCTAAGCCTTGGGCTGTGTGTGCCCCATGGCGGGGAACCTGCTATTGGTCTGGGAGCCGTTTTATATTCCCCATGAGTCAATATGACAGTTTTGGGGGCTCTAGAAGCAGGCAGCTTGGAATACCACCAAATGTGCCTTCTACGCATGCGTGACATTTATACAGACTCCAGTCCTTCAAGAGTTAATGCAGAAGACAGGCAAATGCATAAATCACACGGTGGGAGAATTGGGAACTAATATAGATTAAGAATGTGCGTGGATAAACAAAAGTGTTCAGCCATAATCTCAGCGGTGTAGAAAAAGAGAGCCCATTGATCGTAAAACCCAGGACATAAAGGGAGTGTGAAGGATGCACATTGCTATTCTGGTTTATGTCAGCTGCGGGAGTTCTGTGTCATGCCCAAACAGTCACATGCAGTGCAGGCCCCCAGGGACTTCAAAGCAAAGGGCTCGGCTTATTCACACCCTAGCATCGTGGGACATGTGGACTTCCCCACCTAGGGGCTCTGCACATCCTGCAATCGGCCCACAGCTCTCTCTCACTCCACCTCATTTCATTGAAGCGTTGAGTGTGCTTGAGCCACTTTCCTACTGTAGCAGGTATTTATTGAAGAGCACTAATTCCAGCACTTCAGGTGCCTTTTATCTCTGCTCAGGAAACACTAGAGTGCCTTGCTCTTTACAGGCCAAGCGTGAGAGGCAGACACTTCCACTCTTGCTCCAACAAGCCCCGCCCTTCTTCCCCATCTAAGCACTTCCCTCCCACCCAGGCTATTTTGTAGGAATTTGTCCAATTTCACTGTGAGTGCCAAAAATGATGAAGTTTCTCCTGTGGCCTCAGGGGAGAACTTGGAGCTTTCGTGTGTCTGCTGTGAATACTCTCTCCAGGCCTTCAAATTCATTTTTGCTTTTCTCAGGCTCTTACACAACTCCACGATTTTCTGCTTGACTTTAATGCACCGCGAAAAGAGGTTTTGGAATTAGACAGAGGTTGAGTTAGACTCATATAAAGTTACTTGACCTTTTGGTCTGTTTCCTCCTATATGAAGTGGAGGATTGCAACAGGGAAATATGAGGGTTAAATTGGATTATATATGTGAAACTCCTAGCACCGTGCTTGGCACATGGCAGGTACTAAGGGGGTTGCTTTGGTTGCGGTTATAACTATGGTTATTATATGAAACTGTTGCCAACCCAAACCAGTCAATCAGTCACCAGGCTGCCCCATGTAAAGTGCAAGTAATAGGATATCTGCCATCCAGGTTACAAGGGCGTGTATATGCAATGATTCTTACAAGTTGCCATTATGACTAATCTTTGCCGCTTGAGTGGGAGACCTCAGGAATGAGGAGGAGAAAGTTCATTCTTCTCAGCCTTTCATGTCTTTGGGGACTCAATAGCATTTTCTGTCTGCCTGATTTATACCTGGCCACAACCTCCATTTTGATGACTTGAACATCATTGCATTCCAAATATCTTCCCCCGCCCCTGCATCCTAACCTTGGCCCATCCACACACCCCTGGGGCACTCGAGTTCCTGGCCTGCACATCTCACTTCTGATCTAAACCACAGCCCTATCCAATCATTGTCTCCTGCCCAGTGCAGGCAAGAGGAGAGTTTGGGGGGGGGGGGTAAAATCAAGCAAATCAGTGACTCTCTTTCATCATAGATTTCTGTGATTGTGTTCATCTACTCACCAAGGAAAGGAGCACATTGTCTTGGAATGGCAAGTGTTCTTAGTGTGCAGAAAACACAATTTTCTCTGCTTTTGGCCTCTGGATACAGCCAGAGGTAGTGGCTGTTTAGTGGAGCTATCACTTTATACCTATAACTTCATCTTTTCACTGCCCCAAATTTGTCAGGTTTTTTGGTGTCATCCCTTGTCAGTTTAGAAAGGCTTCTATTGTTTTCAGTGGCCCTCCCAACATATATGGAAACAGAATGAACTGTATCTTTAAATTTCTGGCCTGGATCATTCCTAGTTATTCAGTCCCTATAATAATGACCCCCAGGAGAGAAACCCCCATCCTAAGGAAGTTGGGTGGGAGACAACCCTTAGATCTTTAAGGGTGAGTGGCACCTAATGGGTGAATGTCTGGGGATTTAACAAAGAGCAGAGTAGATGGGTTTAAATAACAGCAGATCCTGCTCTCTCGATTTCTATACACCCATCACTTGCAGTGTAGCTTCCAGGGAGACTCATTTCCTGCCCTGGTGTATATCTTGCTTCATAGCACTAAAAAGAGACCATTTCTGAGCATTAATATCATTGAAAGTATTGGTTGCGTGTTCCACTAAAACAATAATTGACTTCTCCCTCACACCTCTCTAAAATGCCGTGGATGGCACTCTCCAATGCAAAGCATACCCCTAGTCATAGCTGGGCAGCTCGAACCAGGAAGTAGACAATAACAATATTGCAATTCTGACTACTTGGGTGCAATGCCTGCCTCTCTTCCAGCATTTTGTGCACTGGGCAGTCCCAAAGTTTGTCGGTTGGTTGTTGGGAACTCCCATAACAATAGGGTTATTTGTGGTGCTTAGACTCTCAGATACAGGCCACCAGAGCTAGTCAATGCACAGTGTCCTTAAAGGATAGGATATCCACTGACTATACTATGTGGGGTTCCAGGAACACATTTCTCCACCCACCATTGTAAGCAGAGGAAGATCTCCCCCTGTACCCTCACCAACCCAACATGCCAACACAGGTTGGTCAAAGCTCCATGGGGCTGGGTGGAAAACTGAGAAAAATATAGGAGGCATGAATGTTAACTCTAGAGAGAAGTGACTGCTAAGAGAAATGGAGGTAAGAGACTAACAGCCACACATGGGTTCTCTGTTATCCCTCCTAGATTCTTCTTTCTGCCCTAAGGCACAGGCCTGTCAGTTCCCTTTCCACTGCCGCCATTTGTTGTTTCTGACCACGCTTCTCCTTTCCTTCCCACAATGCCCAGGCCACATTAGAGAAGCTGTCTCTTTATGCACCTGTCCCAGATACAAGCCTCACAACCATTCTAGATCTGGGTTAAGTTCTTGGCTAATAGAAAATGTATTGCAGTTCCTGGAAATGGCCCTGAGGATTACAATTGCTGGTGATGGAGGCTGTAAATGATGACCTCCTGTGGGCAGGGGGATAATTGCCCTCCGTTGCCTCCATCCTCTAAAGTGATTGTTGGTTTCTCGACACCCTCTTAATACCTTCCTCCCACAAATGAAAGAATAGAAGGAACATAACTCTGAGACTGCCTTGCATTGATTGCCTCTTTGCCTTTGTTTGGGAAACCTAACACTTTTAAGGTCCTCAGACTATGAGAAATTTACCAGGCCCTTCTGGACACCTTTTCTTTTTTAATGAGAAACTAGTATTACGGAGACTTTAAGATAATCGACTCCTGAAAATGCTGGTCATTTGGCTTCATGTTTGCTAAGCTCCGGTCAGATAACCTCTTCCTGCCGTGTTGTCTGTGGGCTTATTAAGCTGCTATCAGAGCCTGGGGGGAGTAATTCTTTAAGGGTCATCTGTGGTACAATCATTGGGAACAATACAATAAAACAGAGTAACCAAAAACCTACTTCTCCAGCCAAGGAAGTGGTGGAAATCCCGGGCTTGAGTCATTGAAGAATACCCTGAGCCTGGCGGCATAACATAATCAGAAACAGGGAGCCGGGGCCCTGTGAGCAACAGGAGAGTCCCGCAGAGCTCCAATGTCCATGATTCATCAGCGAGTGGGTGAGATTCTCCCAGACAAAGGCTAGTGGAGATATCCTCTACCAGATGGCGCAAGAGAGCTTTATGGGAAGCCCGAGGCACTGGCTGGCTGGAGAAGGCAGTTTGGTCATTTCCCTGGCAGCCCAAGATGGCCCAGGCTTTTCTGGGGAGAAGAGAGTAATAACAGCCAGATGCTAAGTCCCCTGTTTCTACTTCCTCTCGTCCTGCGTTTATTGCCCAAAACATCACAATCTGGCCATGAGTTGTTCCTCCATTATTTATTTTGCATCCATTCTTTACCTACCATTGTCCTTGTCCAATTCATGTCGTAGCCAGGACCAAGGTCCTTTTCCTAAACGACCCCTCTAATATGCCCTCCACACTACCAGTGTGTTATCTGACCATGTTACTCCTCTGTTCAAAATTCTCCAAACTCCCCGCCACCAGGAAAAAGAGACTCCAAACTCTGCAGGCACTCCAGCCCTGGCAATCCTAGGAATGTGGGGATCCCAGGAATTGGGTTTCAGAAAGAAAAAAGCATCCTTTCTCCAGTAACTACCTATCAAATTCTTTTCAAAAAGTTCAAATCCTGCCCCCTTTAGGAAGCCTTCCCAGATACAGAGGCCAGAAGTCGTCATTTCCCCCTGTTATGCTGCAGCTCTTCCATTGCCCTTTATGAAAACCACTAGTGGCAGCTATTTTGGGAAATGTTTGGCTCCCCCATCCTGAAGACCCTAAGTTCCTGAAGGAGGGAAGCGTCTTGTGTATGACAGGTATCGAATCAATATCTGTTCAGTGAGCAAATAAATATTTTCTTCTTGATAGAAAAATAATCATTGTCAAAGAGACTGAAGATTTTATAATAAAAAACAGAATTCTAGAGGGAAAATGTTTCCTTTTAAAACATAAACTTTTGTCCTTGTTATTTTTAGACATTATTTATATATTACTATAACTATGTATTGAGCATCTTATTACATGCAAACTCGTGTTATATATTTCCATATAAGAACCTATATAAATGTATGAATATCTCCTCAGTACATTTGACTAGATAGGGGGTATATATGTGCTTATTGTCCTTTATTCCAGAGGAAATAAGTGAGTGAAAAGATAATACCTTAAATTTCTAAACACTAATTTGTCCACGGATTTAACTTTTCTAATTCAGTTACAGAATCTCTGGACTGCAGTTCCTCCCAAGTACATGAAAACTCATCTACAAAGCAACACCAAGGAACTATCTAACTCAGGCTTAACCTCCTCTGGTTACGGGGAGTTCACTACCTCCCAAGACACACACACACACACACACACACCCAAAGTAGGAAGGTCCTTCTGCAATGCATCAGCGTCTCTCTTGGCAACGACTCCCCTGAACTTCGTCCTGCCCTTTGTCTAATGCTTCCTCTTCAGCCCATTTCTAAAATGGTTACCTTTGCAACAGAACTTTCCGGTTATCAGAAAATTAGCCAGAGGGCACCACCTTAGGTTCCCAAATCTCAATCAGGTGAGAACACAGTCCTGAGAGACTCGACTGCTAGACACCACTCCACCTTTTCATTGATTGACGTTTTTCCAGCAGTGACATCCCACCCTCTTTCTGGATAACTGCAAACTTTGAAGAAAGCTTTCTCACACCATCTGACCAAAGGCGGGCTTCTTCCTCCGAGGCACAAGAGACGGTGAAAGCCAAGTTGTTCCTAGTCATATGATCTCCATGAGTCAGCCCGCGTCTCCGTCTCCGTGCCATCTTCCTCAGCATGACACCCGAAACTCCGGCGGCGGCTGCTCCCTCAGGACACTGTGTAAGGTTGTGGCACGAACATCTTCCCAGCCTCCACACATTCAGGTCAATTTTGCTTTTGTTGATTTGTTTTTGATGTGTTTGTTTCCCACCGGGGAGCATTTGCGTGGGCACAGTGGATGTCCATTTCACACAAAGGCAGAAAAGGAAATACTCTCTTCTGGAGCGGCCATGGAGGATGCATCCGGAGGAGGAAAAGGCTGGGATTCAAGTCAGGCCAGTGGATGAGACCTTGGATGAGCTTTTCTGGCCAGTGTTATTGTTGTTTGATATCAAGTGTACTTGCCATTCTAAATATTGTTTTCACAGAGGGGTGGGACAGGGGGGCATTCATTCTCCATGGGAAACATGTGAAGAGAAAGCTCCTAAAGAACCATTTCCTCCTGCCCCAGGATGTCTGACACTTGGTGTGGGAGGAGAGAACTCTGGGTTGCTCCTCACTATGTATACATCGTACCAGGCCTGATGTTTTTAAGTGCAGGGAAATTTTTATGACCTGGAGAAACATCAGTCATCAAGCAGCAAAAGTAACAAGGATCGCCATGCTCCAAGAAAAACATCTATTTTTTTTTTCATGATCCTGGGGAAAGGGGACTGCATCTCCCCCCAAGTGCTGGGTATCATAAATGGGGGTGACTATGGAAAGGGTAGTGTTTATCGGCACTGGTATAGACAGACTCTCACATAGTTAGGGAGGAGGGACTAGGGGGCAGGAGTGAGGGGGCAAGCATGTTATTTTAAAAAGAAGAAGAAAGAGCACCTATTAGAAAACCAGCTTCTCATGAAACTTCAGCCTGACCAGTTGCTGACTGTGGGAAAATCACAAAACCTCCCTGGTCCATGGCTCCTAGAGAGGCAGTACCTAATGGTAAGGCTCACAGGTTTGCGGTTCAAATTCTGACTCTACCACTTCTTTTTTCTCTTTTTTTAATTTCAGTTTTACTGAGGTCTAATTGGCATATAAAATTGTCAGACATTTAAAGTATACATCGTGGTGATTTGCTGACTCCATGCTTCTTAACTGTGACCTATAAACCTCATAGGGTTGATGTGAGGATTAAAGGGCCATGCCCAACACAGAACAAAGGCTATATACGGTGGCTGGTTATTCTTTTGATCAATTATGTAAAATGAGAGGCTTGGGCCAGCAAAATGGGCTTTGGGCTTCCCTGGCAGAATCTGAGGACCAACATCTACACTGAAGGCAAGCAAATAGCATGAATCTTTATTTTGCAAATGCTCCCACAGAGAATTCCGTGTCTCTCTTATTTCCCCTTGTCCGGGGAGGGAATGGGTCAGGGCCACATCTGCAAAGGCTGAGGCCAGGCTTGGGCTGCGAAGAGGCAGCCAGCCCACGCCCCCAGACCGCAGCTGGTCAGGCCCTAGGGCGAAGTCTCCCAGGCGAGGACGGAAGCATCAGTGTCTTCTGCTGCTGACAAAGAGGAGCGCTCTGGCAGCCAGAAAGTCTTCAAGGGAGAAGTTGCCAAAATAATAACTAGGGTTTGGGAAGAAAATCAAGGTGTGGCCGGGGCCCAGCGGCGCTTGGGCGGGTCGACAGTAGATGGCGGCAACATGCTTCAACCAGCAAAGCTGCAGCCTTGGGGGGTGGCAACGAGCTGGGAGGTGCCCAGAGAGCACTGGGTGGGCTACGAGTTTTGTCGCTCTTTCTTAGGGCAATTGGTTGTTTAGAAGTTCAGAGGTGGTTAAGTTATTCAGTCCAATCCCTGGACAAAGGAGGAAATGGAGTCCCCAGAGGGAAAGCAGAATGAGAACTGAAGCCCACCATCTCCCGCCATCTAGGCAGGCCTTTTCCACTCCAGTGTGATCTCGCTCCTGTCTTGGTCTTAGAGTTCAGCAGAAGTTCCCAAACCACCCTGTTCCCCCTGCTACCTCCTAGTCAGTCAGGGAGTCAACACAGCCCCTCAGAACAGTGCCACTGGCAAAAACAAAGGGTCTTTCAAGGGCCACTGCTTCTTCCCGCCTGGCCACCAAAGGCCGAGACCCATCCCCACACTGCAAGCCCTGAGATGAGCTTCAAACATTCCGTCCTGCCCCCTACCCTCAGCACGGAGTCCCCTCCCCACGGAATCACAAAGTAAAAGGAAGCTCCAGGCCTCAGCCCTCTCCATGCTAAATGTGAACACACCCACTGGCCGGACTCATTGTTTCAGCATGGGAATCCTCTCTCCAATAACCTATAGCTCCAGCCCGTGGAGGAGGGGCCTTTGATTATTTGAAGGAAGAAGTCTAAGGATCAAGGACCTCATTAGGCTCTCAGCTCTGATCTGAAAAGAGTTGAGAAATGTCTGGAAAATCACTGACCTATTGGCACAATATTCCATGGAAACACAAATGATACCAAGGATGTATTGACCAACATTTGTGCCTGCGCAACTTAAGATTCTTCACCGGGCACAAGTGAACAGAATGTTTGAACCTGAGGAGTGTCCTGAAACATGAAGGGTGTATGATCCCCAAACAAGAGGGAGGGACTTAGGAGTGGAAACATCCTCACACTTCTGTCTTGCTCTTTCACCTCCTTCGTCTTTCTCTGTCCACTTTGCTTTTTCTCCCTCTTCTAGGCCTTTCCATTTCCCTCTTCCTTGTCCCAACACACAGGGCCCTAGGGAAACACAGGCAGTTCCATTTGCTCCCTCCTCTGCCCTTTCCTCCTCTCAATTTGTTCCTCACTGGCTCCCATCCACACCTTAACGGCCACACCCTTACGCTGCAGAGTCTCCCTCCTTAAGAAGAGGGTGGAGTTCCTTTCCCAGGACCTGCTCAGTTTCTCCCTAAGCCTGATTGGGTGCCTGGCTGCTCTCAGTCTTGACAGGCTTAGGTAGCCTGCCCCTCCTCATTTGAGCTGGCTTCTTTGTGTTTTATTAATCAAACCTCTTCTTTTTCTCCCCAGAGCTGAGTGAGTGCTCATTGCTATTACAGGATGAAGCCGGCAAGCCCCATGCCTAAGAAATCTCCGAGCGGATGAAGCAGAAGAAACTACTGGGTCCTCGATCCTCTAAAATGCTTGTTTCAATGCAACAAGTTGCCTCGTTTCACTTTTCAACCAATTTTTATGGATTAAACTAGCTATGAGCATGAGCCAAGGATTTCTCAAGATAGGAATGTTAGGACCTTGGGACAATAAATTTCAGAGCTGCACAGGCCTTGGGAACCCCCAAGTTCATTGAGAAGACAAGTGACCTAACCATGGTCCCACAGCAGAGTCAGGACAGGACCACAGCCCCTTCATCTTCCTGTTCAATGTTTGCATCTACTCTAGGATTTCTGCCACCAGTTTCAACCTATGCCTAAAGGGTTCTCAATTTCACCTTCCCCAGTGGAAGACAGAATTCATGAAATAGGTTCAGAAAACACAAAAACTGCCGCACCCACATAAGGCCACCAGCATTAGAGGCTGAGGAGTCCATTTTAGTTCCAGGAAAACACCATTTCCACAACAGGAAAGAAAATGTTGATCCAATATTTTGTGAAAAGGGAAGAGAAAGAGCAACATCCATGAGGATTTGTAGTTTTATCTTTATGCTTTCTATCAGTGAATCTTCCAGTTAAATTGAGAGCAATGACTTTACCTAGCCAGCGCCAGGGACCGGAGGGTTACCAAGTATGATCTTGAGACACTGTGTTTGGGGCGGGGTGCTGGGAATTCATTAAACTACTAATCAGAACCATATTTGGGCTCCCTTGATCACTAAATAGAAATCAGAGTCATCTGGGCAGAACTGGGAAGAGGATTGGAAACGGGAAGTTCATGGTCAGAAGATCCCAGTCCTGTACTGGTTAAGGATGACGAGCTCCCTCAGTGGATTGACATCCAGATCACCTGCCAGCAATTAGACCCAGGTTACACCGATAGGCAGCCTATTCCCATAGTTACCATGACAGGTGGTAACAGTGTAAAGGCACGGGCTACAGGAACTCTGGACCAAGTTAAGGGACAACCCCCACATGGCCAAGTTAGAAGCCTCTGTGTCTGGTATTAAATTGATTTAACCATGACCTTGTGGGGAGCAACTGGGTGTGTCCCCCTGAGTATGTATATCTGAGAGTCCCGAATGTCTCTGAGCTTTTGTGTATACAGGTGGTAAGTTAAGGAACCATATTCATGTGTAGAAAATGAAATACCTCGGACTCAAATCATATGGCTATGCTTTACTACGTGCATAGTTTCAACGATTCAAAATGTTTCCTGCTCCTTTGCTGAGTCTCAGGCAATAATATTCATAATCAAGTTTGATCCATTAGCAATTAAGTAAGGGTTAAATGTTTAGAGGGTAATATGCATTGGGTGGAGCAGCAACCACAAAAATGGAATATATTCTGGGTTGCTTCAGGACGGCAGAGTTAGGAACAAAGAATAGAAGTTCTAGAAACCCAATTTTGCTGGATTTAAGAAACTCTAATCATTAGAGCTTTCCAGCAAAGGGGGGGTGGGCATGGACGTGCACTCTGAGGTACTGAGCCTCCCACCCCTCACCCCAAAATGTTAAAGAAATGTCAAATGGCCATCTGTCCAGGGTGGTGTAAAAATAAGATTTCTGCATATTGTAGGAGAATGGAAAAGTGGATCTTCAAGACCCCTCCCAAACTGAGAAAAAAATTAAGGATGGAATATAACTAAATTTGTCCTGTGCCCTTTTCTCAGGCCACTTTTTCAGATGTGTTCCCCATCAGGCCCTGATGAGCCTATAAAAAGTTGTTTTCTTCTTCCTGCGGGACCCATTGAGCTCAGTGGTCCGGCATGAACCAAAACCCACAGAGCCAGCCAGACCAAGCCAAGAGGGTCTTCATCTCCAGCACAGCCTTGGTGAAGCCCATTCGGTAACCAACCCCCCAACCCCCATGTCTGCATGTCCCTCTGGGGACTGCATGGGCCCACGCTGGTCTCAGGAGGGAAGTGGGAAGGGTTGGGAAAGCCACAGTGAGTCTTTCCAGTGGTCTGTGGAAGGATGTCCTTCCTTCCTCAGAGGTCTGCCCTGAACTCCTGGGAGGTAGCCAGCGTCTGTTCTGAGATGTGATCTGCCCTGGGTTGGTCCTTGACGGCATTCTGACAACTCCCAGGACAGTTTAGTGCCCTCAAAGCACTAATGTACAGTCTGGGGGGTCCTCTGACCAGGACGCTAGACCGGATGTCCTGCAGCCCTCCAGACAGCGCCCGCCCCCGCCCCATTCTTCAGAGTCTGGGTGGAATTCGATCCTCCTCTGAGGGTGAGAGGCAGCAGGGGAGGAGAATATAACCCTCACAGTTCAGCCTTGTCAAGGACTTCCAGCTGCGATCTAGAAAAACTGCCTCCGCTAAGGACTCTCACTACTTCTTGGAGGAAGAGGGGAAAGCGGGAATCAGAATTTCTTTTCTTTTCAGTTGCCCTCAAAGCCCAGGAAATAACACGCAGCCTATTATCTCATTTATAAAACTATAGTATAGCATCAAATGGGGCACAAACAATACAATCCATGATGGTTTACACACAGAATTTTCTGTATTTTCTATTTGCTATTAGCTTATTAGTTTAATCCGTGCAACATGAAAAGATGTGTACTAACATCATAGAATACCATTACTATCAACTTAATAATGACTTTCCTAATCCATATCAGGTAATCTGGAAATAAAAAAACCTTTGAAGCAAGTGTGGGAGTTCCCTGCATCTCGAAAAGTTGCCCTTGCATTTACTTAATCATCCCCCTGAGGGCAGTTTTCCCAGAAGCATTGCCTGTACAATGTATACAGGCTGATTACATTTAAACCTTCCCTTCCAACGGACTGCGTTTCTAAAGGAAAAGTCTAATTTCACCAGACAAGCTGAATCCTGTCATTTTCGTCCTCTTGTTTATGTGTGTGTGGTGCAGGAGGGGGGGCGAGGGTTGGAATCCACCCGTAACTATGTTGAAATAGGCCACACCTCAACCAAAATGCTAACCTAAAAAAAAAGCAAACAGAAAGCACCTACTCCTTCCTTTCTCCAGATTCACTGCGTGATTAAGCACGAGTGTTTGCATCTGTGCAACCACAACTTGGACGCGTGAGACGATACACGTCCCCGAACAATGACTGCCTTCCATTTAGAACAATTCCACATCCACCTAAAACACATTTTTTTTAAATCACTTCTGATTTCTCAACTGTTCTCTCAGCACTAAAATCCAGCTATTTCTGGGGTGGAAGCACAAAGCCATTTAACGTTTCTTACAGAAACAAATGAAGTTCCCCTGCCCCACCCTCTCCCCCAATTCCAGTTTCCCTCCTTCCTCTCCCATCCTGCACATCTGGCCAAGGAGAGAAGGAGCTCGGCCTCCAGATTCTATTAAGTGAACCCCTCCCAGAGTCTTATTTGAAAAAAGCATTTGCTTCTCTCTCTCTCTCTCTCTCTCTCTCTAACGGTTTTCTTTAAACAAAACCCACCTCTCCCAACCTGTGGGGAGAAAAAAACACTTCAATTCAAAAAGAAGTGAATGAACAAGCAAGAAAGGCAGTAGTGAAAGCCACAGCAAAAATAAACCGAAGAACAGCCCTCTACCCACCGTCACCCCAAAAAGACCAGCAAACAACCAACCAAGCAGACACAATTCAAGTCCTGAAGCAATTTTTTGAATCAAAATGGAGGAATGGAAAACATCTGGCAAGCGCCGCCTGTCATTTCAAAGGTTTGTGGTGTTTCCTCCATAAAGACTGTCCTATCCAGGTGTGTTCCAAAGTCCCTGCTCCCTTCACGTCTTCAGAGCAAGCACCCAGGCACTGCCAGATCATTACAGCCCAGTCCTCTGAACCTTATGGAAAAAGTTGTCTCAGTATCCACTTGTAGCCAAAAGTTTCAAAGATTCAGTTCAAGGAATCACAGAAACATTGAAAAGGGAAAAAAGAAAAAGAAAAACTTAGGTGAGGTCAGAAAAGAGAGCAGTGGAAAGGAGAGAGAATTCTCCGAGTTTCCCCACAGTGTTGGGAGCTGTCCTACCTGAGGGTCCCAGCGAAGGAGGTGCCTGGAGTGGCAGGAGCTGGCAGCTGCCCGGTCTGCTCTTCTGGAGGTTTGTGACCACAGTGAGGGGAGGGACCTGCCTCCCGAGGTTATGTTTCCTGCGCTGGTGTGCTGGGGTGTGTGATGGGCGGTTTCTTTTCCCTGTGTTTTAAAGGAGTTTCTATGAATCAGTCTGGCTTAAAAAAAAAAAAAAAAAAAAAGATTTGTTGGTAAGCTACGCCCTTCTAGGTTGGCAGGCTGTCAAGAGAGGTTGGGAGTGAGCCATCAATTCAAAGAAGCCTGTTTAGGCTCCCTCTGACTCAGACACACAGACCACAGTGGAAAAAGGAGTGACATTGCTTCAAATGAGTAATAGGAGTCACACAAATAGATCTGTTTACCGAAGCCCATTCCTCGTTACCAAAAAGAAGACTTGGTTACCAAGGGGATAAGGCAGAACACAAGTTATGTGCCCAAACTTCTTCTGGGAAGGGGGAGGGAAAGGGACAGTGTCCTGCCCATTGAAACCCTATTTGATCGGCCAAGGAGAGTCCCATTCTCTCTCTCCCATCAAATGCATCAGGTGCTGTTCACGATCAAGAATGATCAGATTTCTTTCTTATTTACTTCCCTGCCTGACTCAGGTGCACTGTCCTGTAAGGTGAGGCCCTGGAGGCTGAAGGGCACATGCCAAGAGCCCAGGTAAAGCTGCCTCTGAATGACGGCGCACTGGTCGGACAGAAACTGATTTATCCTTGCACTCTGTGAATGCCCATGCCTACTCCACACACAGTCGGGAGGAAGTGGCTGAGAACTTTGCTCTGTGATCTCCATGCACTAATCATGTGGACCTTGCTCTACAATTCGCTTTCCTGTGCTTGGCCAGAGCATAATTGGCACAACCCTTCCGCACCACTCCTCCCTCACTCAGCACTGGAGCCAGGAGGGGCCGGAGGAGTCATCTAATCTCAGCCAAGACATTCCACTGGAAAGGACAGCCCCGATGCCTGAGTTCAAGCCCTGCTCTCCCCCTTATTGTCTGTGCGACCATGGGCAAATCAACCTCTGCGTGCCTCAGTTTCCTTGCGTATAAAATGGGGGTAGAAGGTTCCTATCTCACAGAATTATGGTAAGAAACACACAGAGAGCTTATAGCAATGCTTGGCACATAGTAAGCACTCAGTCAGTGTTAACTATAATGATTCAAATTATTCCTATCGAGTTATTTATTTGTTCATTCATTCAACCAACATCTGCAGGTCATGACATCCTAGGAACTGTCAGAGCATTGGGTCACAGATGTGAGAAAGATTCCTGTGTGTCCTCTTGGAACTTAGACGCCATAAAAAAAAAAAATCAAAAGCAGACTGGTGCTATTCACCTACTATTGATACAATTAGGTGGTAAAATTCTAGGTGCATTTTAGTTTCTTCTGTGTCATAGTTTCCAAACCCTCTGCAATGAACCTATACAACTTTGTTTTGTTTTTTTAGGGAAAAAATGTTAATGGAAAGGAGAGAATATTTTCTGAAGTAGATGATGGGGAAAACACCACACACACACACACACACACACACACACACACACACACACACACTGATTTGATGCCATAACTTCCGAAGTCCAAGAACTGAATTCTGTCCCTGTCAGGATGAGACAGGGTAGATTTTTCATTAAAAACTGATGATGTGGCAGCAGATGGCTTCAGTTTCTCCCATCTTTCCTCACCCGCCTCCCCCATCACTTGTTTGATAATAAAAAATGCCTGTTTGAGAGGAGCCACTCCCAGCAATAGGTTGGTTCCTGTGATCTCTGAGCAGCCTAACCCTCGGGGAGGGCAGGATGGTGAGGCCCAGGAACCCTCTTGGGCTATAAAGAACAGAATGACACACATTCTCTCGGAGCAGCATTCTACCACTCCCCCCAGCCTTCTCCCACCCTTCCATTTGCTTTTCACCCCCAAGGCCTTCTGCCAGTGTCAAACTCTCTTCCCACTGCCTGGCAATGGGGTGAGCCAGTGACCTGCCCTCTTGCATATGGTTTCTCACCATAATTTTAAGGGAGTATATAACATAGTCTTCCTAATGGACCTAATAAGTCTCTCCTTCCAAGTACATTTGGAAATGTAGGGTTTGGAAAGAAAATGTTAAATGCTTTGGCTCTTAACACACACACACACACTCACTCACACTCACACTCACACACATAGCACATAAAGCTAAATTGTGTAAACATTTTTTAAAAAATAAATGCCAGTCCAGGATCTCTAAAGAATCATAATTAACCCTTGAAATGGTTAATTATGAGCTCATTTTATAAAGCAAAGTTATCAAACCTGAGGAGGAAACTGGACCTGTTCTGGCTGAGGCTCTGGTCCATTGTGCCTTTGGAAGGGATTAAAGCAGTAAGGCTGTTTCTTTCCATGGCTGTGAGCTGGACAATTTTAAGTCTGCCGACAGCAAAGGGTTCAGGGTCTAAAACCGCATTGGGGTTGGAGAATGCAGCTCTGTCTGGTGTCTTCTCAGTCCATTCAAGCAAGTAGGACTCATCTGCCTTCCTGCTGTGCTCCCATTCCCCTCCTTGGGAAAGTGGATTAGACACATTCGCTGTCCACATGAGTAAAGAACTGGGCAAAGTTTCATCTGACCCCAATAAAGCCATATATTCTTGGGAAGGAATGTCCCTTCTTGCCCAGTGCCACAGTGCCGCTCAGACACAGCAATATTTGCCCCTCCTTCTGAAGCAATAAGAATCAACTCCTGGAGTGGTGCCATCTGGGGCAGATTTTCAAGTATGAACTGGTGTAAATGTTTTCAGTGAATGTAGGAATCAAGGGCTTTTAATGACTAGATATCAGGAGAACTCTCCTACGGAAGGTCTGTCCAGCGACGCCCCTCCCCCCCCCCCCCCCCACCAGTAGCCCCTAGGAAAGAGAACTAAGAAGAACTTGAACTTGTTTTTGCTCAAACTCAATTAGCCAAAAAGAATCTCAAACCTGCTCCCCAAAGCTGTGATATGTGCAGGGAATGTCAATGTTCATATTAGCAACCACTGCTTGAGAGGTAAACCAATTAAAAATGATAAATAGCATTTTTCCAAGTCTAATGAATATGTGCTCCTTGCCACTCCTGTTTGAAATTTGAGAACTTACCAGAAATTTCATCTTTCTTCCTGTCACCTCTTTCTGCTATGCACTTCTCTTTATTTCTCCCACTGGCTGTTTTTTCCTGTTTTATTGTTTGCTTTCTTAAAATCCTTTCAGCAAGATGTGATTTTGATGTAATTTTACCAAATGAGAAGTCTCTAAAAGCCTTCTAGTCTTCCCTTTTCTTGTCTCTTAGGGAGCTTGTCCCGAAACTGCTTTTGAAAGATAAACCTGATGAAACTTTAAGTTTCCGAGATTACGGGCCCTTGGCCTGAAATTTCCAGCTGAGTGGAAAGTCTCCATAACAAAGTGCTATGATGTACGTGGTTGTAGAAGAGACATGGCTGCGTTGAAGACGACATCTGAATCTCGGCAGGTGAAATAAGCCAGCCCTGCCACCTTGGACAGTTACCAGATTAATATTAATTGCTGTAATCAACTTGTTCGGGCAGTTGGGATGTGTATGGATGGTTGAAATGGCTAAAAGAACAACCACCCAAGCTATGTCTAAATGGCTATGGCTTCATAGCCAGAGAAGAATAACAAGCAAACAAACTAAGAAGTGAAAAGATCCTATCTTTCTAGAACTAAAGTCAACTGCAACACCAGAGGGAGATCTTAAAGGTATATTGCCTTCTTCACTTTGGCCCTCATGCTACTGACCACTTGACTCCTACCGCTTAATGGACCATTTCAGGTACTGAGTATTCACAAGTAATGGAACAGTGACTGCCCCTCCCTTTGCATAGAGTGGGCAGCAGGTCTAGTAGGTAGATGTTACCTACATTAAAATCTAGTACATTTAATCAATGGAGTGTCCAATTTTCAAGTAAAAGTATCTGTGTCCTCCTCCAAAATTTTCCCCTCAAACTCAGCTGCTGACCAGAGCACCCTTTAGCTAAGCCCCCCACAGCTGTAAGAAAAGCAATGAGCACATATTTTTTCATTTGTCCATCGAAATTGTTGTGGAAGGGGGCCACTCAGCCCCTCCTGGGTGGGGGTGTGTCTTAAAATGTATTCCCCACTAGGCCTGTGTGGTCAATAGAGCACACAGGGACACTACAGAAGTTAACTTTGAGACCAACTTAGCACTTTCAGGCTCACAAATTATGTCTTGGTAACAACAAATAAAAACTAAGTAGAGTGACTCAATAATTCAGCCTCATTGGAAATTCTTTCTGGTTAAATTTTAAGGTGATTAGTTGAATGTTTTTAGGTCTAACAAGACTAAACGACCTCTTTCAAATCCTTAAGACTGGTATGCCAATGCGTGCACATGCACGCATGCGCACACACACACACACACACACACACACACACACACCAAGGTAGCATTTGCCATTCCAAAAACAAGGATGCCAGGTCCACCCCACTTTTTGTGGGGCAGTGCGGGGAGGTGTCTCAAGGCACTCTAACCTGGCAGAGTCTGCAGTCTCTGGCTTTACAGCCTGTCTTTCCTAGCAGGGCTGGGTAAAAGCTGATGAGCATGCAAAGCTCCTTTTCCAGACCCCACACCGATCATCCCCTCTTTGGTTAACACACTAGACCTTCAGTCAAATTACAGTGCTATCCAGCATGATTTATTCAGTAACATATTTCTAGTTATAATTTCATCTTAGCCATACTTGCCTGAGACTACACCCAATCATGTAAATTAGACTGGGGGGGTGGGGGTGGTCCATCAATCTCTGCCACCCTTTGTGACTATTCTTGGGGAGGGTCACATCCACAGAGGCTCAAAACAACCACTCTATTCTTCCTAATTTTTACTCTTAATAAAAAATTTTATTTTGATGTCCTGGGAATGTCTTAATATACTGTTTGGACTAGGAATGTCTTAATATACCATTTATACTAAGAAGTTTCTTTTGAAGATCCAAGACATCATACCCTCCAAATGCCCTTCCTTCTGGATTGTGTGCTGGGCAGCACTTGCCTATATTGAGGGGGAAACAACTGTTAACCAACCACATGTGAAAACATTCACTCCCACCATCCTGCAGACCTCTGAAACTGCACACAGGATCCATGACCCCCAAAGGATGTCCTTTTACTATTTGATTTCTGGTTGTAAAAAGTGCTCTATTTTTTAAAAATGTTTTTATTGATTTTTAGAGAGAGAGGAGGGGAGAGGGAGGGAGAGAGAAAGAGAAAGAGAAAGAGAAAAATCAATCAGCTGCCTCCTGCGTGACCCCTACCAGGGGATCTAGGCCGCAACCCCAGCATGTGCCCTGACTGGGAATCAAACTGGCAACCTTTAGGTGTATGCGACAACACCCAACCAAATGAGCCACACTGGCCAGGGAAAATGAATCATTCTTTGAACAAAATTTCTATAATGCATTAAAATGTAAATAATAAAATTAAAATCATCCTAAACTTTGCTTCTGAGATAATCATTGCAAACATTCTTTCATTTGTAGGTACACATGTATAAAATATAATCCAAGATGATGTACATCAAGCATGTCAAACTTGCAGCCCACAATGAATATTTTTGCGGCCCGGCCAGTATAACGGTATGTAAGAAACGTTTTAATAAAAATTTATTAACTTAATTTTTACAATATCCTGTTATACATAATTATTAATAATGAACTACAACATTCGCTAATGACTGATTACTATAATCGTGTTGCATTCATTTCCCTTATGTGCCTTACTCACGGCGCACCATTTTCTCCACTAATACTAGCAGTGAATATTTTAGCAGCTGATTGCCACACGTCATTAGTCTTGGACTGACTTGTTTGGTGTGTGCAACAGGAAATATTTCACTTTTGGAGAACAAGAAAAATAGGTTTATTTGCATTATGCTTATTAGTTTGTGCAGTTATTCAGTGTCTGGTAAGTTAATGTTCAAGAAAAAATATTAATTTTTATTAAAATGTTCTATTATTTTATGCTAATGATTACTCATTTATTTCAGCCCTTTGTATTCAGCCTTTCCCTATTGAAATAAACCTACATTTCTATGAGAATTGAAGCTTTTGTTGTTGTGTTTTGCGGCCCACTTAAACTTAAACCTTGTTTATTTGGCCCGTGTTAGCCTTTGAGTTTGACATGCTTGATGTATATGTGCATTTATGTCTGCTATTATCACACAACAGGTCACAGTGTCCCCTCTAGCTCAGCCCCACAGCTTCCCATGTTAATAAAACTAGATTTACACTGTTCTTTGTAATGGCTACACGTATTCTGTTACATGCATCTACCATAAAGTGTTTTTAAAATTCTCTATTAATGGACAATAGATATTTATGTTGCTTTGATTTTGTCACCATAAATAATACTATCATGGAAATCCTTGTACATAACATATCTATACATGTAATGATAGATTTGCTCTCTTTTGAATATTTTATCCCACATTCACTGGATTGGCATAGTAGTATAGATTACATCACTCAATTGTGTGCAATCTTAGAAAATTTACATAAGTACTCTGGATCCTAGTCCTCATGATCTGTTTTGTTTTTTCACTAGTGGCTTATAAACAACAAAAAAATTATTTCTCGCAGTCTGGAGGTGGGAAGTTCAAAATCAAGGCTCTGGCAGATTTGGTATCCAGTAAGGACTTCCTGGTTCATAAATGGAACCAGAACCCAAGTCCAGATACCTGCTTCCACAAAAACTAAACTCGTGAAACAGATGCTGGTGAAAAGGGAAAGTGGCTTACTCAAGTGCCAGTCACCTGAGGAGATGGGGGACTCTTGTTGCAAAGCACATTTCAGTATTTCAGTACGACAGAGGTTCCTATAAGGAGGGAGATTAAAAGCAGAACAAATAAATCAAGGGGAGGAGGTTGAAAAATTCTCTACATACAGACTAGCACAGTCCATTCTGATACAGATCTCAAAACTGGTCAAGTGATGGTCTGGTGTGCGTCATCCTGGTCTTCATCATCCTGGTTCTATGTCATCCTGGTTTTACATTTGAAGGTCAGCAAATCTTCCAGCACTGGGATGGTTGAAGGTCAGAGTCTGCATCTTCTGAAGTTAGTTCCGAGGATTAACAACAGGAATTGAGTCTCTCATGGTTCTGGAGGACAGAAGAAGAAAATCGGTATCCCGGGGCTAAATTCAGATGCTGCCCCTTACAGTTCCTGGTGGCTGCAGTCATTCCTTAGCTTGTGGCTGCATCACTACAACCTCAGCCTCTGTCATCACATTGCCTTCTCCTCTTTTCTCTGGTCCTTGTGATCTTAAGGGTTCCTTTTAGTATTAAAATTTATGATAGTCACTTCCCAATTCTAATAACTCATGCAAAGCATTTATAAATGGATGCTAACCGCTCTAACTCTTCCTTCTCTTTTTAACCTCATAAACAGTGATCAATGATCGACACTTTATACTATTGTCCTTCTGATCTTCCATCTGAGAACATGAATCCAAATGGGACTGCTGAACCCTAAATATATAGGGCTGGGTAGTTGCCAGGAATGTGAGATTTTTAAGATTCTTTAGTTCTGGCTAAATCCCATGGACTGCTTCATTAGTGTTCTCAGATTGACCACACCCATTTCCCAAAATTCCAGGCCCATGGCATCATTTTACTCTCATTGTATGCCTTAATCCCATTGCTCCGGATGTGACCCTAGCCAGTTGCACAGGATGGAGCCCACACTGAACTCAGAGAGGCCACAGGACGTGTGCCAGTGATCTGTTCCTGATGAGCTTCTAGCTCCTTGCCTCCTGGTACTGTGCGGTGCCCTCATCAAACTGGGTGCAGTGAAATAGACAAGTCTGTGCTGGTGGGGCTCTTGCCAAAGAATTTCCAGCCTTAGCTCAGAAGCAATAAAATGCAAGGTCCATGCTAGATGGTGGCAAGATGACAGCTGCACAGATTCCTTAGCCCCATGCTGGCTGGCTGATGGGTGGGGCAGGGAGGGGTTGACTCACTAGGCACTGGAAATTAGACTGTCTTCAGCCTGCTGAAGGGGTGTCCATGGATTAAGGTCCAGAATAGTATTTACTCCAAGAGAGAGGCCTGCTACAAATAATAATAACAACTACAGTTAAAAATTTACGTTTGCATAGTATCTTATGGACATACATTTCTTGTATTTTAACCTCTCTTTTAAAAATAATATAATGGAAGAGTAAAATTGAAGCTCAGAAAGGCCTAATTGCTTGACCAAGGTCACAGAATGATTAAGAAAAGCATCTAACTTTCTTGGGTGTTCTTTTAAACTCTTTCTTTGTTGAACTTTTCTCTTTCCTCTACATTGCTTGCCTTTTTGTGGCTCAAAGATGCTATGAAGTGTCTGCTGTAGATCCAGGGTGATCCAAAAAGGTAGAGGATTCCCAGTATGTGAGGTGGTTTTGAACTACTCCATTTGGTTTTCTATATGCTCAAGGAGCAGCTTGTAATTCCAAGATATCCCTCCCCACAACCTGCACCAGTGTTCTCTAAGTAGGCAAACGTCTGGGTTCCTTGCATGCCTGTCAATCTGATGAGAAACAACCCCCCCTAGGGAAATTTGGTTGAATATCCTGCTTTAGCTACCAAATTCAACTTCATGAACCAGCTCAAGCTTGCATCCCAGGCACCCTTTGGAAACTTTCCCCCAGAAAGAACTCCTAGTTGAAGACAAAGAATTAAAGATTATAAGAGCTTTACGACAGAAGGTGCATGTCTAATGAATGGTCAATGGATAGGATTTAAGAATTTATCTTCTCAAAAGAGAACATAAATTGGTTTCAGAGTATGCAGAGGGGCTTCCATCTGTGGGATTTTAAACAGTGATATTTAGAACTTGGGCAAAGCATTTAGTGTCCTGTTTAGGACAGTGGATTTCTACTTGCCAGGTTAAGGAGCTGCCATGCTGTGGAAAAGCCACATTAAGGGAATGGAGAGGCTCAGGCGATGAAGAGCACAGCCCCACTTAAGAGAGAGCCAGAGGGAACATTCTCCTGGCTCAACTACTTGCAGCAAAGTAAGGCTACCTAAGGGTAGGAGTCCTTCGTTATTCACAGATGCATACTAAGCAGCTATAACAGTTCCTAGCACTTGGTAGGCACCCAGTAAATATTTGTTGAGTGAATGAAACAGAACTTTCTAAAGGATCTCAATAAAGAATGTGGGGTACTCTCCGGAAGTAGGTAGAGTGATTAACAGCATGTAATGCCCCCCCCCCTTAATCCACCAAATAATAATACCTGAAAGAAAGCAGATCACTCACCACAACAGTGATGAGTAAACTAAAAAAAGCAAGCACAGGCTCACTTTACAAATATTGCAACACACAAGACAGACAGCTAGTGGGGAGAGACCTGGGGAAGCTGGGGACAAAGGCGGTAACACATCTACTACACTCTCAGTGATGTGCCCACTTATGCTGACCATCTTAATAGAGCACAAATGGAAAACATGACTGCAAGAAAGGAATGTGTCATAAAAGTGAGCGAGCTATCTGGGCTTTTAACCGTCACGGAACTAAAAACATCATGGAGGGTATCAGATCACAGAAATTGCAGGGTTGGAGATAAGGCTCAGCTCAAGTAATTCAAAATCAGATTCATGATCGTCTCTCTCCCATGTGCACTTCTCCTGTATTTCTCAGTAGCAGAGCCTTCCCTGGAACCCCACTTCCTAAGACTGGAGGAGGTGCTCCTTTGTGCCCCCAAGTTTCTCTGTGCTTACTCTCCAACAGACCTTCTCACAAAATTCTGGGCTCCTTCACAGCAAAGTACTATGTCAGGCCTTGATGTATTTCCACTCCTAACACAAAACCGCACCTATAGTAGATACTCAATAAACACTTCTCCAAAACTTAAATGAATTAACAGCTCCATCATCCACCCAGACAATTTAGACTCCTCCTTCTGCCACCCTCCATGTCCAAAGCCACCAAGTTTGATTTAACCCATTTAAAATTTGTTTCAGGCCTAACCCCTCCTCTTCATGCCTACTGCTATGGCCTTTGCTTAGGGCTTCTTTTGTCTAAAGTATTACAGTGGCCTCCTAACATTGGTCTCCTTGCCTCTAAGCACTCTCTATTCCAAGGTGTACTCTTTGCCAGAGGTTTTGAACTAGCAGGCATACACATAACCTGTTTGGCCCTGAAAAGGTTCTAAAAATAATCTAAATTAGTTTTCTACATGTTAAGATTAAGAAATTTCAAATAAAATTTTGGTTTTCAAAAATTTATTTTTTAAAAATAAGAGGGACTGGCAACAAAGAGACTTCTTTCCTACAGGGCAACACTAAACCATGAAGAGCTGCAGGGGCATGAAGCCTGTTACCTTCAGCAGGGACATCGCCTTCATCCCTCATGGCCTGGTCTCTCGACTTTAGGGGCCTGGTTCCTTGTAGGCATGGAGGTTTATGGGTCCTGCTGTTTCCTGCCACCAGAGTTATCTGTATAAAACACAGATCTTACCAAAAAGGATCATATGACTGCAATCTAACTTTGCTGGAAAATAAAATCATGCTATGCAAGGCCCATCACCCACTGGCCCCATCCACCTTTCAAGCCTATGCCCTTCTTTTACCCACCCTTCACCTTAAACGTGGTGGGTATTTGCTCATTTCTGAGGCTTTGCTCAAGATCTAGTCTCCAGTTTGAGTGCCAGGTCTTGTGATGTAGGGGTAGAAGATTGTGCTGAAGTCAGACTGCTTAGGTGCAAGCCCTCTCTAAGCCTTCATTTCCTCCTTTGTAAAATGCGGATAATACTAGTTGATGCCTCATGGGGCTATTGGGAGCAGCAAATAAATAATAGTTGTAAGGTGCCTAACATGGGGCCTCGCACATAGCAAGGGCTTAACGAGTAATACCCGGGTTGTTGTTGTTGCTGTTGTCCTGCCCTTCTCTCCCTGAAGAAATGCTGTTCTACCTCCATAGCCAGTTCAAATGTCACCTTCTCAGTGAGGCCTTCTCCAGCCCTCCACTCCACCCTAAGTAGAATGATTAATCCCTCCCCAGGATCCAGAGGGTTCTGCACCTTCCTCTAGGGTGGCACTGACCACACCGTCTCACCCTTAGCTGACCTGTGTCCATTCCTCTGTGCACCACTCACTCCCTAAGGGCCAAGTTGCACATCTTTGGACACCCAGGGCCTGAACACTGTAGTGTTGCTTGAATTAGTTGGGTTGGAGATAAAGATTGAAATAACCAGAGGGTCAAACAATTGTTTCCCAGAGTCCTGTACACCAAAAATTGTCATGGGATGCTATTTGCCACCTGAACATAGTCAATAAAAGACAACAGAAAGGAAAAAGGAAAAATTCAGAGCATTAGAGCAAGCCATGTCAATTATCTGACTTTTGTTTCTCTGAACCTCCATTTTCCCATCTGTAAGATGGAAATAATAATGCTTTTCCCACCTCACTGGAATACATGAGGATCTAATGAGGGTAACATAGGTGAAAACATTTTCTGAACTACAAAACTTTTGTTTCAGTGCCTGGCCCAATCTGTGACCCTTATTTAATATGAGAATTGGAAGGTACAAAAATGAATTTCCTATAGGATCTGGATTACTAAGGTAGTTATAAAGTGTAGGTGGAAAGGCAAGAAATTAGCCCCCAAAACAAATACCAAAAACCCATGATGAGACTTCACTGAGATGATAGACTTGGTTTGAATTCCAGCTTTTTTACTTTGAAGGACTCTGGGCAAATTCTTAACCTTTCCGAGCCTCGCTTCTTTATCTCTAAAATGAAGAGAATAAAACCCACCTCAGAAAGGACAGAGCATATGTAGGAACCTTGAATACTACTTTCCACCAAGGCTCTCAATAATGTCTGCAGACTTGCTGAGTGATAATCAGTGAGCACTGGATATAAGCGAACTAGAAATACCAACTTGAATTTAAGAATGACATTAATAACATTAGAATGAAGGCATAATATGTGTTTTCTTGATTTGGGATGGAGGGGACTTGAGTGTTCAAAGCCCTCTACCCAAATCAAAGCCCTCTGTAGCCCTGTTCCTGATCACTCACCTGGATCTCTGTGGTCACTTCCTATCTTGTCTCCCCACTCCAGGTACCCTCTCCTGATTCTTCTCACTCTTCTCAGAGTGGCTTTCCAAAATTACCATGGCGCTCCTCTCTGGAAAGCGGTTCAACAGTAGCCCATCATTGCTAGAATATGGACCCACTACTTGGCCAGCATGCCAGACCTTTCATAGTCAGATCCTGCCAGTCTCATCAGTCCCATCCTCACCAACATGTCACCCCACTTCTCATGCCTCTTATCCCAACCACATGGTTCTAGCACATCCCTAAGCCTTCAACGTCCTGCTTTGATGAAATTCCCTTTCCCTCCCACCTGGTCTCCAAGTCTCAGCTTGGGCATCAACCTCTCCAGGAAAACCCCCTCCACCCAACATGAATTTGGTTCTCCTCCTAGGAGCTCCCACAGCCTCTGAGCACACTTGTCTTGACACTCATCACACGGAAACACAATATTCATTTACTTGTTTGTCTCCCTCTTTCCATCAGATGGTGAGATCCTGGAAGGCAAGGATGGTCTTTTGTGTTTGAATCCTCACAAATTACCAACCATGCCTAAGCACAGTGGGTGCTCTATTATTTTTATTGAACAAAATATGTTTATAAGTTAATGGATGCTTGTGAAAATGTACTATAAATAAGTTAATCTCCCTGTGCCCTCCCCCCCCAAAAAAATCACTTGTCTCCTGTCTTTAGGGACTCACCTTTACATATACAGAGACCCTGTAGCACTATGTTCTGAATTTTGACCCTACAACTTACTAACTGTGAGGCCTGAGCATATTCTGTAACCTCTCTAAGGTTCAATTTCCTTCTCTGAAAAATAAATACAATAAAGGTACATGCTTCATAAAGATTGTATAAGAATAAGACAAGGTGATTCAGATAAAACACAGTGCCTAGCATGTGATAAGAGTTCAATAAATGTTTAAAACAAATTAAGGGTTAAGAAGTCTTAGTAACTGCCTTGTTGACAGTGAATCAGCAAGCAGTTGAAAGCCTGTCTGCTAGACCCACAGGACGCAAAAGAGAGGTCCGAGTCACCATCATGATATGGAATCCAGATCGCATGTGGGAGGCACAGTACACAAAGCTGCAGAAACGCTTGTCCCAGGAGCTGGAAGGGACATGTGAGCTCACTGGTGAGCCCGCGCCTTGGCAAAGTGGCCGAAACACTCCAGAAGCCAAATGTGGCCATTGCAGCAGCTCCTGGTCTTCCTGCCTCCCATGGTGTTAGCCGCTCTCGCACTCATGGACCTTTAATTTGCTCTGAAGCACTTAGCTCTCTCCATCCCATGCATTACTTCCCAGCCTTCTGAGTGCTTTCTGGCCCTCCTGACTCACTTACCACGCAGTCCCTCAGGCCGTAGGCAGGCCACTCTTAAAAGCCTGAAACTTCTCATAGTGTCACAGTTGGTTTTATCAGGATCTTATCATATGGCCTTTGAGTACTCACATGGATGAAGTGTCAGGGTCAATACTAGTAAGAGAAGGGAAGAAATCGTGCCTGGGGAGGGTGGGAGTCCCTGGGCCAGCTCTCCCAGGTCCCATCCTGAGTGTCCCCTCTCAGGGAAGGACTGATATAGGCAATCATCAACTCTGTGATGCTAGTAAACTAGCTTGTGCCTTCTGGTAGGAAGGTTTCCAGGAGCTCATGGGCCCTTGGCTGGTGCCTGCTTAGACCTACACCTTAGTCAGCCCCATCTACCTTGTCCCTGCCTCATCTTCACTCCCTTTCCCATCAGCAGTCCCGGGTCCTAGAAGTGCTCTCTGCGCTGATGGCTCCAGGTCTGAGTGTGCAATCCAACAACACCCCCAGTGTCCAGTCACCAGGGCGCATCACTTAACCTCTCTTTGTCCCCCTTTTAGTCACTTGCCCCAGGCAAAACGCTCTACAGTGAAATATGAGTTTGACTACCATTAGCCTTATGACAAGATCCCACAATAACCATAGGGTGCCCATCATTTTATTTCACATAGTTATGTGATATCTTGATAATCTTAATAATGGATATGACTTTCTGCGTGCTTTATGTGTACCTTACAACAGCCCTGTTTCTTTTAAAGGTGGTGTTTCCAACTTAGAGATGAGGACACTGAGGCTCAGAGAATGAAGTAGCATGCCCAGTCACAAGGTAAGTGGCCAAGCAAGACTTGAATCCATGGCCTTCTGGCTGAGGGCAGAGCCCTGGTTTTTTGCCCTTGCCACCTCCCCACAAGCTCTGCTAGAGTGAGGGACACCCCCACACCCATGCAACCTCCCAGTCCCAGAAGCAGCGATGGAGATGCTTAATGCATCTACCCGAAAGGGTATAATTAGGCAATATCACTGTTTTTCTTCAAAATGTGTAACATGAGACACAGGAAAAACATTTATTGCAGTGTACAGGATTTCAGTATAATGATATCAATTTTGTCTCTCTCATTTCTTCTTCCTACTAAAGTTTTCTCTATTTTCGAAGGTTTAGATCTAGCCACACCCCTGCGTGCATTTCCTCTGGCTACTCACTGAGCTGCTCTTCTACTAAAGTACTTACCCAGCCTGGACCATGCAATTTCAATACTTTTTGTCTTTCATGCTTTTACTCAAATGTCATTTTCTCGGTAGTAACTTTTCTGGTCACCTATTCTAAAATTACAGCCCCTCCCCAACACTTGCTATCCCCCTTCGCTGCTGTATTTTTCCCCTAAGGCAGTGGTTCTCAACCTTCTGGCCCTTTAAATACAGTTCCTCATGTTGTGACCCAACCATAAAATTATTTTTGTTGCTACCTCATAAATGTAATGTTGCTACTGTTCTGAATCGTAATGTAAATATCTGATATGCAGGATGGTCTTAGGCGACCCCTGTGAAAGGGTCGTTCGACCGCCAAAGGGGTCGCAACCCAAAGGTTGAGAACCGCTGCCCTAAGGCCTTACACCACCCAGCATATACATCCTATTGGCTCCTCCTACTTATTCCCTGCCTCCCGCATTAGAACACAAGCTCCCTGAGGCTAGGCTTTTCTTTATGTGTGTGGTTTTTTTTGTTTCTTTTTTCACAGCTGCCTTTCCCAGAGCAGTGTCTAGTAAGTGCTCAGTACTTAAATGCTTGGTGTGTTTTATTTCTAGTTTATTTCAGCTAAGTTAGTTCTTCCTCTTTAAATAACTATGAAGTTCTCAAAGATAGTAACCAGACCATATATATCTTCTGTCTCCCCCAGAACACTTCCAGAGGTGCCAGGCACATAGATAGAGGTTATTTTATTTTTAAATATATTTTTATTGCTTTTAGAGAGAGGAAGGGAGAGGGATAGAGAGATAGGAACATCATCAAGAGAGAAACATCGATCAGTTGCCTCCTGCACGCCCCCTACTTGGGATCGAACCCACAACCCTGGCATGTGCCCTGACTGTGACCTCCAGGTTCATGAGCTGACACTTAACCATTGAGTCACACTGGCTGGGCTAGATAGAAGTTATTTTCAAACCCACTTGCCTGATTAACTGTGTAGCAAATTAAGCAAAATTGAAGGCCCTCTGCCCTATAGTGGGATTACCTGTATCTTCTCATCATTGTGAATTTGCCTCCATTCTGAAACTTTTAATTTGCATGGCAGCAGGTGGAGGTGGGCTATTTCATGATTAAAAAAAAAAAAAAAGATTTCTCCTTTATTCCTGAAAATTAACTGCTGGTGGCCCCTTGTGCCTTCGCAAATTATTTTTCTCTTCTGTTTGCCTTGGAAGCCCACTGGGTCCCTTTGGTGCCTGTCACTCTGACAGCTCCTTAATGCTAAGAGTGGGGTTCGGCATGTTGTACAGGTTCAGGGGAGGATGCACATGCCCTCGACCAGCAGGAGTGACTGGCTCAAACCACAGAGAGGTTTGCCGCAGCCTTGCCTTCAGGAGCCAGGGTGGGTGTGTGCTGCCTGCACTGTGCACAGGCTGTGCCCAGGGAAGTCACGGGTTTCCATGGCAATCTCACCCTCCGTGTGTCTGCGTGTGCACGTGTATGCACACGTGTGTGTACAAGTGCATGTGTGACGAGCCAGCTCTGCCTGGTTCACAGTCCTCCCGAGATGGGCTGGCTCTTTGGGGAGCACCAGGTGTTGAAATCTTTAGGGAAGGGCCAGCCTTGACCCTAAGAAAATTCTCCAGGTGCCAAGTCAAGGGATTAGTTCCATCTGCCACCACCCAAATCAGGCCATGAGTTGCCGTGGGTAGACAGTGAAATCATCTTTTCTTCTGGTTTTGGTGGTTACTATTTTTAACTGTGTTGAATGGCCAGGAAGAACCTGAGGGGAAGGTAGCCAGAGCAGCAAAGACCAATTTCCTGGCTCAGGATCCTCACAGCCCAGGCAGTTTCCTGTTTGCCAGAGGAGAGCTGAGGGGCACGGGATTGGGGGGAGGGGGATGGTATTCCCTTACAGTTGGAAGGTTTTACAGCACTTTGAGGAAGAGAAAGAAGAAATCTTCAGCTCTGCCCAGGCTCAGCACTCGTGTCAATTATTTTTTCTATTGGGTTGGGACAGGGCAGGTTGGTGAGCAGGAGGGAACAGAAGAAGGAAGGAAAGCAGAATTGGGGGACAAGGGGTAGCTTTAACGGGACAGGATGTACTTAAAATTCTCCCTGTCTGTTATCCATCCAAAAACTGGCCTCTTCGTGGGTGTAGGAGGCCACTGTGACTTCTCTGTATTTATAGTATTTGGCAGAATTGTGGAACACAATTCTAACAGTGTATTTTAAATGAAGCTAAATGAAATGCATTCCTAGTCCATGGGAAAGTTCTTCCTTGTTTTTTCTTTTTTTGTGTGTGGATATAATGTGATGTGAAGAGTTGGTGCTGACTGAAGCATCATGGATAATCACACAGTGTGTGAAGCTGATGTGAGTCTAGGTGGGAGCTGGGTGACCCAGACTGGAATGGTCCCCCACTAGAAACGATCCAGTCACTCAAACCATTCCCAGAGCTTGGAGCCCCCGGAGCAGGGGGTAGCTCCAGGATCCTACCAGTTCTCAACTTACCATGTTTTCAAAAGGTTTTTTTGTTGTTATTTTTATTTGTTTGTTTGATGCCCTGATTCTCTCCATCCACACTGGCCCCAATGCAACTCTATCCACCAAAGTTCTCCAAGGATCAGGGCTGATTAGGGGTCGAGTTTCTGAGATCAGCTTGCGGAAGTCATGAACCCAAACCTGACATTCTGTTTCTTCTGCTTCCATCTCCCAATTATGTCATGGAATTTTCTGTGTCTAAATCCTAAAATATGTTTATGTTATTTTCTAAAAAGTATACAGGCCTAATTGAGCTTCACTGGCCCCTGTGGATGTCTATAGGTACACCTTCTTTACTGATCTTGGTTCCCTCATTTGTAAAGAAAGATATTGGATATTGAACTAAGGGTTTTTCCAGCTCAAAAAATCCCAAGATTCACCAAAAATACATTCAGTATCGCTCCTCCAATCCCATAGCCATTTTTATTCTGAATCCTGCTAATTGTTCCTCTGCCTTGCTTCCTATTTTGAGGTATTTTTCTCCATTCCAAATGTATCAACACTAGTTCATCTCCAAGCTTCTTCATGCTGGACTACTAGAGCTATCTTCTTAGGGGTTGCTTTGGTTTTCATTGTTTTTTTCTGTTAAGTGATACCACAAGTAGCTGCTCAGAATAATTGGTTTCACAGTTCATTTTATATCTGATTCAAGGACCTGTATATGGCTCCTTACTTTCCCACTCCACACACCCCTTAAACCTCATTATCACCTGGTTTACCACGACATGGCCCTATGGCTCCAATCATGTTCATGTATTACCCCGCCCTCTATTGACTTTGAAGATTCTCGCCCCTTTGTATCAACAATAACATCTCCATGCGGCCTCCCCTACTCTCCAAACCAATCTTCACTATCCTCCACACAAACTAGGGCCATGATACACTGCCTGGAGACTGACACCCATTCCCTGCCGTGCTCCTTTCATCCTCTTCTCTTTGCCATTTTGATAACATACTCCACGTCATTCTCTAGTGGCTTCATGTTTATTTACTGAGCCTTCTCTAAGGGAAAACATCCAAAAAGGGGATCCTGGGAAAGGTGTGGCCTTCTCTCCTTTATTTGCAGTTAATTAAAACAACAACAACAACAACAACATGAAAAGGCTCTTTTCTAAAAGTTTATTTTGAGGGCGCAGAAATTAAACCCCTTTTCTCCACAGTCTTTTTGAATTCAGTAGTCTTCTCCATGCCATAAGTAAAGTTTTCTGTGCGACCTCCAGAAACACCATTTCTCATGATAAGACAGACTGCAGAATTATACTGTGACTTTCAGAGGACTAGTTCTATACCCCCAGGATGGTCTGCCAAGCTCCAGGAGCACATTGGAGCACATCAATTGTCATCCTTAGAAACAACAGCACTGCTGGTGCCTCACATTTGTGTCGGTGTGCCTCAAGTACTCTACGGAAGGAAGCACATTGAGGGTGTAAACCTCCCTCAACCATGCTTCTACTGTATACATACATAGACTTATCCTCTGGTGGCCAAGAGAGGTTGTCCTTGAAGGTGTCAGGGGCATGCCCAAGAAAATAAACTTGAGGGGAAATGGTTTATACAGTTTTTAATAGAAACACTACCTTGTTACAAGTTCTAGAATGAATATCTGCATTTTCAGTTATTCTATAAAATGAGTATCAAGTCCTTGATCCTGTGTTATCTCACTCTGATAATTCCAGCCTTTTGTTCCATCTTGCAGGGCCTAGCAGTTACAGATTCTGCATCTCCAAGAGCAGGGTCATGAACCTGAAAGGAATCTCCCCAATCAGGTTCAGCTACAGAATTAAATCAATCTGCCCACTGAAAAGGGTGGTGGCAGGTTCACACACCTGTGGCAAAAGTCATTCTAAGGGAAACGTCTACTTTTTTTTTACCTGAAATCTTCCTTTTAATGTAGAGGGTGATTTCTAACCTTTCAAGGTTTGACATACTTGTCTCCTTCTTTTCACTTCATCACACACCTATGAGACATATAGGCATCATTATGTTTATTAATAAAATGAGTTCAAGTAGATTGGTTGGGGCATTTGAGGATTTCTTGAAATCACGGAGGACCTCCTAGGGCCGTGGTCGGCAAACTGCAGCTCGCGAGCCACATGCAGCTCTTTGGCCCCTTGAGTGTGACTCTTCACAAGCCTTAGGAGTACCCTAATTAAATTAATAACAATGTACCTATCTATATGGTTTAAGTTTAAAAAATTTGGCTCTCAAAAGAAATTTCAATCGTTGTACTGTTGATATTTGGCTCTATTGACTAATGAGTTTGCCGACCACTGTCCTAGGGTAACCTGAATCAGAACTAATGTCCTTGGAGATGGGGCTCTAGAATCAGACAGAGCAGTTTAATCTGATTTCTAGCTAATTCGTCTTGGGCAAGGGATTCAGCCTCTTTGAGCCTCAGTTTGCTCATCTGTAAAATGGAGACAGTACTATCTAGCTGATTGGGTTGTAAGTAACAATAAATGTGATCAATGTAAGTAAACTGCTTGGCACATAGGCGTGCAACAAATGTAGATGTAATCTAATAGATTAATATGATATGACCAGGTGCATAGCATGCAGAAAAGAACTCATGGATGGAGAGCAGTCATTCCTGAGGCATTTTCTCCAGCTCGAGTTACCAAAAGAAAAGAATGAACACATACATGCAAGAGGGCAGAGCTAAGCATAACAGACAGGTTTACCTGAAAGGTGGAGGGCAAGTCAACAAAAAGGAACATTCCAAATGACATTCACATCCTTTGGATTCCAAAAACAAGGGCTAGGTTTTTATCTTTAGTCACTGCTGAGGTATGATTTGCTGCAAAGGACACAGTTGATAGCCTCTCTCCAGCAGGGACCTGCATTGTGAGAGGAGAAAAGCCATTTGCCTTCTCTCTGAAAAGACCAGCTAGACTCAGGGAAGCAAGTGCAACGGATCTATGCACCCCTGTGTTCGCTGCAGCATTATCGACAATAGCCAAGATATAGAAGCAACCCAAGTTCCCATCAACAGGCGAGTGGATTCCAAAGCTGTGGTCCATACAGGGTGGGGCAAAAATAAGTTTACAGTTGTTCATATGGAAAATAATACAATAATCCTATCTAATAAAAGAGAAACATAGTAATTGGCATACGACCTCTACCCTTCCCATTGGCTAATCAGCGAGATATGCAAATTAACTGTCAGCCAAGATGGTGGCCGGCAGCCAGGCAGCTTGAAACTAACATGAGGCTTGCTTGCTTCAGTGACAGAGGACTCAAACGTTCCCCACCTGCCGCTGCAGGCCTCTGAGTCTGCAGTTTCAAACATTGTAACAAATATAGACGCTAAACAAAACCCCAGAAACCAGCTTTCAACGAGCAGGGATTTCAGAGCTGGAGTTGATACAGAGTTTCGATTGTAGAACCGAAACAAACCAGATACCTGCTTTCAGGAGCAGAGGCCTAAGAGCTGGAGCCTCAGAGCTAAAGCTGGCCCAGAATAAAAAAAAAAGAAGAAGAAGAAAAATAGCAGTTGGGAGCTTCAGTCCCAGCCTGAAAACAGCCCTCAGCCCCTCACCCAGACTGGCCAGGCACCCCAGTGGGGACCCCCACCCTGAAGGGTGTGTGACCAGCTGCAAACAGCCATCATCCCCTCATCCAGGCTGGCCAGGCACCCCAGTGGGGACCCCCACCCTGATCCAGGACACCCTTCAGGGCAAACCAGCCAGCCCCCACTATGCATCAGGCCTCTATTCTACATAATAAAAGGGTAATATGCCTCCTAGCACTGGGATCAGCAGAGCTGAGAGGCCTCCCAGCAGTGTGACAGGGGGCAGCGCCCAAACCCCCTGATAGCCCTGCGGCTCTGTGTGTAACAGGGGGCGGGGCCACAACCTCCCTATCGGCCCTGCTCTGTTCCTGACAGGTGAAGGCGCCCCAACCCCCTGATCGGCCCTGCTCTGTGCCTGATAGGGGGGAGCTCCCCAAACCCCTGATGACCCTGCGGCTCTGTGTGTGACAGGGTGCGGCGTCCCAACCCCCTCACCCCACGGGCCCTGCTCTGTGTGTGACGGGATAGAGCCATAACCTCCCCATCGGCCCTGCCCTGAGTGTGAGAGTGGCGGCGCCCCAACCCCCTGATCGGCCCTGCTCTGTGGGTGATAGAGGGCGGTGCCCCAACCCCCTGATCCGCCCTGCTCTGTGTGTGACAGAGGGCGGTGCGCCAACTCCCCTATCGGCCCTACTCTGTGAGTGACAGGGGGGAGCTCCTCAACCTCCTGATGGGCCCTGCTCCGTGTGTGACAGGGGGTGGTGCCACAACCTCCCCATCGACCCCGCCTTGAGTGTGACAGGGGGCGGTGCCCCAACCCCCCTATCGGCCCTACCCTGAGCATGACTGAGGGTGGCATCGCAACCTCCCGATCCGCCCTGCTCTGTGCATGACAGGGGGCGGTGCGCCAACTCCCCTATCGGCCCTACTCTGTGAGTGACAGGGGGGAGCTCCTCAACCTCCTGATGGGCCCTGCTCCGTGTGTGACAGGGGGTGGTGCCACAACCTCCCCATCGACCCCGCCTTGAGTGTGACAGGGGGCGGTGCCCCAACCCCCCTATCGGCCCTACCCTGAGCATGACTGAGGGTGGCATCGCAACCTCCCGATCCGCCCTGCTCTGTGCATGACAGGGGGCGGTGCCCCAACTCCCCAATCAGCCCTGCTCTGAGCCCAACCAGGGGCTGCACCTAGGGATTAGGCCTGCCCTCTGCCACCCGGGAGCAGGCCTAAGCCAGCAGGTCGTTATCTCCCAAGGGGTCCCAGACTGCGAGAGGGAACAGGCCGGGCTGAGGGGACACCCCCCCCCCCACCCTGAGTGCACAAATTTTTGTGCACCAGGCCTCTAGTTAATAAATAATAATATAAGGATAAACCCTATATTTTGTGTGCTCACAACTGTAAACCTACCTTTGTCCCACCCTATATATACAAGTATTATTTGACCATAAAAATGTGGAATCTTAACATTTGTGATAGCATGGATGGACCTGGAGGGTATTATGCTGAGTGAAATAAGTCAGTCAGAAAGAGACAAATACCATATGATTTCATTTATATGGGGAACCTAAAGAACAAGGTAAATGAATAGACAAAACAGAAACAGACTCATAGATACAGAGAACAGACTGATGGTTGCCAGAAGGGAGGAGGGTTGGGGGACTGGGTGAAAAGGTAAAGGGATTGAGAAGTACAAATTGGTAGTTTCGAAATAGTCACGGGGATGTAAAGTACAGCACAGGGAATACAGTCAATAATATTGTAACAACTATGTATGCTGTCAGGTGGGTACTTGAAATAGCAAAGGAACACTTTGTAAAGTAAATGATTGTCTTAACACTATGATGTACACCTAAAACCACTAAAAAATAATATATTGAATATAAACTCTAATTGAAAAAGATTTTTTTAATTTTTAAACCCCACCTCTCCTGGAGTAGATGTGTGGCACAGTGAGGCAGTGTGGGAACAGCCTAGATAAGAAGGCAGAAGACAGTCTGTATGACCCTGACGCTCATGCAGGATGTAATGATTCAAGGCCTGTGGTGCAGCATTTGGGGGCAAAAGAGGCTCATGGTAGCAACAAGCTCTCTGGAATTTTTTTAAAAGATGATGATACAACCAACTCACAAGAACTAAATAACTTGCCACCACAAATACCAAACAGAATCTATTTGATTCAAAGGCATGAAATACACCAAGTTTGTAGCTAAAAGTCAGAGTGAAGTGTGTACATTTTTTTAAACCACAGACTGAACAAAACCTAGCTCACTTATCCTCTTAAGCTTTAAACCAAATCTAAGTGAGTTTAAGTAGTATACAAATTTATGGAAGTATAGTCTAGTGTGTCAGGACAGAATCAATTTTATAAAATGGAATCCGGTACTAATCAAATATCAAAATTTGCTCAGAATCAGGCCTAAACAGTAGCTTGAAAATTCAACTCCAATTAGAATAAAGGGAAATAAAGAACTCAAACTTAGCCAATAATGATGATGATGATGATGATGATGATGATGATGATGATGTTGGTGATGATGTTGTGGTGATGATCATGATCATAATACTACTGTACTTCCTGGTACTTGTTCCCAGAGCAATGACATATATCCATGTACCAAGGGTGCACTGATGCGTTCCCCTTGCAATGATCTCAGAACCTTTTACTTGGATAATCTACCTTCCGACTAGTATGAGCTTTGAGAAATGTGTTGAGCTGCAGATCAAAGAGAAAAAGTAGTTACCACATAAGAAAACAGAAGGTAGCTAATAAACTTGTACACGTTGGTAATTATTAATTGCATTACTAGCATATTGGCCAGAGATTATGACTTGTACATGTGTGATCGGTATATAGGCATTGTTAGACGTGCACATGTTTGAATGACACAAATAATTAGCAACTTAAATTAACCAATTTTGTTGGCATATGTTCTTTAAATACTGAAAACCTTAGAGGGAGATAAAAATGTGGACCACCACCAGCGGGACCAGCACAGAATGAGTTATTTGTGTCGCTGAAAAATATAGACAAGAGAATAAAAATCACATGTCCAGAATGACATGGAAATTAGGGGTTGGGAGAAGAGGAATGTGTGGGAGCAGTAATTTGGCCAATCTTTCTGGAGAAGGTGAAAATGCTAAACAGAGGAAAATAAAGGGGTTTCATTCCATGCAGCCAGGAGTTTGACAATGGCTCAGATTTCAGAAATGTGACAAACCATGGTCACTTGGCCACAAAGCCTGTTTTCTGTGGTTTCAGATTTACTCATCTGTGAAACATGGGACTTCCTAGCCATTGAAAAGGAACAAAACAGGTGATCCCCGAAAGAATGAGTTGCTGATTCAGAAGCTGAAGAAAGAAAGGACTGTGTAGTTGCTGGCTCCCTCTCCTTCCGCATTTCTGGCCTCAGATCTCTTCTCCCGCGAGTAAGACTCAAAGCCCGTCCAGCCTGCTCTGCAGTTTGGACAATTTACGGGGAAATTCCTCCAAAGGGCGAATCAGATCCGCTTAGAGGAGCATGAGTTCCTGCAGGCACAATACCCTCTGAGTTTTCTCTCTAGCAGCACAGCTTGAGGCGTGGCCTCGATGTTGACCGCATATTTAGAATGTCACCCCACGTGGGAATGATTCCTTCCAGTTAGCATGATCCCACGTTGAAGAGTTTAACTTGGATTCTGTTTCTCTCGTTTCATTTCTCTTCCCTTTGTCCTACTTTCCCCTGTGGCTGAGAGATATTTTTCCACTTCATTTTGCAGACATGTGAGGCATCTCACTCCCCCATTTCCCCCACCCCCATACTTCCACACATCTGGAAGAGCAATGTTCACATCTGGAGGCCATTCTCATCTGGAAGATTTCTTTTGACATTCTTTTCTTTGAAACTCAATCCATGTAACCTCCTGTTCAAAAGGGCCTCTGAACTACTGGAATCATTTGCAGAGGCTCAGGAAAAAGTCCTTAGTTTTATCCCTATGTGGTGGAATTTATGAGTCAACCTAACCCCAGCATTTTGTTTCTGATTGCTTTTTCTTTTCATAGTAATTATTTTTCTGAGGTTCATGATGAAAAGGACTGGAAGTCCTAACCTAGGTCACATGCAAAAGGAAGATGGAAAGTGAGATATTCAGCAATCACAATGGTGAGTCTGGTTCCTAGCTCTGTGAACTTGAACTAGATAGTCATTTCCTCATCAACAAAATTGGGGTTCATTGTTTAAAACTTGATTAATACCCCCTGCTTTGTTATCTCATAAGATTATGCCAGGATAAGGTGAGATCGCACATCTGTGCATGCCTGGTCTCACCCTGGGTAAGATAAGGATGAAGGAGAAAGGGGAAGAGGCTCCCATCCAGCTGAGACAGTGTCTGCACCCCTCTCCCCCCCACCCCACACCCACCCCTCCACCCCCTCCACTGCAACACTGTGGCTCTGTGATGCACCACTGGGCAGGGGAGAGGCAGAAATCTCTGGAACATGAAAGTCCTGCATTCAGCCGCATGCTCTCATTCTAACCAAGTAGAGTATAGAGTATTTAATTGGTGATTCTCGAACTTAATGTGCATAAAAAGTACCTGGCCATTCTGACAAAATGCAAGTTCTGGTTCAGCAGGTCTAGGGTGGGACTGAGGTTTGCAGTTCTAACAAACTCTCATGTTATACTTAAGCTATTTGTCCCTAGATCATATGTTGAGCAACATGATACAGGGAAGTAGATCTCCAGCCCAAATATTCAACCTCAACAAGCAAGAGAATTTGTCATGTTGGCAGTGTCAAATCTAAATCTCAAGAAGTCAGTCTTCCAAAGGAGAGGCATAGAAGGAAAGGAGATCCACATTCCTAAAATGCACAAAGACTTGTTCAGCTCAACTTTGACCCTCTCCTGCCAGGAGGCAGGAGCCATGTGGCCTTTTGGGTGTGAAGGGAAAACTAACTGCCCTACTTCACCCCATTCCCTGCCCTCAAGTATTTCCCCTCTAAGTTAGGTTTACGCCTAGTAGAGAGAATGCCACAGCTATGGATGGCTGCCTTTGACCTTTAGCAAGTTGCCCATTCCCAGCCAGGAGGCTGCTACAAGAGGAAGAAACACCAATGCTTTTTCAGCTGGGCATCGCCAGCCAGCTTCTCTTGCCCCTGAGCTATGTTGCCTGGCAACCAGAGGGCAGGAGAAAGGCAGGGATGGAAGTAGGGAGGGATAAGAAGGCAGGGAGAAAATGATGGGAACAGGAGCAACCGGGCTAAAAGCCATCTGAGGGCTCCTGGTCACACAGACACACACCCAACAGGGTAGAAAGTTAACAAGCCTCAGAGGGAGGACACCAGTGGGTGTGAACCTAGAGAGCAGGAGGCCAGAAGTTTATATTCATTTTTTCCATTATATTATTTTTAAAATACGTACTAATAATAAAAGGAGGAGAAAAATAATCCTACTTCTTCGATGAACTGGCAAGGCAGAGGGAAAAATTGAAAGAGTCTTTATGAAAACCAAGGGAATCATTAAAGGGTGTGTAGGGGGGTGGGGAGAAGTTGGTAAAAATCCTGTACTAAAAGCTAAAACATGTCTTGAAAAATGGCCAAAAAATAGTTTATAGTAAGCTCTAAAAAGCTGAAATGAGACACCGCCCAGGTGTGGGTTCCTAGTGGCTCTCGAATGAGACAGGCAAGGGTGATGCCACGTGGCCCACTCGTTGCCACCCACCTGCCACCCCATCAGTGTGTCACTGGGAAGGGGACACCCCAGCCAACAGGAGGGTGTGGGACAACAGACAGCCATTCAGGGACACAGCTAAAGTGTCAGGAAGATTTTTTTATTACAGCCACACTTCTGGAACTTCAGTTTCCTTATAGGTTGAAAGCCTTAATTCAGGCCTGTAAGAGTCTCTTAAATTGTTGAACTGCCTCTGCTCTGGCCTTCCTGCGTCCTGTCATTCCCACACTTTCAACCTTGCTCCAAACTGCCATAGGGATGAGCCTTCTAAACCACAGATGGAACCACGCTGCTCAAAATCTTTCATAGTGTCCCATGGCCAACAAAGAAAATTCCAAATTTCTTAGCATGGCATTTGATGCTTTCCACAGCCTTGCCCTGGTCCACTGTTTCAGAGTCATCTACAGTGACTCCTACCAACCCCAACCACCCTATGGTCAAGTCATCTAAACCATACTGTTCTCCATCAAGCCATGAACTTTTTCCCTTCCATGCCTTTGCATATTGTTATAATTGCTCATGTGGTTTATCTTCCAAATAAGCCCTATTTTCCATTTTAAAAGTACACAGAAATAGCATTACAATTTTTTCAAAGTAATACCTTCACATAATTTAATTTTTTAAAAGGTGAGGGGACTGTCTAAGGCGGGGGGATAAAATGGACACATATGTAATACCCTTTGTAATACTTTAAGCAAAAAAAAAAAAAAAAAAAAAGGTGAGGAAGACTTAACATGCAAAGAAGCCATCTCTTGCCTTCCTCTTCCTCCTGCCCATGCCCTCTCCCTCAACTAAATCACCTTTCAGTCTAAATTTTCTCTCCTGGTGGTTACCTTCATTTCTCTAGGAACTATTTCTTGATTTCTCTAAAGTTATTTGTTAATTTAGCAATTTTACATAGCCTTTTTTTGTATTCTGACTCTAATTAATGAGTGCTTTGCACACATGGAACGTACTGCTGTTTTCATTTTCCCAGTGGAAACATTTCACTTTAAGATAAGTTACAAGAAAAAAAACAACATATGATAAGGAGTAAGAGTTCAGGCTGGGAAGTCAGCCTGGCTGTGTCCTGATGGCTAACTTGCTACTTACCACTGTGTGATCTCAGTCCATTGAACTAACTTTTCTGTGCTTATGATGTCTTCATAGATGGTGGAGGATACAAATTAGTGTTTTCTTCAGCTGTTAAATCTGTACTGGTCTCTCACTAGACCTGCAGCAAAACTGTATCTCTCTTCACTACTGTTCAAGGTTGGAGATACTGCCTCCAGATCCTACATCTCCCTCTAGTTTGCTTTTTACACCCTCATCTTGCAGGAGTGTGTTCTCAAATGACCTTCTTAAAAAGATGTGTAGACCTGAAACTAATATAATATTGTATGTCAACTATAATTGAAAAAATGTGTTAATTATTTTTTAAACGTATAAAAGTAAGCATCGCACCTGTCTGCAAATGTCTTTTCTTCTGCCTTTAAAATTCACAATTATTTTGCTAGTTATACAATCCTAGTGGAAAGTCACTTTATGCATTCATTTGTTGCTTCTTGCCCTGACTGGGGATCAAACCCACAACCTTTAACCAATTGAGCTACTGGGCCATCTTGGATTATTCTAAGTGTTATTTTTTTATTGATCATTTCATATATATCTTTTTCTTTTATTTTTCCTCTACTTTTTTCCTCCAACTTTTTAATTAGATTTTTCTTCTTATTTAATTTATGTAGAGTCTTTATAAATATCTCTAGAGGATACAAATTCACTTCATTCAAGCTCCGTATTTACCCAGAATTATCTCTTGTATTCCTTTTGGTCATTTCTCTATTTCACAGTGTTTCTTTTTCATATATCATAATTCTCTCAAATACCTACTCACTGGGGGGATTGGCAAAACTGACCATTAATTCAGTGTACACCAGCAGGCATGGTTGACTATTGGGCTCCATTTCAGGCTAAGTAGAAATGGACCCAGATGTGGCATTAGCTCCCACACTACTAGTAAGAGCAGCTTGTTCAATTTCTTTAGAGAGGAACAATCCTTCCGCCATGACCTCTGGGTGAAGAAGTAAGGGGGTTTCCACTGTATCTCCCGCTTGTCCACCATCAAATCTGTAGTTCTTAGTACTGCGCCCTTCTAGAATTCTTCAAGAAAAATAGCCCTGGACAACTGCCTGCAGAGTGTCTGTCTTCACAGCACCTTCGTCTGTGTACCTCACTTCATCTGCCCTCAGTCCTCCTCCTGCTTCCTGTAATCCACATATCACACCATCGTTTATCCTCTGCAGACCTTCTTCACATTCTCTTCATTGTTGAAGTTTCTACCAATTTTCATTCCTTTGGTGTCATGCCATGAAGGCTCAAAAGAAAATAAATGTGTGTTCCAAGAAACCAAAAACAAAAATGACGATTCTAAAAGTTTCCAGAGAAGGTGTAGATCCCCTGAAAAAGAACAGGAGTTCTTAATATCAACAATGGATGCTGGACAAGAGAATAACTGTTTCACTATTGAAAGACAAGAACCTTCACCCTAGAACTTTGACACTGATTAAACTATCTTTGAAATCTGGGGCAATAATGACATCGCAGGACCTATAAGCTTCTTTTAATAGTCTCTTGGAAGAAATACTCCAGTAAGAAGAGAAATAAATACAAGAGAACACTATAGGACTTGTGTGCATTGAGAATAAATAAATAAACACTACATACATTTTAATCTTTTTCTAAAAAATGAAGGTTAAAAATGGAATAGAAAAGTAGACTTATGGAGAAGTAGGCAACATGCATAAATGGGAGGATTCATACCAAGACACATTATAATGAAGTGTCAAAATTGGCAAAGAATACATTTAAAACCTTGCATAGATAAATAACCATTATCAAAATTAAAATGGCAATCACTTTATGAGATGAATAAGTATGGCCTGGATTCCAAACTGGATAAGAACAACACATACAAAAATTATAGTATCTACATACATAGATATTATTGTGTCTCACATATACAAGAAACTCATACAAATCAACATGAAAAAGACTGGAAACCCAAAAGAAAAGTGAACAAAACATGGAATACACAATTTAGAAAATGGATACCAAGTATGAGATGAGATATGTATTTCTAGGAAGATCAGGAAATCAGAGAAATACAAATTTTGAAACAGTGACTTACTACTTTATATACATCCAATACACAATGATTAGAAAGCTGAGTAATACCAAGTGATGAAGAAGATTCAAGGAAATAAGACTTATTCATGTATTTCTGGAGCAGCCTTAAACTGGCACAGCATCTCTAGAAAGCAACTGGGAGGGTATTGAGTAAAAATTAAATATTCATATACTTTATGCCAGTAATTCCCCATGTTGGGTCTGTGCTCAGAGAGGCTCTTACAGAGGTCCATGGAGCACAAATATGAGAGTACTTGTCCTAGCATTTGAGACTATCATATGTGAGTCAGTGACTGGCAGCTGGAAGGGTGGGGAAGCAAGGAAGGGGGAAGAAGCAAAATAGGAGTGAAGGTCAGGGGTGAAAGGGAAAAACAAATAACCAAAATAAAACCAGAATGCAACCTTGCACAGCCTATTAATGAACTGAGGAATGTGTTTAACTCAGCTCTCTGCATCTGTCATTCCACGAACCGAAAATCATTGCGTATAAGTAGCTATTTATCACCTGGTATCCTTTTGTGGGTCAAGCACTCTAGGTAGAAAAATAAATGAGCAACTGCCGCCAGGGTGCTTCACTTGCTTTGATCAAAGAGGTAAGCTGTGGAGTGGACATGACCTTCCAACACTCCCCCGCCCCTCATCCCTCCGTTCATCTGGTCTAGTTGAAAACAAGAGAGAAGGCCTCACCCTCTATAAACAAACCCCTCCCTGGCCCTCAGTAATCTCCAGGCTTAGTGTTTCCCACCCAAATCTCATTTCCCTCCGCAGAACTCTTGTGGAGCAGGTTGCTCAACCCCTAAGCAATCCTGCCCACTTCACCTGGAGTCACATTGAAGCAGTGTTGACATTTGTCTCTTGTACTCCCCAAAGTGTCAATGCAGCCATCTCCTGGGTCTGGGGCTCTTGTGGAGAAGAAGGGCAAGATGGAGGCAAGATCCTGTGTCTTCTGGGGGGAAAGAAATTATTTTTACAGCAATTACTTCTACACCCTTCTAGATAATCAATCTGAACATCTGGAAAAAGAAACCCCACTTCCACAAATAAGGACCAGAATGGGTTTGTTGAAGCAACACAGAAATAGAGAGAAAGCAGCACCAAGATGAACTCTTAAGAGCTGGTAAAGTGACAAGAGACTGATTTTTTCCCCACGGGGATATTGCTGGCATCTTTTTTCTTCCACATATGCCTGCATCAGCCTTCTCTTTGGAACCAAACCTCAGTTTTTCTATTTTCCCTAGATTCCTGTTCCATAGATCAGTGATGGCGAACCTTTTGAGCTCGGCGTGTCAGCATTTTGAAAAACCCTAACTTAACTCTGGTGCCGTGTCACATATAGACATTTTTTGATATTTACAACCATAGTAAAACAAAGACATATTTTTGATATTTATTTTATATATTTAAATGCCATTTAACAAAGAAAAATGAACCAAAAAAATGAGTTCGCGTGTCACCTCTGACACGCATGTCATAGGTTCGCCATCACTGCCCTAGATTCTGCCTCAGCTGGTTTCCTGGTTCAGATACCACGGCACCCTCCTCTGCACCTCTTCCAACCCATCTGGCGTGGCGGCCTTCAATTTTGACTTCTCCAGACCACACAATGGTTTGGAATCCTGTTCAGCTTGCTTTGTTTTCCTCAGCCACCAAAGAGCTGGGCAGTCAGCTGTCCTCATAAAGTTTACCCTGTGGACAAAGCGGCGTCCTGAGGCTTTATCAAGAAAAACTACAGAAATGAAAGTTATAGGCCCTGCCCTTAAAGGAATGTGTCTGTGGGTCACCTGTTAAACATAAGTCATTATTCTTGGCACTTTTATAGAGTACACTTATAGTACATTTCTTTCTTTATCTTCACAATGACCTCAGCAGTTAAAGCCCCATTTTCTGTTTTCCAAATGAGTAAACGGAGCCTCTCAGACATGGAAGATGTGCCTCAAGTAACAGCTGGTACGTGACAAGACCAGCGCTTCTGACCCCAAGCCCAGGCACTTTTCACAATACCGGCGTTGCATTCAAAAGAATCTGTCCTGCTTGGAAATACAGAGCCCTTGGCCTTGAAATAGACTCAAAGTATTTTCAAAAGAGCATGTCAACAAGAACAAAGGCACGATTAAATGAACTCTGAGCTGGTATGTTCTGGTCTCTTCATGGAAAGGAGGGGTCCAACAGCAAACACTTTCTAAAGGGAGACACCTTGGAAATCCAGTTGAAAGAACAGAGGGCGGTAGATTGTCCAGGAAGAGAAAATAAAGTTGGAACAAGCATCTTCTCTTGAGGTTACTCAGACATTCCTACTGTCATGGAATGGATTTTCTATTCTGTCTCCCAGAGAAAGAGGAGTCGTGATGAAACGTGACAGGGTGGACTCAGGTTAGACGGCACAAAAAATGTCTCTGGCAATGAGGGAGTTAAATACCAAACTATTTCATTAAAGGAAGTGGTGAAATGTAGATTTTTTTTTCCCCCCTCAGATGGTTTTAGCTTACTCCTGTTGGAGACGGGAGATGGAATACATGAGCTCTGGAAACCTCCTCTGAAAATGGCAGTTCTGCAGCTGTAAGATAACTTTACTGTGCACACATAAAAAAGGGTTCAGGGCAACCCGGATAATGACAAACTATTACTCAACGCAAGGCCCTCCCAGAGAGCTCCTGCAGAAGTTTTTCTCACCTTTCCTCCCTGGTTCCCATACTCCAACAAGCATGAACCAGAAAGGGCCTGAGTCACCAGGGCACGTGACTGAAAGTGCACAGGGGCCCCTCCACACTTGGCACGGCCACATGAAACCGAAGTCACCGTGCCCTGCAAGCTGAGGAGCACCAGGCAGTTACAGGTTTGTGTCAGAAATCATCCCAGGGCTTCCTTCCCGCCACTCGAGCTTTAGGGAGAATTCTTGCCCGTGATTCACTTCCAAGGCACAATGGCCTGGCTATAAGACCACTTGCTGGCCCTGTAAGTTATCATGTTCACATCTGGGGTCAGCCAGAGGCTGCTGACCCAGGATCCCCGAGGGAAATCCCAGCACCACTCCCTAGGTTAGCCATCCTTCACTGATTTTTCACAGAAGAGGACGTTTGCAGTGGCTTCTTCCCTGCTCTCTGGCTGCTGTTCAGGAATGTGTCAGTCAGTTAGTCAGTTGAATAGTTGGATAGTTAGTTGGTTAATTGGTTAGTCAGTCAGTCAGTCAGTTTTGCAAATAGCACCAGGGCAAAACACACCTCCAAGAAAACGATGTTGTTCATAGATCCATTAATGGTTTCACTGCCCCTGCGGGAAATCAGAAAAGGCCTTGAACAGGAAGTTCACACAAATAAACGTCTCTTCCTGCTGCAATGATTTCCATTCTCCCAGAAACTAAGTTTAGTCAGACCTTAGGAATCACCTAGCAACCTCATCGTCTTCCAGGAAAGGAAGCCCGAGCCCAGAGAGATGAAGCGACGCGCCCAGGGTCATACAGCTGGTCAGTGCCCTTCACCTGGGAGGGGACCAGCACACATCCACGGAAGGAGGGGAAAATAGGCCATTTCTTTTTTGTGTTTCAAGTAATGGGGTTTGTCTAAGATTGACAAGTATAGTTTTAGACATTTCTCCCTCCTGTCCGTGTCCCAATCACCAACATCCCCACACACATGTGAATTGTCTGCTCTACTGCTTCTAAGAACTCACTAAGACTTTGATTTCCATCACAATATTTTAAATTTATAGGCACCATCAATTCCTTTAGCAGAACTGGGACTGGCTTCCTGACCCACAGGAAGTGACTATCTGTAAGCTCAGGCTGCATGGCAAATACAGGTATGTTTCCATCCAGGTTTGTCATCTACTTTTCCCCCCATTCTTCCCTCCCAATTCCCAGAACCCACCTCTTCAACACCAGAATGGATCAGACAATTGTAAAACATGTGGATGTTTGAAAGAGTTGGGTTTTTCAAATTAAAAGGCCAAGATATGCATTAGTGTCATGGCCTCACTCAAGACATTTAATGATTGGCATCTTTAAATTGGGGACAGTAATGCCATGGTGCCATGAGAATGAAATTAGATCATATTTTGGGAAAGCCCTTTTGGAATTGTTGAGAGGAAATGTAAGGGATGTTCATGACTGCCTCCAAGCTGCCCTATGCTTGACCATGTTGTAGAGTTCACAGCCCAAAGGAAGGGTGTTGGCAGCTGGGCTGGGCCAGAGGCAGGGCTAGAGATTAGAAATGTGGTGTTCTCCACCTGTGTACACAGGAAAGAGCCTCTTCCCACAGTCCTCAGAGGGGCCACGGCTAGGGCACGCTGTGGCTAGGGCCAGCTGTGAGTATCATCCCAGAATGCACTGCTACTGCTGGTCCAGGTCAGCCCCCAAAGCTGCCTTTTTTCTTCTTCTTTTTTTTCTTTCTTTCTTTCTTTTTTTTTTTTTTCTGTTCTTGGTTCTCATGGTTTCTGGAGCATTTAAAGAGGCTTATCACTACTGGCCTGGCAGACAGACAACTTGCTTTAGGGCAACAACTCATGTTTTTCCCCAGTCTGAGCTTGTACAAGTAGAGAATATTGGGGATGTGGACACCTAGAGTAATTCACTATTACCCCATGTCTTTCAAGCACTGTTTTCCCTTCCCAGTCCAATAGCTTTAGCAGTCTTGACAAAAAATGATAATCTCCTATCTGACTAAGACGAATGCCTGACCTTCCTTCTCCATCTCAAAAGACTTTGTTCCTTCCAGAAAGAGCATCCTCTTTTACTCAAGGTAACCAGCCTCGCCAACTATTTCATCACTTCTTCCTGAGCCCTCCTCCTTGGGTAAGCATGGCCGCCTCTATCCAGCAGCACCTTCCACTTCTCTCCACAGATGTTTTTTCCTCTGTCTATGAGCACGTGGAGACTTCTAATCATTTGAAAAATGTTCCTTAACATTTGTTTCACTATTTACAATCCTATTTTTATGTTCTTTCCCTTGTCACACTTCTTAAATCAGTATCTATACAAGCAGTCTCTTTTCCTGAAAACAGTGTTTTTCCCCACCTCATGCTTTCTAGAAACTTTACTTTCAAAGGTCATCAAGGAAATGTCTAAAGATCAATGACTAGTTTTCTCTGCTCATTCTTCCTCTCCAGCATTTGTGTTCAGTGGGGTTCACTCTTCCATGGTATCTGTGGCAGCACACACCCTCATATGTCTGTTTTTCTGCCTGCTCCCATGTCCTCTTTGTCAACTCTTTTCTGTGTCCTTAATGCAGGCATTTGTTAAGATTCAGTTCCTGGGGCCTCTGCTCTTCTATTTATTTTCTTTCCCTTGTTAATTTCATTTTGAAAATGTATCCAACATCTATACCTTATGTATGACTACTTCTACCCCAAAATGCCTATTAGATGTTGTCTTCCTCAGGGTCTTCATGGTGATTTGATATAACTAAAATTAAATTCATCATCTCTCTGGCTTCTGCATTTCTGTTAGCAATTCAACTTCTCTCTTTACTAGTCACTTAAGGGCTAGACTTAAAAACCATTAATAATCCCTCTAGTTCTCTCATCCCCATATGTTGTCAACCACCAAGTCTAGTCAGTTCTTTCTAAAACCTTTTCAATCTCCTTTCCTTCTTACTCATTTTATCCCTATTGACTTAATGCTCACGAGTTCAGATAATTTATTCTTTTAATCATTCATTTAACAAATGTGTATTGAGTGCCTATTCTGCACTAGGCTTTGTGTTAGAGCTAGGTAAGCAAAAACAGGTTCAGACTGCCTGTCTTCCAGCAATGGACTTTATAAAGTATATAAGGTGCCCAAGATAATACTAATGAGTATACTAGTATAACTACAAATTGAAATGAGTATTCCGAAAAAGAACACACTTCGGGTTGAAACAATAAGTATGAGTAGAAGTTGATTAGAAAAATGGACATGGCATGCTGACAGAAGAAAGAAAGTTACTGACAGAATAATTTATTCAAAGACTCTTGCATTAGAAGGAACATAGTAAGTTCAAGAAACTGAGAACTCAGTGAGGCTGGAGCTGAGAGGGCAAGGGGTAAAATGAGGCTAGAGAAGAAAGAAGAGAAAGACATGTCAAGCCTGGTCAACCAGGGTAAGTTATTTGGTTGGACTCCATCCTAAGATTGATTGGGAACAAATAAAGAATTTACTACTAGTCACTTTAACGCAGCAATGGTCTCCTGCCTGAGATCGTGGATTGCCCTACTCCAGTCTGCGCTGCATGTCATCACAAGAGTTTTCATTAGATAATCTTCCAACCTATCTAGTTCTACTTCCCAAGACCAGCTTACAAAATTTGTACATTACAGCCAACTGGTCTACTTTTTGACTCTGGGCTTTCCTGACTCTGTGCTTTTGTTCACCTCCCTCATCTCTGCTTTAATTACCGTTATTCCTCTCTACCTCATGACTACCCACCACTGAAGGGATCATTTAAATACATTGTTTTCTGGAAACCAGAAATATCCTGATCATCCTAACTTATAATGGCTCTCCATGTGCTCAGCAACCTTAATACTTGCCACTTACACATTACAATAGCCTGGGCTTTAGAACTAGAAAGTCTTGGTTTAGAACACATCGGTTAATTCTCAAAGCCTCAGATATCTATAAATGGATAAAACCTTTGTATGTATAGGGTTAGTGGGAAATTAAATTAGAGTACATTTATAAAGTATCTAAAAGAGTAATAGTCACATAGAAAACATTGAATACTTATTATTCACTGTTAGCTTAACATATTTTTCTTGGTAGTAATGTTGGCAAGAGTATGATTCTATGAACACTCATATGCTGCTGGTAAGAGTATAAATTACTACTAATATTCAGAGAAAACTATTTGGCAGATTAAACAAAAAATTGTCCATAATTTTTTACGTTGTAATTATACTTCTAGGTATCTATCAGAAACCAAACAGGAATGTAATAAAAATTTGTGTTCAGAGATGTTATTTGTTGCATTGTTTACAATAGAAATACACACACATAAACATCCAAAATAAGGGAATGAGTCAATAAAGTGTAAATTATAATTTATCTGTGAGATGGATAGACTTCCACATAGTCATTCATTTACAATGATGTTTATAAAGAATTTTTAAAGCTTTTAGAAAATAACTGCGATGTAGGATTAAGTGGCAATATAGGATATTGATGTGTTTTATATTGTTACCCAGCTATGGAAATGTACATAGGGGTCCTCATTATCCACATATTTATTATCTAAGTCTCCAGAGTTGCAAAATTTAATGAGTTGAGAGGGAGTTTGGAGAGCTGCACAAATTACATGCAAGGCCTCTAGAAAATAAGGATCTGGAGAGTTAGATCAATAAAAAATTGAAGAGAAAGTTAACGTGGATGACAAGATGGGCCATACAAAAGAGAATGATCTGACTAGTAAAGTATTCTGAGAAGCTATTGAGGAAATTGATGAGCTCTTCAAATGTTTTTACAAAATTGGACTGCTTTATGATTGTGTTACAAAGTAATCCAGTGTGAAGTGATGTAGTATTAAACTACATTTTTAAAGTACCTCCTGACCCCTTTTCCCATCATTTTGATTGATATTTTCTTCTAAGAATTGGTGTATAATTGCAAGTATAACCTAAATTGTATTTAAAAGGCTTATAACAAGATTATTTATGTGTTTTATTACATTATCAAGATTAAAATTATAATTAATCTTTTAAAGGACTGTTAAAAGGCAAACTGAGGCATATTAAAATTTTTAAGAGTGTATTTGAGCTACAATTGATTCAAGTCAAGCAGCGCCAAACTTGAAGTAGTCGGGAGCACCCCAAGGATAGGAGTCAGGGGAAAGACTTCTATAGATAGAAGCAAAGCAAGGAAATTATTTAATTGGCTATAGCTTAAAGCCTAGTTGACTGTCTGTGATTAGCTGTCCTTAGTGTTTTGATTTCTAACCTTGAGGCATTTACAGGCTTAGATTTTGGTTTGCTTTCGTAGGCTGCCATGGTATTAGAGCCACCTCAGTCTCATGGCCTCCTTGTTTAGTTAATTTAACACCACTTATGAACTTTGATTCCCATTTTCATTAATTAACTTTAGATAATTCTTGGTTAACAAAGATTTCCTGATTATTATGCATAGAAAATTAAATGTAGAAAGGTAATGTCCAATAGAAACATAATGTGGCTCAGTTGTGTAATTTATGTGAAATTAATTGAATAATATGTTGTATTTAACACAATTATCCAAAATATAATAATCTCAAGATGAAATCAATATAAAAATTATCAATGGGATTTTTTTATTAAATCTCCAAAATCCAAGTGTATATTTGACACAGTAGATCTTGATTTGAGCTAACCATATTTTAAGCATTATATAGCTCAGGTCTAGAAGAAAATGTATCAAAGTGTTTTTCAAAATATACACAAAATGGTTATGTATAAATAGTAGAGGGATTTGATGTGAGAAATTACTTTCATAATTTAAACTTTCTTAACTTTGGCACTTAAGTATCTCATATTTTTAGCTTTCTTTTTTCACTTATTAAGGATAATATTTTTCTATATCTCTCACTTATGGCTTAGGTATTTAAATAATACATTTTTTTCCTACTTCTCATGTTGTCCTTTGCTAGTTGCATTTCATTTCCTGCTTTAGCTTTTCTGATTTTCTCAGCAAATTATTTCCACTTTTTCCATCCTTTTCACAGGTAGTCTGGTGAGCTTCCACTTCTGAGATCATTTTAAAGGAACCTGGCCCAGCCAAGTTAATTTCTTTCTATCCTTCCTGGCTTTCTCATGGATCAAGATCATTTTTTCTTGTTATTATGAAACAAGTAATTTTCTTAGACTTCTTTGTCTAAAAAAAACAAAACCTTCCCAGGGAAGTCTTTGAGTTATTGGAATTCACTTAGTTGATTTCCGTTCTTTTTCTCCTACAAGTTCCTCTTTTTTGTCCTTTAGAATCATACATTTTAGAACATATAAATATATTGTCACTTTCAATCGAGTTGCTAAATTTAAACTCTTAAATATTTACTCCCTGAATATAAGTATCACAGCACAAGTTCTGTTTTCAACCCAGTGATTTGATTTCTCCACCATTTGGCCATAAAGGGCTATTTCTCCTAAATGAGCTGGAGAACTTACCTTGCATCACTTCCATGTTGTTTCCTTTCAAAAAGGATATACACTGAAATTGTTAGGCTTCTCTTTTGCATTCTGTATTTGAAAAGCTTTGGGTAACTTATTCAAAGAAAATATAGAGCTTGGTCAAGAGATTGTGTACCATTTTCTTGAGGCTTTCTGATGTCCTTAAGTCACTGAGAAAAGAATTGTCAATATATGTATGAGCTAAATAATTTTGAAATTGTTGCTGTATACTATTAGGCAACTGGTACTCATTACTGTTAAGACATTGTACATTCAGAAAGCAGAAGAGTTCATTTAAATAATATAGAATTGAACAGAAAGAAAAAAAAGTAATAGAGGTGGTGTGGGTGGGTACTCAAGTAGTAGCTAATTGAATACTAACAGCTTCCCAAAGTGATCCAGACACTAATGTACAGATGCTGAAATCTAACTCCCTGAACATCTGCTCAAGAACCCTCACAGGCCACCCACAGAAAACAACAGGGTTGTTTTCTCCTCTCCCCAGGGATGGGAGTGGAGGACTATGGATAATAGCTTCTTAATGCAGGAAGTGAAAAATAAAATAGAATAAACAGTTGGATTTGGGGTGGAATCAATTAATGATAATTTACATTTGATATGCATTGTGGGTAGAAGTGATGAAAAACAGATCAAGTGAGATTATTTGGGGGAGGCTCGGTATTTGTTTATATTCTGCCCTTCTCTGTGTAAGACAGCAGAGACTAGAAGGCACTCTCAAATGGTAGCAGTCTATATACACAAATGTATAGAAGGAAGGAAGAAAGAAAAGAAAAAAAAGAGGGGGGGAGGAAGAGAGGCACAAAGGGAGGAACTTCAGTAAAGTGTATTTCATTTGTAGAATAGGTTTCCTGGAAGGTGGAGGGGAGACAAAATATTGGTTACCATTTGATTAAATTAAAAAAACATTTATTGAGTACTTGCTCTGCGCTAAATTGTGCTAGGTGCTAAGGAGTATCACAGGATAACCAGGGAGTTAGATCTCTGCATAAGGTGGAACCATGTGCTCCCTCCCATCACCACATGCCCACAGAGGTTGGTCCAGTTTTTAACCCCATCACAAGCTAGGAATCCAAACAAGGATGGAGCCCAAACCAATTCCAGGACCGCTCTGAGCAAGACCAAGTTGGAGGAGCCTCAGACAGTAGGAATGATTCCAAAATTTATCTGGGGCTGGCAGAGCTGCCCTTAATCTTGAGTTATTGCCAGCTCATCTATAAGAGGTCTCTGGCCATTTCCAGGATTCCCTCTGTCCTCTCATTAACTTCTCAACAGGCTCTATTGGAGCTCCTAGGAATGACGCAAACCAGAACAGATGTTCAAGAATGTATAAAGCGTTATTTAGGTGGGTCACTTTAGCAGGTCATTCTCTTTTCCCCAAGAAAGAACAGTAGTGCTGTGGGCAGGGAAACCCTAGTATCTGGGGCTGAAGACAGGAGAAGGAAGGGGGTCAGGAGAAAGCCCAGAGAAACAGGATTGAAGAGCCAGTTACTAGTTGCATGCTACTGAAGGAATTGTTCAACCTTTCCTGTCTCTTGTTTTCTCAGCCTTCAAATGATGGTAACATGATGTATGTCATGGGTTCACACTGATGAATCAATGAGATAAGATACCTGAACATTCTGGAAATGTCTAACACAGATACCCTATCTAATAAAAGAGAAACATGGTAATTAGCTGTATGTCCGCTACCCTTCCCATTGGCTAATCAGGGTGATATGCAAATTAACTGCCAGCCAAGATGGCGGCCGGCAGCCAGCCAGCTTGAAGCGAACATGAGGCTTGCTTGCTTCAGTGACAGAGGACTCAGACGTTCCCCACCTGCCGCTGCCGGCCTCTGAGCTTGCAGTTTGAAACATTGTTACAAATATAGAAGCTAAACAAAACCCCAGAAACCTGCTTTCAGCCAGCTGGTATCTCAGAGCTGGAGTTGAAACAGTGTTTCAATTATAGAACCCAAACAAACCAGATACCTGCTTTCAGCAGCGGAGGCCTAAGAGCTAGAGCCAAGCCTCAGAGCTAAAGCTGGCCCAGAATTTTAAAAAAAAAGAAAGAAAAAAAGGAGCAGTTGGGAGCTTCAGTCACCCGCAGCCTGATAATAGCCCTCAGCCCATCACACAGGCTGGCCAGGCACCCCAGTGGGGACCCCCACCCTGATCCAGGACACCCTTCAGGGCAAACCAGCCGGCCCCCACCCATGCACCAGGCCTCTATCCTATATAGTAAAAGGGTAATATGCCTCCCAGCACCGGGATCAGCGGAGCCATGAGGCCTCCCGGCACCGGGATCAGCGTGACAAGGGGAAGCGCCCAAACCCCCTGATCGCCCTGTGGCTCTGTGTGTGACAGGGGGCGGGGCCACAACCTCCCTATCTGCCCTGCTCTGTTTGTGACAGGGGAAGGTGCCCCAACCCCCTGGTCAGTCCTGCTCTGTGCCTGATAGGGGGGAGATCCCCAACCCCCTGATCACCCTGCGGCTCTGTCTGTGACAGGGGGCGGGGCCACAACCTCCCTATCTTCCCTGCTCTGTTCGTGACAGGGGAAGGTGCCCCAACCCCCTGATCAGCCCTGCTCTGTGCCTGATGCGGGGAGCTCCCCAACCCCCTGATCGCCCTGCAGCTGTGTGTGTGACAGGGTGCAGTGCCCCAACCCCCTGATCAGCCCTGCTCTGTGTGTGACAGGGTGCGGCACCCCAACCCCCCCCCCCCCATGGGCCCTGCTCTGTGTGTGATGGGGTAGAGCCACAACCTCCCCATTGGCCCTGCCCTGAGTGTGACAGGGTGTGGTGCCCCAACCCCCTGATCCGCCCTGCTCTGTATGTGACAGGGGCGGTGTCCCAACTCCCCTATCGGCCCTACTCTGTGAGTGACAGGGGGGAGCTCCTCAACCCCCTGATCGGCCCTGCTCTGTGCATGACAGGGGGGAGCTCCCCAACCTCCCTGATGGGTCCTGCTCTGTGAGTGACAGGGGGCAGTGCCCCAACCCCCTGATTGGCCCTGCTCTGTGCGTAACAGGGGGTGGCGCCGCAACCTCCCCATCGACCCTGCCTTGAGTGTGACAGGGAGTGGCACCCAACTCCCCAATCGGCCCTGCTCTGAGCCCGACCAGGGGCTGCACCTAGGGATTGGGCCTGCCCTCTGCCACCCGGGAGCAGGCCTAAGCCAGCAGGTTGTTATCTCCCGAGGGGTCCCATACTGCGAGAGGGCACAGGCCTGGCTGAGGGACACCCCCTCCCCACCGAGTGCACAAATTTTTGTGCACCGGGCCTCTAGTCTTGTATAATAAAGGGCTAATATGCAAATCGACTAAACAGTGGAACAACTGGTTGCTGTGACGTGCACTGACCACCAGGAGCAGACGTTCAACACAGGAGCTGCCCGCTGGTGGTCAGTGCACTGCCACAGAGGGAGCACCACTCAGCCACAAACAGGGCTGATCCTGGCAAGCACAGCAGTAGTGATGGGAGCCTCTCCCGCCTCCATGGCAGCACTAAGGATGTCCATCTGTGGCTTAGCCCCTCTCCCCATGGTTGGATATCCCCAAGGGCTCCCAGACTGCTAAAGGGTGCAGGCCAGGCTGAGGGACCCCCCCCCTTCCGTCCCCCCTGTGCACGAATGTTGTGCACTGGGCCTCTAGTTTATTAATATTTATGAAATTATAAAAGACTAGAGGCCCAGTGCACGAAATTCGTGCAAAGGGGGAGGGTCGCCTCAGCCCGGCCTGCACCTTCTCGCAATCCGGGATCCCTCAGGTGATGTCCAACTGCCGGTTTAGGCCTGACCCCACAGGGATCCCTGTGGGATCAGGTCTAAACCAGCAGTCAGACATCCCTCTCTCAATCTGGGACCACTGGCTCCTAACTGCTCGCCTGCCTGTCTGCCTCATCGCCCCTAACCCACTCTGCCTGCCTGCCTGATCACCCCTAACCACTCTGCCTGCCAGTCTGATTGCCCCTAACTGCTCACCTGCTTTCCTGATCACACCTAACCACTCTGCTTGCCTGCCTGATCACCCCCTAATCACTCGTCTGCCTGCCAGATCACCCCTAACTGCCTCTGCCTCAGCCCCTGCCTCAGCAGCTTTGGCCAGAAAAACGTCCGGAATGACGTCTGGAAGGTCATTCAGCTGTCCGGCCTAATTAGCATATTACTCTTTTATTATTATAGATATCTAGATAAGTGAGACAATAGATTTCTTAGACAGCTGAGAGAGTAAGTGTAAGAGACTCGCTTTCTCCTAAGACAGCCTCTGGAGATAGAAAAGGAAACCTCCAGGCCAATGATAGAAATTACCCACATAATTAAATTCTGATTTTTAACTGGAGAACCTGGGATTGTATTTTTTATAATTGCACTGAGCCTAAACTCTACATGCTGTCAGTGATAGAATCATAACCAAAGAACATCAGAAGGCAGACTAAATTTGCTCTTGTCAAGGGCCTTAGAGGCTGGGGAGTGTTGTGTTCCAGAAACCATTCAAACACAGAGGGAGGAGCTGGCCGTTTGCAGCCATCTGGCTGCCGTTCTACCACACCCTCCTCTCCATCCTGTCTGAGACTGCACCCTGGGGCCTGCCTGAAGCTGGACCAGATCCCACATACGTGGGCGTACAAAGTGCCTTTCCCTGGACAATCATCCAAGGACACGCAGTGTTTCTTCTTGGGTCTCAGTCCTGGGTTTCTTTTCCCTCAACTTTGTTAATTTTGTAATTTAGCTTTTTGCATCTTTTCAGACCATCTAATAAAGCTGTGAGGAAACAAAGGCCAAATTGAAAAGCAGGGCTATAGAATTGAGCTAAATTAAAAATGGTCATTTGGTTCTCATCCCAGTAAATCCTAGAACTACCAGCTTATTCTCCCTTTTATCTGTTTCCTCCTGTCAACTAAATGCCAACAAGAACACATCGTCTCAAAAACGTTAACTTCTATTTTGCAGAGAGTTGCAGAATTCCAGGACACTATAAGAATTTTGAGCAACTAAAGCAAGAACCATTAATAAGCAAACTGTCATTAGCTTTGAACAATTAATCCAGGTCAAAAATAAAATTATAATATTTAATATTTAAATAGCAGGTTAAAGTTTACAGAATGTTTTATGCCCATTTCCTCATTTGATAGTTCAACTCCCAAGATGACTCCAAATGAGTCTACCCTCTGGTGTTCATGCCCTTTGGAAGCCACTCCCACATTGAATAGGGCTGACAGGTACAGCCAATAGAATATTGCAGAAATGATGGAGTGTGACCTCCATGCGACCCACATTGCAGCTTTCACCTTACTCTACTCATGGGTCACTCTCTCTAGGAAAAGCCAGCTACCATCGGTGAAGACACTAACAGCTGTGATGGTTAATTTCATGTTAACTTGACAAGGCTCTGTGGGATGCCCACATAGCTGGTAAAACATTACTTCTGGGTATGCTTGTAAGAGTGTCTCTGGAATAGATAAGCGTTTGAATCGATAGACTGCATAGAGAAGATTGCCCTTACCAACACAGGTGGACATCATCCAACTTACTGAGGGTCCGAAAAGAACAAAAAGGTAGAGGAAAGGCAAATCTGCTCTCTCTGCTTGAGCTGAGACATCTATCTTCTTCTGCCTTTGGACATTGGCACTCTTGGTTTCGGGACTTTGGGGTTTAAACTGGCACTTACACACACCAATAACCTTTAGATTCTTAAGGCTTCGGACTCTAAATTACACCAGCAGCTACCCTGGTTCTCCAGCTTGCAGACAGCAGACCAGGGAATTACCTCGGGCTTCATAACTGCATGAGTCAATTCCTATAATAAAATCAATATATCTGTGTGTCTCCATATATTCTATTTGTCTGCATAACACTGACTAATTTAGCAGCCCACACAATGAGGAACGGAGGTCTCCTGACAACAGCCAGTAGCAACTTAGAAGTGGATCCTACAGTCCCCTGTCAAGAATTCAGATCATTGCAGCTTCTCCCAACATCTTTATTTAAATGACAGGTTTCTTGAAATATAGTTAATGCCATGTATCATGCAATCCACCCATTAAAGTGTACAATTTTAGTATATTCACATATATGTATAACCATCACCACAGTCTTTTAGAACATTTTCATCACCTCAAAAGAAATCCCGTATCTCTTAGTTATCTCCCTATTGTCCCATAGTCCCCAACCCTGAGCAACTACTAATCTACTTTCAGTTTCTATCAATTTGCCTCTTCTGGACATTTTATTTAAATATAATCATATAATATGTGGTCTTTGGGGACTGGCTTCCTTCACCTAGCATAATGTTTTCAAAGTTTATTTATGTTGTGGCATATACCAGTACTTTATTCATTTTATAGATGCATTAAATTTCATTATGTGGATGTATACATTTATCCATTCATCAGTTCATGGATATTTGGGTTGTTTTCAACTTTTTTCTGTTATGAGTAATACTGCCATAAATATTCATACACAGCTGTGTGTATAAACATACGTTTTCATTTCTCTTTGGTATATAACTAGGAGTGAAATTGTTGGGTTATATGATAATTCTATATTTAACCATTTGAGGAACTACCTGAGCATTTTCTAAAGTGATTGCCCCATTTTATATTCCTACCAGCAGTAAATAAAGGTTCTGATTTCTCTACATGTTCACCAACACTTGTTATATCTGCCTTTTTTATTCTAACAATCCTAGTGGGTATGAAATGACAACTCATTGTGGTTCTGATTTGCATTTCTCTGATGACTCATGATGTTGAACATTTTTTTCATGTATTTAGTGACCATTTGTATATCTTCTTTAAAAAAAAATGTCTGTTTAGCCAAAACCGTTTTGGCTCAGTGGAAAGAGCGTCGGCCTGCGGACTGAGAGGTCCCAGGTCCGATTCTGGTCAAGGGCATGTACCTGGGTTGCGGGCACATCCCCAGTGGGAGATGTGCAGGAGGCAGCTGATCGATGTTTCTCTCTCATCGATGTTTCTGACTCTCTATCTCTCTCCTTTCCTCTCTGTAAAAAATCAATAAAATATATTTTAAAAAATGTCTGTTTAGTTACTTGGCCCATTTTTAAATTGGGTTATTTGTCTCTTAATATTGAGTTGTAAGTTTGTATATATTCTAGATATCTCTTAATAGATATATGATTTCCAAATATTTTCTTCCATAGGGGTTTACATTCTACTTTCTTGACAGTGTTTTTTGAAGCACAAAATAATTTCATTTTAATGAAGTCCAATTTTTAACTATTTTTTTTCTTTCATGTCTTGGGCTTTTGGTGTCATATCTAAAAATCCACTGTCAAATATTAGATCAGGAAGATTTACCTATGTTTACTTCTAAGAGTTTTACAGTTTTAAGCCTTTTAATTAAGTCTTTGTCTATTTTGAGTTAATTTTTGTATGTGATGTGAGATAACCCAACTTTATTCAGCACCATTTATTGGAAAGGCTATTCTATTCCCCATGGAAGGGTCTTGGCAAAACTCAATTTCCTACAGACACATGGATTTATTTCTGGACAGTCAGTTCTATTCCATCGATCTATATGTCTATCATTATGCCAGTATACATTGTCTTGATTACTATTGTTTTATAATAAGTTTTTGTTCATTTGTTTTTGTGAGGGGATTTTGTTAATCCTCACCAAGGTTATTTTTCTCCCATTGATTTCTAGAAAGAGTGGAAGAGAGAGAGAGAGAGAGAGAGAGAGAGAGAGAGAGAGAGAGAGAGAGAGTTTTTAAGTTGAGAAGTATGAGTCCTTCACATTTGTTCTTCTTTTTCAGGATTATTTGTCTATTTTGGGTCTCTATAATTCCATATGAATTTTAGAGTCAGCTGATATTCTGATAGGGATTTTATTGAATCTGTAGATAAATTTGAGGAATATTACCATGTTGGCAATATTAGGTTTTATGATTCATGAACATGGAATGATTTCTATTTATTTAGATCTTAATTTATTTCAAAAATGTTTTGTAGTTTTTAGAGCATAAATTTTACGCTTCTGATGAATATATTTCCAAGAATTTCATTTTTTAATAATATTATAATTTTTAAATTTCATTTTCAGATTGTTTATTGCAAGTATATCCTACAAACTAGCTGAACTTATTTATTAGTTCAAATAATTTTTGTGTATTCTTTAGGATTATCTATATACTAGAGGCACGGTGCACAAAATTCATGCACTGGAGGGGGGTTCCTCAGCACGGCCTGCACCCTCTCGCAATCCAGGCAGGCTCCTAACCTCTGGCCTGCATGACTGCCTGCCTGATCACCCATAACCACTCTGCCTGCCTGCCTCATCACCCCTAACCACTTGCCTGACTGCCTGATCACCCCTAACCACTCACCCACCTGCATGATCGCCCCTAACAACTCGCCTGCCTGCCTGATCACCCCTAAGCACCTTCTGCCTCAGGCCCCACCACTGTGGCTTCATCCAGAAGGATGTCTGGAAGGTCGTTCAGCTGTCCAGTCTAATTAGCAAATTATGCTCTTATTACTATAGATAAGATCATGTAATCTAAAATATAGATTGTTTTACTTCTTCCTTTCCAGTCTGGGTGACTTTTTATTTCTTTTTCTTCCTTAATTGCCTTGACCAGATCCTCTAATACAATGTTGAATAGAAGTGGAGAGAGTGACATCCTTGTTTTGTTCCTGACTTTCAGGGGAAAACATCTAGTCTTTCACAGTTAGGTATGAGGTTAGCTCTGAGTTTTTCATAGACACCCTTTACCAAGTTGAGGAAGTTCCCCTCTATTTCTATTTTCTTAAGTGTTTTTAACATGTAAGTGTGTTAAATTTATCAAATGCATTCCCTATCTATAATAATAAAAGCATAATATGCTCATTAGACCAGACATCCTACCAGACGAAGCCGGGGCTGCAAGGGAAGCCCGGGTCCCGGGTGCCTGCCAGCGGCCACAGGGAAGCCCAGGTCCTGGGTGCCAGAGGGAAGCCAGTGCTGGCAGCCAGGGGAAGCAAGGCCTGCTCTTGCACAAATTTTGTGCATCAGGCCTCTAGTGTCTATTTAAAACTGATCATGTTGGTTTTGTTTTTCATTCTATTGATATAGCATACTACCTTGATTGACCCACCAAAATTTTGACCAAGACCTCAGAAGAGATACTACACAAGAATCAGCTAATCTGCCCCTAAATTCCTCACAGAAACTGTGAGATAATAAATGCTCATTCTTTTTCAAGCTACAAAATTTTAGGATAATTTGTTATATAGCAATAAATAATTAAGAACATTGTTATCACTGTTTTATAAATGAATAAATGGGCTTGGCATGTTTACCTGCTTTGTAATACTGCCCTGGGTTATAGAATTAGATGTGGAAGTGGTTTGAACCAGGTCTTATGCCTCAAATAATAAATCGGTTTTCCTTCACAAATTTCTACTAAATTTGATGACAGATCCCAAATTTACTGCAAACTTTTATCTCTGGTTGGTGCACCCATCCCATATGATTAGTCAGATAGTTCACTGCGCAGGCACTACTGGCTGAGGGGGTAGATGGGGACTGATATCTGACCTGTGCTTTTCCTGCCAAGGCGTGCACGTAGCTCAGGGCTGCATTGGCCCAGAGGAAATGCCCCTTTTCAAACGTGCCCAGAAGTAGTCTGACTGCCAAGTCATATGCCCAAATGGTTAATACTAGTTCTACATGCCAGCAAAGCAATATTAATCAATGGGACTAATCCCAGACAAATTTTTAAATCTAAGACAAAAGTTGTTATCACCACTCTCTCTTACCCCCTCTCCCTCAACACTTTTTTCTTAGGATGTGGTTGATCACCTTACATACTCAATATCACTTAATTCTCATAATTCTAAGAGGTAGATATTATTATACCCATTTTATTGATAAGAAAACCTACTGAGAGAGGTCAAATAATTTATCCAAGTCCCATAGATGGTAAATGCTGGAACTGAGGTTAGAACTAAGGTCCATCTGACTCTGAAACCTTCGCTCCACCCACCACACCTTGTTGCTCCATCTCCCTAATAAATCCATTGAGGATGTCTCTCTAGGAATATCAGCATTCTCATAGAGAATACCTGCTAAACAAACATTCAAGACCCAAATACATTCATCTAAAATGGTAAACTTATGAGCTTTGAGATATGAGATTATTTGGAAGCATTAAGAACTCTCAACATTCTTCCAAACATTCCACATAGGTGACCCTCCTTGACTTAAAGGTAGCCCTACTGAGCAGTCTCCACAGACATTAGACAATCCACTGAAGTCCATGATCTGGATCTCGGAGGCTGCTGTACTTTTTAACTCTGAGATAGAAAAGAAGAGCTACTGATGCAGAAAGGCAGATGTTCATTCATTCCTGCAACCAGTATTTATTGAGTGTTTACTATGGACCAGGTATGTGAAGGGACAGAAGAAGATATAGCATTAGACAAAGCAGTTATGCTCCTGACCTCATGGAGCTTAGAAGCTAATGAGCTTCCTTAAACTCTCCCTTTCTCTCTCTCTCTCTCTCTCTCTCTCTCTCTCTCTCTCTCTCTCTCTCCTCTAAATAGGAGAGAAACTACACACTTCGCTCTCATTACAACCACTACAGTGAAAGGCTCAATTGACTAAGGCAAAGCTTAGTAGGAAATAGCTGAGAAAGCTAAGATAATGCTTTCAAAACCCTCCTCTCAGCTTCTCCCTTGAACAGCCAGAGCAGACACACAGATGCCTCTCAGCAGCCATGCAGGGAACTAGAAGAAGAGACTCAGACTTCACTCCCCCCGAACTGACGGTAAAGAGAGTTGCGTGGCTGGGAGCAGGGGCACAGAGGAGAAAGGACCTTTAGGAAAACTTGGCTTTAAAATCAGGAATGTCAGCTTATTATTGTCATGATTTCACAAGGGATCCTCAGAAGGTAGAAGAGTTTGGGTTCATATCAGAACAACATGTAGAAAGAATTAACTGGCCAGCCAAAACCTTATCTGAACCTAAAATATCTGCAACATTGGTCAACAAAGTTCAAAGAAACAGCCTTTTCCTTGCAGGCTTTTCATGCCAAGACTCCTTCTGGTCCAGTTGTAACTGAGTGAATAAAGAAGCCAAGAAAGTGAAATGGAATTTTTGGAACTCAATCCTGGGTGTGCTGCAAGCTGAGGACAGAAATATTTGGGTTGATGAAAGTGGGGTGTAGGCTTGTTTGCTTTAGGGTCCTTCCCATCCTCCAGAACCTTGGCCAATATTATAGAGTCAGGCTGGCTTCTAGGCTCCTTGCAAAGACCAAGGTGATCTGTCCAAAACACCTCTATCTATAATATATTATATGGAGAACATTAGCCAACAACCCCCGTTTAAGACGGAATAGGTTCAAAAACTCCATATACTAGAAAAACTGGTTAGAAAAATGGAATTTGACACCATGTCAAAGAAACAGATGCACAGGTCCTGATAAGATAGTGATATGGGCAGTGTGAGGGCTGCTGCGGAAGGTGAAGAAAAGGCCAGTGTGTGGGGATCCAAGCCTGCACCTCCTTTCGGCCAGAGCAGCTCAGCTCTCCCTCTTCATACACTGGGGATCTGGAAAATATTTAATTTGAGGGAAGAGATTCAAATATATGAGACAGACAGATACAAAATATATAAAACATGAAAAATCCTGGTGGCATAGAAAAAGTGCTGCATTGGGAATTAAGAGACCATGCTTCTAGTCCAGGCTGCCACTGGGCCCCTTAAGGAAGTGATCATAAGTTGCAAGTTTTTTTTTTTTTCCAACTGTTAAGTGCACAATGTTGAACAAAAATAGATAGAGGCGGGTGAGAGCAGGATTGGAGGGATGAGGGGACATTGGGAGGATAAGGACACATTTATAGTATCTTAATCAATAAAGGGGGGAAAAAAATTTTAAAAAAAGAATAGCCATAAAAAAAATAGATAGAGGCAAAGAAGCATCAAACAGACTGTCAAATTACAGCGGGAAGGCGGGGGGGTTGGGGTGTGAGAAATCAACAGAAGGACATGTATGCATGCATATAAGCACAACCAACAGACACAAGACACTGGGGGAATGGGTGAGGGCAAATGCCGGGGGATAGGGGAGGCTGAGAGGAGGTCAAGGGGGGGGGGGAGACATATTTGTAACACTTTAAACAATAAAATTAAATTAAATTTAAAAAAATCTCCAAGGAACTTCAGCTCCAACATAAGTTAATTCTCCAATTGCAGACAAAGGTTACAGCTGCCTTTCATGGCCAGAACTTGAACCTTACTCTAGTCTCCTCCTCCTGAGAAAATAGAGTTTTAGTTGGAGATAAACCTAGAACTACGAGTCACCTCTATGCCTAGAAGACCCCTGTAACCAAGCACAGAAAGCAGTGTAGAGAGTAAATCAGCACACTGTATTCTGAAGAGGCCTATACTGTGCCCTGGTCCATAAAATAGCCCCAACAATGATAATTATAAAGGCATGTAGTGGGTCAGACATGGGGTCCAGCATTTTATACATATTGACTCTTTTAATCCCCACAACAGTCCTAAAAAATTAGAAATATTATCATTCCCATTTTACGGATGAGGAAACTAAGGCTCAAAGAGGGTTAGTGACGTGTCCGAGGTCACATTGATGCTAATAGAAGAAGCATATGGCAATGCCAGGCAGTCTGATGTTAGTGCTCTTGACAATTGTGCTGCTCAAAGTGGAGACCAGGATGGAGACTCTACTGACATTTGCGACTCACCAGAGAAAGGAGAAGAAGTTGTAAAAACGATGAACTACATTGTCAGCAAACAGGTAGCTACTCAACAAAAACTAGAATCTAGGGGGATGCCTCAATCTGACACTGCAGAACAACCTGGCTAGACATACTGAGTTATTAAGGAGCAGTGGCTCCAAGGGACAGAGGAGAGACAGTCTGAAAAGTTGTTCTCCAAAGAAATGATGAAATCAAGTCACTGACCATTGGCAGATGAGGGAAAGATAAACAGGTCCCTATAGACAGGGAGAGAGGCATGTTGGCAAAGGGAACTGCCAGAAATTCATGTGAAGTGTCCAAGAGCCTGTCAGCATTGCTTAATGGTTCTAGGGCTGTTTGAATGGAGCTTGTACACTACCAAATTCCTGGTTTAGATATTTAAAAAGAAGGTCAGTTCTGAGTCAGGAGAGCTGAGAGAAAGTTCTACCTTTACCTGCTGAAATAGCTCTTTGTTCATATTTGTGCTGATTTCTTGGGTTCAGGGTGGAAGGGAAGCAACATGAGTTATCATCTAAATACATCTACCCCTATAACATTGAACTAAATGGCACAGATATTCCTCTTCCCTGTTGCCCACAGCCTTTGCCTTCTAGTCCAGAATTTCCAGAATCCCAATCGTTCCCTTCGCTCCTCTGTCCACACTTGACCTTAAATATTCCACATGGGTTACTCCTTTTGAAAAACCTTCACATCCCTCTTCTTTCTACCCTAAGCAACAGTGGTTGCTAGCAAGCCACAAGAAATAGCACAGTCACTAAAAAGGGTCTGGAAAGGCTAGTCTTCAGGACAAAGTGAACGGGGCAACAATGGTGATGAAGTGCCACCCAAGACAGAAACCAACCACGAACAGATGGCAGGCACAGTGCCTGCCATGTGCAAAGGACTCAAGTAACACTAGAAGGAAGGAAAAAGGCAGAAAGGAAGGAAAGAAGGAAGGAAGGAAGGAAGGAAGGAAGGAAGGAAGGAAGGAAGGAAGGAAGGAAGGAAGATAGGAAGGAAAAAAGGAAGGAAGGAGAAAAATTACTTTCATTGATAACTAGAGGCCCAATGCACGAAATTCGTGCAAGGGGGCTTGTCCCCCGCTGCTGCTGCGGTTGTCTCTCCTTTGCCCCTGCCACCATGGCTTTGTCTGGAAGGACTTCTAGTCTAATTAGCATATTATGCTTTTATTATCTATATAATAGAATAATATGCAAATTAGCTGGGATGCTGTAATATCATCACTGAACAGCAGGGACCTGAGGCTGCATGGCACCTGGCCTAGGCAAGGGACCTCAGGCCATGCTCCCTGCCCTGAGGGGCTTGACAGGGGACCTCAGGGTGTACCTCCTGTCCCAGCACCGGGCCGGGGGACCTCTGGCTGCACCCCCTGCTGGGTGGAGCTTGATGGGGGACTTCAGGCCGTACCCCCCCCCCCCGCCCTCCACCCAGCAGGGCTTGACAGGGGACCCCAGACTGCGCCTCCACCCCAGCACCAGGCTGGGGCACCTTAGGCTGTGCCCCCCACCCAGCGGGGCTTGAAGGGGGACCTGAGACTACACCCCCCACCCAGCGCCGAGCTGGGAGACCTCAGGCTGCGCCCCCTGCCCGATGGGGCTTGACGGGGACTTCAGACTGAGCCCCCCACCCCAGTGCCAAGCTGGGAGACCTCAGGCCATGCCTCCCGCCCCAGTGCTGGGCCAAGGGACCTCAGGCTGTGCCCCCTGCCCAGTGGGGCTTGACAGGGAACCTCAAACTGGGCCCCCCGACCCCGGCACCAGGCCAGAGGACCTTAGGCTGTGCTCCCCACCCTGCAAAGCTTGACAGGGGACCTGAGGCTGCGCCCCCCACCCAGAGAGGCTTGACAGGGGTAGGGTCGGCTGGCTCTGTGTCTCACCCAATGGGGGTGGGGCTGGCCAGATTTGGGTCTCCTGCGTTTTCAAAGTGCATGTGGGTGGTGGGCAGGGACTTGACTCTAGGTCCCATGGTGTGCCCCAGACTCTGACAGGAAGTAGATTTTCATATACATTTTACTAATTTTCTTTCATTTCTGACACTTCTATTATAGAGAAAGGGCAAATAGCAATATTAAAATATTTCCTCTTATTAATTCCCTTTTAATGTGCATGAATTTCATGCACCAGGCCATTAGTATATATATAAAAAGCCAGCAACTGGAACACCATAATGACCGGAACAACCAGTTGCTCTGATGCCCACTGCGGCCAGCGAACCTGCCCAATCAGGGAGTGGGGCCAGCTGGCCAACCCCCAAGTGGCCCTACCCTCCAGGCCAGCCCCACCCCTGATTGGCCTGCCCCACCCCGATCAGCCCCACACACACCAATCAGAGGTGGGTCTGGCTGGCCAACCTCCCCTGGCAGCTAACCCCTGATCAACCCTCCCCACCACCCCATTCAGGGGCAGGGCCAGCCGGCCGGCCCACCACCCACAGCCCCTCCCCATGGCCATCCCTGCCCCCAGTTGGCCACCCACCCCAATCGGGGGTGGGGCCTGCCAGCCAATCGCCCTTGGCCCCTCCCCTCAGCTGGCCCAGCCCTGATCGGCCCCTGATCAGGTCGGGCTGGCTAGCCAACCTCCCACTGTTTCCTCCTCCCAACAGGTCCAGCCCCAATCCTCCCTGATTGAGGCCTGGGCGGCCGGACCCCACCTGTACACGAATTTATGCACTGGGCCTCTAGCTATAGATAATAGCTGATCTGAGGATTTGGAGTCATCCAGACAATATTCAGGACCTGCCAGCAGCCACTAAAAATATTTTTTTAAATGACTCAGATAATACATTCTATTAATGACCTTGATGGGTGCTCTGCACTATTTCTTCCTTCAACATGAGTCTTGAAATTCTCCACTGACTGATTCTAGTAACCAACTTTATCTCCCTCAGCTCTTAGGGGGGACTCTCTACCCCAGCAAAGTCACCTTGCCTGGTCTTCTATTGCTTATTGCAATGCCTTTTCTATGCACATCAGTCTGTCTTCTATACTAAAGTATAGGCTTCTAAAGGTTTATGTACTAAAACATTTCCTATTTGCCTCTCCAAGTCCACTTTCCACCTTTCTCTATCAGGCCCTTGGGAGGCTCAACTCTTCAGATTATGACTCAGGCCCTTTTGTACCTTTGGCTTCCAGTGGGTTTGACCAATAGGAGGCCAGATAAAAGATTGGAGCATGGGAAGAGAGACAGTTCCAGCATGTGTTCCCTCCTACCAGGCCGCATTTGGTCTGTGGCTGTGTTCTTTTTCCAGTGCCACTGAAAGGGCAAAGACTGCACCCTCCATCTTGCCCTGGGTCCTGCATTTTTGGGCAGAGCCATGTGCTCGGCAGGGCTTCTTCCCGGAAGAAGCCTCTGCTAGCCACACCCAGGATTTCTCTGGACTAACCAATGATAATCAAGGGAGGTGCACACCATCACTATGACCACATCCTGTGTAATGAGACACCGACTCGCGCCTGGCCAATCAGCGGGGCCCACAGTCCCCTCTCCTGCCCTCAATCCACCCCCCTATAAAACCCACAGTCCCATCAGGCTTCGCTCTCTCTGCCACTGGGCTTACCATTACATCGGTGAGTGTGGTCGGGGAGCCGAACTAGTTCAAAATGAAGGACTCTTTGCTTTTGCATCGGACTCGCTGGCTCCCTGGTGGGCTCTTGGGAATCTTGAAATCTGGGCATAACAGCCACAACTCCTGTCAAATGGCCCCTCTCCCAAAGCCAGAGTCCTCCCCAGGCTTGAAAGTCACTCCTTCCCCTAGTGCCTTAAGGCTGAGAAGTGGTGGGTTTCCCACTGTGTTCGTCCTGCACATTGCTCCATCCCTTCCTGGTTCTCTCAATCTTCCCCAAGGTTCTATAAATTGTCCATTCATTAAACCGCCATTCACATTTTTATTCATTGTGGGTCAACCCCTTAGTATGGAGCTAGGCACACACCAGTTTGGTGCTGGAAGTAAGCCCCCATTTCGCCTCTCCCTCCTTCTTGCTGAGGCCCTAGAACCCTAGCCCTAACCCTAGAAGGACACCTCCTACTTAATTCTTTTCCCTTTGCTAGGATTCTATTGAAAGTGAAATCCTTTCCAATGTAAATATGGCTTCTGGGAGGAGCACATGCTAATCTTGATCATGATGAAAGTGAATAAGTTTATCAAACTCATTGGGGAGAGTGGATAAATATAACGTATTTTGAAAGCCTATGATTTATTAACCATTATTTAAGTGTTGTCACTTATGTGAATCCCTGGAGACATAGTACGGCAGATGTACCTTTTATTTGGGTCAAAGGGAGGAAAAGATTGGTCATGTCTGTGCTAAGGGGGACCCTGAGGATAGGTGACTAGAGGGCTGTGAGGACATGGGGAACAAATGAAAGGGATTGTGTCCAACAATAGGGAAGGATCCTATAAAGAAACTGGATTCATTCACATATTTGTACAAGGCTGGGCCAGCCCCACCCACTTCCTTCTTTCTCTCCACCCAGCATTACTTTTCTACTGGAACTGCTATTTCCTCCTCCTCCTCCTCTTTCCCTCCTGTGTCTTTGGTCACCATGTGTATATGTACTGTCTAGGGTACAGAGGAAATTCATATTCACAATTGCTAAAAAGATGCCAGCTACCTCTTGTACATCATTCAAACAGGTGAGAGTCTAAGGAAAAGGGAGGGAATCAGAAAAAGTCACTCCATAAGGGGCCTGACATTTATGGCTCTGCATAGAATGAGTGAATGTTATGTGAATGAAACATCAATAGACAGGATTCATATATGTTGATGTTGTCAAGAAACCTGGAGAGCTAGTGTGGTAGCAAATGGGATGATCCCTTCTTTCCCTAGCATTTACATAAGACCAGTGCTAATCGTATCACACAGGTATGGGGGTTAATGATGCTCTAGAAAGGCTCCTATAGCTGTCACAGGATTCTCCTTTGTTACCAAGGAGAAAAGAGAGGCTTTTCTGATCACATATACAGAGCTGGATTCTTTGGGTTCCTGCTCTTGGGATTCCTCGCCCCACCCCCACCGTTTCTTAATTGTTCCTTCCTTCTTTTTACTGTGTAGAATGTGGGTACAATGGCTGGAGCTTGAGCAGCCACTTAGAATCATGAGATGCAAATCACATGCAGAGGATAAAAGAGTACTACATAAGACTGAAATCTGAATCCCTGTGTATGACTTTACCAACCTTAGACTGCCTACCTCTAGACTTTTTATATGTGAATGGAAAATAAATTTCTATTTTATTTAAAACACTGCTATTTTGTTTGCCATGTCATATTATGTAGCCTGATCTGGTTGTAATTGATAAATAATCCTTCTAGGCTTTAAGTATAACACCTAAGTTATCTTGAATAAATTCTAATCCAGAAATTCCATTGTCATTTCCTCAGTTTCTCCAGAGTTGTCTAAATATGGAACTCACTTTCTCTTTCTTCCCAGGGAAGTGAAGAAGGCAATATTTTCATGGTCCCTAAAGATGCCCATTTCATGGTCTGAATGACAAAGCAGAATGTGGAATATCAAGGTTCCCATCCAGGCCAAACTCTGGTTCCTTAGTTCCCTGTGATCAGCTGTGCCACAGCCTATTAAATAGACCATGAAACCCACCTACAGCTAGGACCATCCTAGAGATTAGTAGTGATTCAATGTCTCCAAATGACTTGGTGATGCTTAGATGAAAAGAGGCTTAGGAAATAGAAACACATCCTTGTCTTCAGCTAGAAAATAACACTCCATGAGTCAGAAGTAGCACAATAGGACTGAGACGAAGAATAGTGTATCTGGCCATTTCAGGAAGTAGTTAACAGTAAAGGGAAGAGGCGAGGAGCGTGGGTGGGGGCTAATGAGCTGCCAGAGAGTGGACACAATGTTCCTGATCACTCTTTTCTCCATCTGTATCAGCCCCATGGTATGTTTTGATCCCTTCATGGTCTTGCCTTGATGAACCTCTCATTTCCTATCACTCCCCACCTTCTCCACTGTCATCATCTCTGCCTCAAATATAAACTCTAGATCATAAAGAAACTAAAGAAACTATGCTCTCTGGTAGCTACAGGCTGCTGTTCATGCTATTCGTTGTGTTTAGAAAGCTCTTAACCTTTCACCTGTTCAAATGACACCTCCTCAGTAAAGCCTTCTTAGATTTCCTTAGGAAAAGTTAGAACATTTTCCCTCTGTGCTTTTAGAGCACTTTATACATTCCTATAAACTTCCATTGGAGAGAGAACCGAAGGGCTGCCTCATATGCACATTTAACTTGCATGAATTTAACTGCACATGCTCAGTAAACAGAAAGAGAACAAGGAAACATAAAACAAATAAAAAGAGAAAGACATCTTTTTATTTCCCACTCTCTACAAAATATACCTTAGCTTCATTTTTTTAAAAAAGGAAGCTCCAGCTGAAATGCCAAGAAAAAATAAAGGAAGTTTCTTGGAGTTGATTTAGGGGATTTTTGAGGAAGTTATTTTCTAGACTATCTGTCATTTCACTTTATATGCTGACTTTGGAGTAAATCTCTGAATAAGATGTGACTCTTCTGCACAGCATCATGTGGTGACTTCTTGGTCTGCCTCAAGACAGACTGTTCTAGACTGTGAGCTTCTGAAAAGCACAGCGTATGTTATTTATTCTGGGGTCTTCTGGACCGAGTATAGTGTCCAGTAGACAGTTGATGCTCAAAAAAACATTTGTTGAAAGAAAATTTGAATGATTCCAGCATTTTTCACTGATTACATCCTACTTAGAATCTAAGGGAAACTGTCTCACCCCACCCACCTCTACAACACCCTTGTCCAATGGTCATTTGATCCCTTCTTTGAAGACACCTAACCATGAGCTACCTATTTCCAAAGCAGCACATGCCACTGCTTTGTTAAAAGATGTCCAACAAAATCCAACTTCTAGAAAACAAGGACTGTCCAGAGTGCCCATCATGGCGCCATGTGCAACAAAGAGCTCAACTCAATGAATTCTGCTGTGGCCACCACCGCCAATGAATTTCACTACAGGAATCACAAGCCTTAGATTATTGAACTAACAACACTGGCTTTCTGCTATGAGGGTTTGAAAATTAAGGGCCCATTCCATTCTCAACAATGATCCTGAGATCTGCCTATAACACCTCAGTTATCCAGAGATCAGCCTTTTGAAATCAGAATGGCCATAAACCTGGAATTAACAAAGGAGTAAAAGAGGTAAAAGGTTTTTGTGGATAAATCAACTCTTGATCACCCACAATAATAGACCAAGGAGAGACTGAAGGTGACAGCTGATAATGCTGAGGCAAGAAACAGAAGAGCTCCAGTTTCTGGTGGTGTAGAGGACACGTGGGTATCTTTGGTAAGGAGAGAAATACATCTGTCCTAAAGTTTTGCATGGTTTTTGTTTTGTTTTTTTCAATTTATTTCTTCTCTTATCTCATCTTACTACTTCATTTTATAGAGAATTTAAGATTTTTGGTTTGTATTCATCCATTAAATCAGTTTTCTGAACATCTGTTCTGTGTCGGGCACTGTGCTGCTTATTTGGGTTCAATGAAGGAAAAGTTCACAATCTCACAAGGAGACAAATAAAGAGATTTTACAATACAGTGTGGTAAGTGCTAGATAAAAGTAAAAAGCAGTATAATGGGAGTATATATGAGAGGCACCTAATCCCATACTGGAAGAGAAAATAACAATGACAATAAGAACAATAATAATAACTAAAGTATAGTGAGTCTTGGCTGCATGTCAGATGCTGTTCTATGAACTCTATGTATATTAACTTACTTAATCCTCATAACTTTATGAGATAGGTAACCTTTTTATCAACCCCATTTTCAAAAAAGAGAGAGAGGATGAACCTGAGAGGGTACATAATTTATCCAAGGTCATGTGGCAACTAAATGGCAAAGCTGGTAACTGCACATAGTCCAACTTCAGAGACTGTGCTTTTAACAGCTACCCTACTTTGCCCTCTAAGGAGGAGGGGAAGGTCATCCATGGTAGGTGAACACAAGACACCTGATCTGGGACCTGAAGGAAAAGTGGGCAAGGACAGAGACAAAGAAAGGTAAGTGAGGGGAAGAAGTTGGGAGTAGTGAGTGATGAGTTTGAGAAGGTTACCAAGGAGCAGATCAGGAATGGCTAAGAAATCGGGTCATTAACATGAAAAAGATGAGAAACCATTGAAGGATCATATCTTCATTGTAAAAAGGTCTCTCTGGCTATAGTGGAGATTAGGGATTACTTGGGTTTAAACTGGAGGCAAGAAGACCAGAGAAAATAGTTTTTATAGTAATCCAAAAGAATGGATTTAATTCAGATGGTCAACTGAACTAAAGTGGCACGGGGAGGAAAGGAAGTAGGTATTAAGGCCTATGATGACATGATTCTGTGGTGGATTGGACGTGAGCAGATGAGGAAGAGGGTGTCATCAAGTGGATGACACCTGGGTTTCTGGATTCAGTGATAGGTGGATGGCGGTGCCAATCAATGACAAGAAATCCCATGGAATCCCTAGCTGGTTTGGCTCAGTGGATAGAGCATCAACATGTGGACTGAAGGGTCCCAGATTTGATTCCAGTTGAGGGCACATGCCTGGGTTGCGGGCCCAATTCCCAGTAGGAGACATGCAGGAGGCAGCCAATCAATGATTCTCTCTCATCATTGATGTTGCTATCTATCTCTCTCCCTCTCCCTTCCTCTATGAAATCAATAAAAATAAATATTTTTTTTAAAAAAAAAAAAAAGAGAGAAATCCCATGGAAGAGGTTATGTTCCATCCAAAGCATCCCACCATTGGGAGGAAAAGAGGAGAAGTCAGAGGGCCTCCCTCACCCTCCCTATCTGATCTCTGCCACATGAAGCCATTCTACTGATGTCTACAATCCAGCCTCTCTGGGAGAATCCCACAGAACATTCAAGAGCCCGGGAGGCAGACTGGTCACCTCAAAGAAGTTAGGGTAGATATTGTAATGGTGGAGGAAATACCCATCTAGAGAGAAAAGACAGACCCTGTCCAGAGTCTAGCTGGCCAAGGGCCACACAACTCCTCTGGAGCCTTACTGCCTATTCTGAGAGTGTATTTGCCAAGTTACAAGAAATCATGGGGCTGAGGGGTGGATCTGTACAGTCCTCAGGCTAATAAGTTTATACAACATACACAGGTGCCAGGTACTAACTAGATCTTTTGAGCTCAATGTTTTTAAAAAAGCCAACCTCTGTCAACCTATTGGAGGAGGCTGGCTCCTGGAACAAAACAAAACAAAAAAAGCTATGATTCAATGTTTTGATTGTGAGAGTACAAACCAAAGATTCAGTGTCAAAGAACCTGAATAGAACAAGAAAGAGACAAAACAAGCCAATTAAATAACTGTTCATACAGTGAAAACATTGGTGCATTTTTAAAAATATATTTTTATTTATTTCAGAGATGAAGGGAGAGGGAGAGATAGAACATCAATGATGAGAGAGAATCATTGATTGCCTGCCTTCTGCACATGCCCCACTGAGGATCAAGCCTGCATGCAACCCGGGTATGTGCCCTGACCAGGAATCAAACCATGACCTCCTAGTTCATAGGTCGACACTGAACCACTTAGGCACGCCAGCCGGGCCATTGGTGCTTCTTGATGGCTACCCAAAAGAGAAGATCATGAGGTCAGGGGAGCAATTTAGGAAATGGTAGAGGTAAGCTCAGGAGAAAACTAGATAGAAAGGGGGAGAAGCGTTCAGCTATAAGAAACACAACATGGAAACTTACTCTTGGAGAATAGAGTCTTTTTTTTTTAATAGAGTCTTTTTATGACAAATGAAAGAAAATCATTAAGTACGAGGGCTCAGAGGAGTAAGAGGTAAGAGACCTAAATAGTATAGAACTCCAGAGACAGGGTCAGGACATCTAAACAGGAAGAAATATGACCAAAAAATCCTGTCCCTGGATACATGCAAGAAAATGAAACTAGACCACCAACTTACACCATACACAAAAATAAACTCAAAATGGATAAAGGACTTAAATATACGACAGGAAACCATAAAAATACTAGAAGAATCCAAAGGCCACAAAATCTCAGACATATGCCGAAGCAATTTCTTCACCAATACAGATCCTAGGGCATTAGAAACTAAAGAGAAAATAAACAAATGTGACTACATCAAAATAAAAAGTTTCTGCACAGCAAAAGAAGCCATCAACAAAACAACAAGAAAGCCCACTACATGGGAGAACATATTTGCCAATGCTATCACTGATAAGGGTTTAACCTCCAACATTTATAGGGAACTCATACAACTCAACAAAAGGAAGATAAACAATCCAATCAAAAAATGGGCAAAGGACCTAAATAGACACCTTTTAAAAGAGGACATTCAGAAAGCCAAGAGACATATGAAAACATGCTCAAAGTCGCTAATCATCCGAGAGATGCAAATCAAAACAACAATGAGGTACCATCTCACACCTGTCAGAATGGCTATCATCAACAAATCAACAAACGACAAGTGCTGGAGAGGATGTGGAGAAAAAGGAACACTTGTGCACTGCTGGTGGGAATGCAGACTGGTGCAGCCACTGTGGAAGACAGTATGGAGTTTCCTCAAAAAACTGAAAATGGAACTCCCATTTGACCCTGTGATCCCACTTCTAGGAATATATCCCAAGAAACCAGAAACACCAATCAGAAAGGATATATGCAACCCTATGTTCATAGCAGCACAATTCACCATAGCTAAGATCTGGAAACAGCCTAAGTGCCCATCAGTAGATGAATGGATTAGAAAACTGTGGTACATCTACACAATGGAATACTATGCTGCTGTAAAAAAGAAGGAACTCTTACCATTTGCAACAGCATGGATGGAACTGGAGAGCATTATGCTAAGTGAAATAAGCCAGTCAATGAAGGAAAAATACCACATGATCTCACTCATTTCTGGATAATAAAGACCATTATAAACTTATGAACAAAAATAGATACAGAGGCAGAGCTGCCTCGAGCAGACTGTCAAACTACAGCAGGAAGGCCGGGGAGAGGGGGGACAGGAAGGGGGGGGGGAGGGTAAGAGATCAACCGAAGGACTTGTATGCATGCATATAAGCATAACCAATGGACATGACACTGGGGAGTAGAGGAGGCCAGGGGATTGTCAAGGGCGGGGGAAAAAAAAAAGGAGACATATGTAATACTCTTTGTAATACTTTAAGCAATAAAAAGAAAAAAGAAAAAAAAAATCCTGTCCCTGGCCATTTTGAGATGACAAGTGAGAAAAGGAGCATCTGCCTCAGGAGATATTAGTAGAAGAAGCACTTAGTGGTAGAAAGTGGGATCTGGTGACTGGCCAAAAACTAGGTTAACCAGAGCAGATAACTAGAAGAAAGAGAGAGGCAAGAAGGTAAGTAGAAATGTAGAAGATTGAGAAGGAAATAGGGCAAGGGGGGAGTGGGCATTTACGAATTTACTAAATAAATTTATAAGGTTGGTAATGGTGGTAAAAATCATTGGTGAGTTTGGGAGAAAAGGCAATGTGGTCAAGGGATAGGAGTGACTCTGGTGAAATCTTTATCCATGGAGAGAAGTTATATCCTTCCTCACAACATTTGTGTTGGAGTTCTCACCAGCAACAGATGAATGGGCCTTAAGAGCCTGCCTAATATGGCCCTTCATAGGTCACCTGTCCAGTGATACTCAGATAAGGAACTTGCACCAGAATGTAATCAGCCCTTCCCCCAACCCCAAGCCACAACCAACCCACTGGGCATTTCCCACCTGTGCCAACTTTTGTCTAAAAAAAGAAAAATTATAGCTCTTTCCAGTGTGGCTCAGTTGGTCCCATGCACCAGGGGGTTGCCAATTCAATTCTCAGTCAGGGCACATGCACAAGTTTCAGGCTCAATACCCAGTAGGGAGTGTACAGGAGGCAGCTCTCTCACATTGAGATTTCTCTCTTCTCCCTTTCTCTCTCTCTAAAAATCAATAAATTATTATTTTTAAAAATCTATACTAATAAAAGGATAATATGCTAATTAGACCAGACATCTTCCGGATGTCCTTCCAGGCAAAGCCACAATAGCAGTGCCAAGGCAGAGGTGGTTAGGGGTCATCAGGCTGGCAGGGAAGAGCAGTTAGAGTGATCAGGCTGGCAGGGAGAGCAGTTAGGCAGTTAGGAGGATCAGGCCTGCAGGGGAGAGCAGTTAGGGGGATCAGGCCAGCAAGGGAGAGCAGTTAGGGGGATCAGGCCAGCAGGGGAGAGCAGTTAGGGGCATCAGGCCAGCAGGAGAGAGCAGTTAGGGGGATCAGGCCGGCAGGGGAGAGCAGTTAGGGGCATCAGGCCAGCAGGAGAGAGCAGTTAGGGGGATCAGGCCGGCAGGGGAGAGCAGTTAGGGGCATCAGGCCAGCAGGGGAGAGCAGTTAGGGGGATCAGGCCAGCAGGGGAGAGCGGTTAGGAGGGTCAGGCTGGCAGGGGAGAGCAGTTGGGGGCGGGAATCAAGTTGGCAGGGGAGAGCAATTAGGGGCATCAGGTAGGCAGGCAGAGGCAGTTAGGGGTGATCAGGCAGGCAGGCAGGTGAGTGGTTAGAAGCCAGTGGTCCCAGATTATGAGAGGGATCCCTGATTGGAGAGGGTGCAGGCTGGGCTGGGGGACCCCTCGGTGCATGAATTTCATCCACCAGGCCTCTAGTTAATATAGACAAAGAATTGTAATGGAACACAGTTACACCCGTTCATGTATGTGTGTCTATGGCTGCCCTAGCATTACGAAATGGCAGCACTGAGTACTTGGGACAGAAACTGCACTGCAAGGCCTAAAGTATTTACTCTCTGGCCCTTTACAGAAAAGGTTTGCCAACCTTTATCTACCAGGTCTTATTCTAAAAAATCGATAGGACCTATCAGTGCGCTTAGTGATAGTGGATTTACATGGTGCAAGTTCCTTCCCTGGTGGAATATTGGCAGCAGTTTGCGAACTGGCTACTCTGGACACCACATAGTGCTATCCAGAGAACAGTGGGGAAGGACAGCTACATCTTACCTGTGGTCCCAAAGGACAGGCTCCAAGCAGGCAGAGCCACCTCCATAAATGCAACCAGCCCACACCACAGGCACCAGAGCACACCGACATCCTGGACACCATAGTTAAAGATAGGGTGTTTGGGAGCCACACAACAGAGGCCTTACCTGCAGGGTGTTTTCATGAGAGAAGCACTTATGTGTATTTATGCTTGTTTGTCTTCATTATAATTAGACTGCTAACTCCTCAGGGTAAAACTTGTCTAACCATCAACTTCTGAGTGTGCACTTCCTTACTAAGGGTAAATAAAGTAATAACAGGAAACCACCAAACTGTTCACTAGGAAAAAAAATAAGTATTTATTTTTTTCTAAGGAAACTTTTGTAAAGTAGTGAGCAATAATAATGTGCAGGTAATTTGCCTGACTTCTCCCAATTTTAGCATCTGATTAATTTCCATGGATTTCACTGTGCGAGAATTTCTCAGGGTGGCTGTTTACTTTGTTGGTGTGTGTGTGTGTGTGTGTGTGTGTGTGTGTGTACACTTTAAATCAGGTGTAGCAAGTATTTCAGAAATATATTTTATTATATGGTAAGATGCTAGCAAAGAAGTTAGTCTTAAGTCCATTCATTCATTTAGTCATTCACTCCGCATTACTGAGCACACCTCATGCCAGGAGCTATGCTAAGTACTAAAGGTACACTGATGAGAAAAGATTGTGGTCAAGTAAGTTGAGTGAGGACAGGCCTGACTGTGGTTCTGATTCTTCCCAGCTGTTTAATTCAATCATCTTTGGGTCCACCATGTTTCCTGACACAGTGGTGACCCTGCCAAAATGTGGTAAGTCTACCTTCCCCCTCTGCTGGGTCAGACTCATCTCACTGTCCTTACACCCCTAGTGAACTTGACTCACTCCCCAGCCAGCCACAGCAGCAGCAGCGGATACCTGGAGTTGCTCTCACACAGCCATGCCTCCTCCATCTCCTCAGGCCTTTCCAGAAAGGCCCCTCAAGGATTCCTGCATTCCAGCAACCAGCCCTTCCAGTTGGGCAGAAATTTCCTGCCTTGGCAGTCAAAAGGCATTTGTTTTTATTTTAAATGCATGGTACCTCCCCAGACAGCCCCACCCTCTGTTCTAATTCCATTAAATCTATTCATTTTGGAACTCTGTGTGTGTGTGTGTGTGTGTGTGTATTTGAAGAGGAACTGGGAGAGAAGTGTGGAGAGAGGCTGATAAAATGAGGGACCTCCATTGACAGGTAACAACGGAGGGTCCCTTGTGTCCTTCATTCTTTCTCTTTACTTTCTCCTTCTTTAAACATGTCACCTCCTAGCCCAGTCTCCTCACCCCAAGGAGTAGTAGGCTTTCTAAATATTCTTGTGAAATATATAATGTCACAGGAGTTGGCAATAATTAAAGGATAAAGCAGACATCTTTGTCTTGAGAAAATAGCACATGCATACCACTCTTAATTTAAAACTATGAACAATGTCATGTTAATATAATTAATGCCTCATTTATTGGGTCCAGTGGGAAATGAACTATTCTACATTATTGATGTACAAAAATAATGAATTATTGGGCTTTGGAATTATGGAGAGCTCTTTGTCCTTACCTCAGATTATGATTATTTGCATTTGTATTCGTGTTTTTTATAATTCTGTCTCCTCCCTAGCCATGAAGCAGCCAGCTTTTTGTTTCTGTCACTGAAAGTTCCCCCCTGCCCTATGAGCGCACCAATTTTAATCTGCTGTAGATCAGAATTAAGCTTATGAAATAAAAGTCAATAGTCTTTAACTTTAAGAGAGGAGGAGGAGGAGCTCTGTGAATTTTTGGTGCCCACATTGGCTACCCAGAGGCCTTTTTTGCTTCCTGCTGGTTTCTCGGCTGTGTTTCAGGTGGCTGCGCCTGCTACATGAGTAATTCCCAGGTAAGCCAAGCATTACCATGAGAGCTAAAACAGAAACTCATAATAATGAGTCTTACATGGGTGAGAACCTCTCACCGTATGTCATCCAGGAAAACATCCCTTCTGATTATAGAATCTGACATCTAAATTAAGTGGTTCCTCCACAATTGTGAGTCAGCCAACAGAGGTCACACTCCAGACAAGGGGGAGCCCTGAAGAGGCTACAATAGTCCCCTAAATTCAGGAGTACCCCTCTCCCAGGACACGCAACCGCTTCCATTTGCTGGTGCTCTAGGTCTAACAAGCTTTCCCTCTATGGGTCACAGAAACTCCAAATTTACCTCATAATCAATCCAACAGGATGAAGTCTCCCAGAGTTCCCATGGAGTTGAGAGAATCTCTACTTTATGCCTAAATAGCTCTCTGCAGCACAGATGAAAAGCAAATGGGTGAAAATCCTGATTTTGAGTTTACCAAGAAATTATTTAGCCTTCAATAGTATATTCTGCCACTCATAAAAACTTCAACAAAAATAGCAATGAACTGGTCCAAAACAGTAAGGGAAGAAGTGAGGAGATGAGATTAGCATCAGACCCATGGATCCTTCCCTTGGTGTGCCTCTAATACCATCTCGGTTCCAAAGCAAACTGGTTAAGGCATGAATCTTCTTCCCTCAACATGGTCTGGTTTAGGGTCACAGAGTTCTTTGCTGGTTGGACTAAGTAAGGAAGGGCCAGGAGGCAGAAGCCAAGCCTCGCCCTTGATCTGCAGCTGCCTCACCAGGTAACTCCAGGAGACTGTCTCCGCTCTTTTGGATTCTGACTCTCAATTCTCCTGTCTGTAAAAGAAGGGATAATTGCACCCCTCAGCTCCCAACATGGTGTGAAACTTTGTTAATAGATGTTTGGAAAAGCTCGCATCTCTAGATGAAAACATTCATAAGTTTTGAGCTCTGTTCTTAGCTGAGTTTTTGTAGAGTTAAATTTTCTTGACTATGGCAATGGGGCTTCTATGGGGGCAATGTCAGCCCCTCGCCCAGGCTGGCCATGCCCCCCAGCAGGGACGCCCACCCTGATGGAGGCATGGCCAGACTGCAAATGGCCCTCAGCCCCTCGCCCAGGCTGGCCGTGGCCCCAGCAGAGACACCCCCACACCCAATGGGGGTGTGGCTGGCCTGCAACCGCCCCAGTCCCTCACCCAGCCCGTCACTGCCCCCTATGGGGACCCCCACCCTGATCTGAGACCCCTTTCAGGGCAGACCAGCCGGCCCCCATCCATGCACTAGGCCTCTATCTATACTAATAAAAGGGTAATATGCTAATTAGACCAGACATCTTCCGGATGACTATCAGCACATCCTTCCTGACAAAGCCGGGCCTGGGCAAAGCCGCCTGCCAGTGGTCCCGGCACCAGTGTCTGCAACTGGCTGCAGCCTGGGAGACAGAGAAGCAGCCCACCCCACGGTCCCAGGCTGCAGCCAGCCAGAGAAGCCACCCGCCCTGTGGTCCCGCACGCCAGTGCCTACGGCCCAGGCAAAGCCACCTGCCCACCGTCCCCTGCAGCTGAAGCTGGCACAGGCAAAGCTGGCCCAGGTCCCAGGTGCCTGTAGCTGGCCAAAGGGAGGGAAGCCCAGGTCCCAGGTGCCTGCAGCCAGCTGGAGGAGGAAACCCTGGGTCCTGGGTGCGGGGCGAGGAAGAGGTGGTTAGGGGCAATCAAGCCAGCAGGGGAGCAGTTAGGGGAAAGCAGGCTGGCAGGCAGAAGCATTCAGAGGCAATCAAGCCGGCAGGCAGGTGAGCAGTTAGGAGCCAGCAGTCCCAGATTGTGAGAGGGATGTCCGACTGCCGGTTTAGGCCCGATCCCGCAGGGACATCCCCTGAAGGGTCCCAGATTGGAGAGGGTGCAGGCTGGGCTGAGGGGTCCCCCTCCATGCACAAATTTCATGCACCAGGCCACTAGTGTGTGTTTGTGTGTGTGTGTGTGTGTGTGTGTGTGTATAAAATTCCCTTTAGAGAATGAATTCTATAACCCTAAGAGTGCCGTGGTGAGCATAGGGCCTTTATAAGCTTCTTAAGTTTCCCTCTGACTCATTTTTCATCTCACAAATGATCAACATGGACTCTTCTACTCTAGAAAAAAATTCTTTGAAAATTTTTTTCTAAAAATATGTGATATAAACCAGATTTTTCTAAATCAAATTGTGGGTTGAATGAAGCAGTGAGTCTTGCTTGCTTAAAGTTTATTTTGAATCTTTTAGAAAAGATTTCAAAGTAAATAGGTACCTCTGATATTTTTTAACAGCTGAATTGAGGTATAAATGACATATAATAAAATACACTTTTTAAATTGTACTATTTGAAAAGTTTTGACATATATATACATCCAAGAAATAATCACTATAATCAAGATGATGAACATATCCACCGAGTCAGCATGGCTCTGTGGTTGAGTGTCGACCTATGAACCAGGAGGTCACTGTTTGATTCCCAGTCAGGGCATCTGCCTGAGTTCTGGGCTTGGTCCCCAGTGTGGGGCATGCAGGAGGCAGCCAATCAATGATTCTCTGTCATCATTGATGTTTCTATCTCTCTCTCTCACTCTCCGTTCCTCTCTGAAATCAATGAAAATGAAAATTGATTCATTATCTTTAAAAAAAGATAATGAACATATCCGTCACCTCCATTTTATAACCCCTCACTCTCTCTCCTTCTCTTGCAGTTTGCATTTTCTAGAATTTTATATAAATATAATTTTTTAAAAAGCATGTGTTCTATTTCTCCTGGCTGCTTTCACTCAGTATAATTTTTTTGAGATTTAATTCATGTTATTGGTTATATAAGTCCATTGCTTTATATTGCTGAATAGTATTCCATTGTGTGAATATACCAATTTGTTTATCTCTTCACTTGTTGATGCACATTTAAGCTGTTTCCAATTTGGGACTATTACAAATAAAGCTGCTATGGACATTCATGTGCAAGTCTTTGCATGGATGTATTCTTTCATTTCTCTTGGGTAAATATCTAAGAGTGGAATAGCTAGGTTGTATGATATAGTATTATCTTCTTAGTAGATCCTGAGTGAATAGATATTGTGTTTGGAGAAAAGCATGATACATGTGAACCTTACACATAGCCTGCAAGTGTTTATCATAGAAAGAGTTTGCTTTTGTGTTACACAATTTGCAGAATGCTTTTGCATATATTATCTTAACATATGCTTATAAGTATTTTCTTCTTCCATTTAGCATCTCCAAGATCAAATGAAGTAGTCTAGATGTCTTCTCAAAAGAACTACATATCTAGATTGCTTTTGCTCCCTTGTTTCTCAAAGGGCAACACTTACCCTAAATAAGGCTGCATTGCCCACTTTGAAAGTGAATCAGCAAGATGTAGACCAGAGCCTTCATCTGCCTGCTTCTGACTGCTATCTTCTTTCTCTCTCTCTCTCTCTCTCTCTCTCTCTCTCTCTCTCTCTCTCTCTCTCTCTCTTATTTCACACATCTACCAACTTATCAATCACTAATGCTATAATTCATATCTTTAAACTTCATATCTTGACTCCAATTCTTTCACCAATATGCCCACTAAAAAGATACAGAAACTGTTCTCATGTAATTCCAAACTCTGAATCATCTTATCATGTTTTTTAAGTTAGGAAATAATATTTATGAGACACTGATAAAAACCAAACTTGCATTTTCACTTTTTTATGCCAGAAATGACTTCATTTAACTGTTGCAGAAAATTTTTAGTGAGACCTTCACGATCATTACTCAAAAAAACTCATACTGTCTATCCCCTTTCCCTCTGCCTGCCTTCTGCTTTCTTGCTACCTTTTCTGTCTTCACTCTTCCAATTTCTTCTAAGGTTTGGAGAAAACTGTCAGTCAAAGACTACGGGAGATAATTTCAAAAAGAGTGTTTGGCTTTGGAACAACTGGTTTCCCCATTGCAAAAGTTGTTATATCCCTCCCTACACAAAAAACATAACTTAATATGGATTTTAAAAATTAAAAATAGAACTACCAAAGCATTAAAAATATGAAATTTTAAAAATAATATTAAAATGGGATTTAAGAAAGACAGACATAAAATCTAGAATGCATAAAGATGTGAAAAGCCACAGCCAACGTGGCTTTCAGGTTCAAAGTCTTGAAGAAAGAGCTGACGTGCAAATTAAAACACAAGACAAGAAATATAATTTTGAAATTATGGGGGAGCCAGGGAAAGCTTAACTGCAGTAGTCAAGTTCCACTGAGTCTCCGTTCCAGTCTTCTTTTATTTACTAAAATACACAATATTTTAGGACTTTTAGGACTGCAAATAGACATATCAATGGTAATGTTTAGTAAACAGTAAGATATTCAGGTTGGGGGAGTTTACTTTAGGCCATTGAGTCAGCAGTAGGTAATAAAATACAAATATTCACCCTGTGAATATCAAAGAGCCCAAATTCAGCCTCCTTCTGACAGGACTTCTCGCATTTATATTAATTACTGCTGATCTTGGTTCTCAGCATAAAGAAAATTATTGATAAGTTATGTAAATTTTCCATTTCTGTATGTAAAAGATAGCATAAAGTTAAAAAGTAAGAGGTAGATTGGCAGAAAGTTATATATACATATATGCATGTATATATATTACTCTTAATATATAAAAAATTCCCTATGTTGAATTGCACCCTTAAGATTTGTGCATTTTACTGTATGTAAATTTTACCTCAAATAATAAAAAAGATTGTAAATAAATATTAAATTCTGTTATTGATAAGCATCTGAAGAATGCTGATATCTGCAACCTACTTTGAAATGCATAAAAATAAAGTGGTCTGATATATGAATAAAGTGATAAAAAGATGGAAAGATATATAATAACATAAATATAGCAAAATGTTTATTATCAGTATTAGATGGTGGGTTTATGGATGTTCACTACACAATTCTATCAACTGCTCTGTATGCTTGAGATTTTCATAATAAAATATTGGAGGAAAGCCTCCTAAAATGAATTTAAAGACACATAACTCTTAAGAACAGCAAACAAAGCAAATTAAAAGACAATCTGAAGTAAATAAAACAGTGGTTCCAAAAAAAGAGGGATGTTTAATCTCACTTAGAGTCAGCAAAAATTTATAAAGCTTTATAACATCCAACAGAAATACACACACAGGAAAAAATATGCATGTAAGGATATTTGTCACTTTTTTTGTTTAAAATACTAAGAGGGAAAAAAGAAAGGAAATGAAAAGAAAAAAAAAACCCTCCCCAGGGAAGTGGTTAAATAAATGACAGTGTGTTATGGGGGTTCACAACAAGTCTCCTCAAGATGTGCCACTATGGCATGTAGATTAATATTATCTCATGCTGAAAACAAGGTTCAGAAGGCTCGGGAAGAAATGTAGGCTTCCCCTTTACTGTCTAAAAGAATTTAAGATAGGGTGATAGCATCATAAATAACTACAGTTTAATCTGAACTAGATAAGGTAAACGAGAGTAACCTAGCAAGACCCATTTGATCAAAGTCCTCCTTGCATTCCACTGTTTCTAGATGGCCTAGCAAACATTTCATCCCCTTGCAAATTTGCCTTATTCCCCTTTGAAGTCCTATACCTTTGTTACCCCCTCCTTGGTTCAGAATGGCATATATTCCTTATCTTGCCTTCCTGTCTTTGGAATGTTCTTGCTATGTGAATTCTCCATATGATTGTATTAGGACTTTATTTTCTCCTGTTAATCTGCGTCCTGTCACTTTAATAATTTTACCAGCCAGAAGAACTAAGAGGGAAAAGGGAATTTTCCCTATCCCCAGTAGTGTCCATGTACAGAACTCTGTGCATCACTGCAGAACTGTAGGTACAGACAGAAAGATCCCCAAGGTCTATTGTTCATTGAAAAAAAATGAACATCACAGAATGAATTGTATAAAATGACCATTTACATTAAAAATAATAATAGAATTATAAGAGTATGCAAATGCACATTAAAAAATGTCCAAAATCATGCCTATTTAATCTATGCCTTATCTTAGGAAAGAGAGAAAATGGAGGAAGGGAGAAAAGACTCTAAAAAAGACATTTAAGCTTCTATTTTGTAGATGTCTATATTATTTGAGCTTTTTACAACAAGCATGCAATATTTTTGGTAAATTTTTAAATTAATAAATTGTTCTAGAAAACGAATAATGACTATTATCTAAATATTCAATATCCCTAAAACATCTCGTGAAAATTGCAAAATTTAGTCAAGAATCCACATATTTTTCCTACCTAACACCAAAAGCCTGAAGTCTTGGAAACAAAACATCTGATGATCTCTTACGGAATTTCCTTACTTGTCATCTGAATGTCTCCACATTCATGTCTATTAAGCCAAATAGTCACAAGCCTATAAAATGATGTGAAAGTTCTTTCTTCTCCCAACTGCATTCCCCCTAGGGCTTAGCCTAACTCAAAATGCTGAGCCTGGCCCCAATAAAAGCCCCATTGAGAGAAAAGTGTTCTTAAAGATAATGGAACGCATTCTGAGCTAAAATGCCAAAGATTAGATGGATCAGGGAGGGGAGAATTTATGAAAACACTGCAAATCCAATGAAAGAGGCAAAGATGAGACGTGAGTAAAAGCAGAAGGGAGAATAGAGTTGGAAAGGATTTTAATTTAAATGTTTGCAACATACTGACCCATGAAAGAATTCAGAAGGAATTTCACCACCTAGACTCGCACATGTACATACGTGTAGAGCTCCGTTCAGGAAACCAGAAGAGACTTTCTGGAGGCAGACAGATTCTAGTCAGGCAGATATGCAAACATGGAAAGAGGAGTGGGAAGAATTGGGTCAGATACATTCTCTGAAAAATTACATGCCAGTGATGAAAAAGTTTCCTGCCCACGGACAGCCTCAGAACATTTTACAAACATCTTTGTCCTGAGTGGGGAGGGCATTCAGCTTCTTGCCCACCTGTGGCTTTTCCAGTAGAGATTGCAACTGGGATGTGGCAAAAACACCCATGTTCGGGTAAAGATGTAGTGTAGCCAAGACCAGATTGCTATCTGCAGAGCTTGTTTCTCACTACCCCTGCTGAAGGAAAACCTCTCCCTGTGCTTCTGAGAGAGCCAGGGATGCCCTGTTCACGTGTATGTCCTCGTTTTACACCTCGGTTCACTCAACACACTTGTGTTGAGTACTTAATTTAGTGACAGACTCTGTGCTCTCCTCTGGAAATACACAAATGAGGGGCATGACCCTCTCCCTAGGAATCTCACAATCTGGTGGGCATGTATTTACAATACCATGGATGTTTGTGAAAGGTATGTGACAACACAAAGTCAACAGAGATGGAATGCTGGGGAAGGGAAGACAGGTTCATTGTCACAGAAGTTGAGCTCTGAGCTATGCTTTGAAACTGAGTACAAGCTCAAAAAAATGAGAAGATAAGACAACGCCTGGGAGAAAATGTTTGCAAAAGATATATTTGATAAAAGACTCATCCAAAATATACAAAGAATTTAATGAACAATCTTATTTAAAAATGGGCAAAAGTCTTAATCAGACACTTTACCAAAGTAGATAGCAGGTCCTCAAATAATGTTATTTTATTCAATGTCATCTATATATATAAAGAGTCAGGGGCCATCGCAACCAAACGGATGACCGAACAGGCTGAGTGGGGTGACAAGGCCAGCAGGGGGGTTAGTGAGGGACGACCAAAGAACTGAGCAGCAGGCTGCATGGGGTGACCAGGCTGGCAGCTGATGGACGGCTAAACAACTGAACAAGCAGGCTGCGTGGGGCGACCAGGCTGGTAGGGTGGTTAGTGAGGGACAACCAAACAACTGAGCACCAGGCTGCGTGGGGTGACCAAGCTGGTAGGGGGGGCAGTGAGGGGTGACCAGGCCGGCAGAGGGGGGCAGTGATGGGTGACCAGGCCAGCAGTGGGGGCAGTTGGGGGTGACCAGGCCAGCAGGGAGGCAGTTGGGGGCGACCAGGTCGGCAGGGGGGCAGTTGGGGGCAACCAAGCTGGTGGGGGTGGAAATTGGGGGCAACCATGCCTATAATGGGGGCAGTAAGGGGTGACCAGGCCTGCAATGGGGCAGTAAGGGACAACCAGGCCAGTAGAGGGGGGGCAATGAGGGGCAACCAGGCTGGCAGGGGGGCAGTTAGGGGCAACCAGGCCAGCAGGCAGAGGTGGTTAGGGGTGATCAGGCTGGCAGGGGGGCCAGTAGGGGGATCAGGCAGGCAGGCAGGTGAGCAGTTAGGAGCCAGCGGTCCCAGATTGTGAAAGGGATGTCCAACTGCCAGTTTAGGCCCAATCCTGCAGTCGGACATCCCCTGAGGGGTCCCAGATTGGAAAGGGTGCAGGCTGGGCTGAGGGGAATTTCGTGCACTGGGCATCTAGTTTCATTATAACATTGGTTGTGGGTGCCGCCATCTTTGAGGGCAGGGCAGTCAATTAGCATATTCCCTCCTTATTGGCTGTGGGCACTGCCATCTTTGCAATGGTGTGAGGGTCAATTAGCATATCCCCTCTTTATTAGATAGGATAAAACCTAAGCAACTGAACAACTGGTCGACCGGTCACTATGACACGCACTGACCACCAGAGGACAGACACTCAACACACAGGATCAGGCTCCCTCCTGTCTGGATCAGGCCTGCAGGGATCAGGATGAAACCAGCTATCTGACATCCCCAGAGGGGTCCTGGATTGTGAGAGAGTGCAGGCCAGGCTGAGGGTCCCCACCAGTGCACAAATCCATGAATAGCATTCCAAGAAGGGGAACAACATGTCTAACGTACAGACTCTAGCTATTGGAAGTTCACTGAGAGTGTTGTGTCTCTGGAACTCAGGCATTGAAGTAGGAGCAGTGAGGAGGCAAGCCAGATCTTGCAGAACCATAATTAACTTCCAAAGAACGTCAAATTTTATTCTATATATAAACAGAGATAGTCTTAAGCAAGAGCATACATGAGATCAAATTTGCTTTCCTGAAAGAATGGGGATGGGAGCCAGCCTGGAGGCTGCTGCCATTGTCCAAGAGAAGAATTATGTTGTTCTGGGCTAAATAGCAGGGGTAAGAGAGCAGGAGATGGAGACTGAGCTGGTAGAATTGACGGACTTTAGTGACTGCTGAGATATTAGAGGAGAGGGGGAAATGAATGGTATTTTGAGTTTCTGATTTTAGTAAATAAGGCTGGTGGTGATATTAAGGGGAGTCACAGGTTGGAAGAGGCCAGTGAGGTAAGGAGAAAAGAGCAAAGGGCATATGAATTATCTGTCCAAGAGGACTTCTTAGATGTCCATGGGACGTCATGGCATCATCAATGATCGACATAAGCAGCATTTATGATGCTCTAAATATGACCTTGCCACTCTGCTGACCTACGTTACCTCATTTAATCCTTCCAGCACCCTTATGAAAGAGATATTGTTGTTATCCCTGCTTTACAGATAAGGAAACTGAGGCTTAAAAATGTGCTCAAAGTTACATAGTAAGTAATGGATCAGAGATCTAAATCCTGTCTCTCTACCTGCAAAGCCCAAATCCTCTAAAACACTCTATGGACTCACTGAATTGCCACTACCTCCAGCCCTTCCCCCTTTGAATGACCTGGAAACATGTGACCTTGTATTCCTAGCAAAGCTAGCTCCTACCTCAATGCTGAACTTGGCAAGAGAGCTGGGGACCCTTAGCAGGTGCAGCCAGCACAGCTGTACTTGGTGTCCCCATGCCCCATTTCCTAAGCACAGGTCCCTTGTTCTCACTCTGAGGCAGAACTGGGCCCATCCAAAGGCACCATTATTCATAAAGGGATTGCAACTGCTGACGGGGTCGTGTTCCACTCAGGTCAAATGACATTTCCCAGAGGAACGGTCATTTTCTGCATGTGCTGCTACCTCCCTGGTCTGGACAGTGTGCACTGCCCTGGGAATGAACTAAGTCACTGTGATGAGCTGGGGTTTTTATTTAAAAAAAAAAAAAAAGTAGAAGTAGGGGTAAATATTGGACCAGGAGGAAATAAAAGATGAATGTATATTTGGTACATTTGTTCTGAAAACATTTGAGGCTCAAATTTGCTTTCTTCAGCGATGTGAAGCCATGGCAATTGCTACTGTTAATTAACAGCTATGACTTTAAGCAGCATAGCAATTTTCAAATGCCAGTTCTCAGGCCAATTAAGTCTGTGATGAACTGTCACCACAAGACGAAATGAGAAAAATAAGAGCAATGCAATGTGCTTGTGTGTGTGTAAGTACAGTATATCACATACATTTGTAAATATCAGTATGACTTTTCTAATTGCCTTCTTGGGAAAAACTTTTCTTTATTCTGAGTCTATTATCTTCCCATTTTAAGAGTATTTTTGACATTCCAAGCCCCAACTCCAAAATTCTGAAACAACGATTGCAGTTAGAAACCTTATGTATTCCTTTAACCAGCATTCATTAAGTATCTACTCTCTTCCAAGCTCTGGGGATGTTCCGAAGACCAAGACCAACCAGCTGCTGCTGTTCTCACAGAGATGACCCAGCGGGAAAGATGGGTGTTGATGATGTCATAAGAGCACAAGGAGCACTGTGAAGAGATGCACAGGGCATTACAGGAGCATGTGACCTGCAACCTTACCTTGCTGGGGACATCTGGGAAGACTTCCCTGAGAAAAATGCACTTAAGCTGAATAAGAATGAGAAGGATGAGTAGAAATGAGCTGAAGTGGCCCCAAGAGGCAGCAAAGAGTGAGGCAGGTTTGAGGAATGGAAGAAAGGTGGTGAGGCCCAAGGGCTGGGAGGCTGGCTACACACAGGAGCACTTAACTGGCTGACATCTAGATAGTCAATGGCTAAAAAAGAAAGTTCCACCAGCATAGGGTAAGCCCGAATTAAACCCATCGTCTGTGTCTCCAGGGGATGCTTCCGACTGCTTGCAGCAAAGCCACCAACTAATAAATGTCTGACCATGCACTCTCACAAAGTGTTTAATAAATAATGTGTCCCCTAAGTAAGATTCTGTCACTAGCTGGCAAGGTTGGGCAAACAGATCACTTTGCTGACCACTCTGTGCCTCATTTGTTCTCCTGTCTAAAATAAGAGGGTTAGATTAAATAAACCTCAAGGTCTATTCCCGGGCAAACATTCCATAAGGATAAGTGTATAACAGCTACCAGTCAGTGGCATTTAAATTTTGAAGTCACTACACTAGATCTTGAATAGGTTTCCCCACTTCCTGAAAGTAGAAGCCTGTTTAAGCCAAAACATCACAAAGTGACAATGCAATTACCATTACCTTATATGAAAAAAGTGTTGAGTGTTCCCAGATCCAAAAAATAACCTACCAAATTATACCAAGTATGCTTACTTACATCCAGTTTTGCGCTAAGTGTAACACCCCATGAGCTCCCTGAGGCTTTTCTGATTCCTTAGGGCACAGCTTGCTAACAGATGCACAGAATAAATGGAGGTAAAGCCAGATGCTCACAGACACAGTTCAAAGCTCTGCTGAGATGCTGGGTGTGATTCTTGAGGAGCCACTCTTGCTGCTTGGGGTGTCCATTGCCTCTAATGGCTGGCAGAAAAACAAACACTGAACACTATTCCCACTTTTCACCTTTTTTCTTAAAAGCAAAAATCCCCTTGGACCTTCTTTTTGCTAGTGAAAACAGGTACTAATGTAGTAGGTCTTTTGGAAAGGCAACGTGGTGAAATGCAAACTTTCGAAAAGCAGGGAATAGCTCACAGCGAAGGTATAGGAATCATAAAAGAGCTTACTCTAAATGTTAATGTGCTCCATTGTAAATGATTATTCTATCTAATAAAGATGGAATATGCAAATTGACCATCACTTAGCAACAGAGATGGCAGTGCCCACAGCCAATAAGGAGGGAATATACAAATTGACGCAACAAAGATGGCCCCACCCCGGGCACTCCAGGTCTCTGGGCAGCGAACAAAGGTGGAAAGGCGGCTCTGGGCTGGAGTGAAGGCAGTGCTGGCAGCCAAAGGAAGGAAGGCCTATTCTTGCACGAATCTTTGTGCATCGGGCCTCTAGTTATTAATAATACGAATTCTAGCCCTAGCTGGTTTGGCTCAGTGGCTAGAGCATCAGCCTGTGGACTGAAGGGATCCGGGTTCAATTCCGCTCAAGGGCATGTACCTTAGTAACAGTTCTATTCCTGGCCCCAGTAGGGGCATGTGTGGGAGGCAACCAATCAATGTGTCTCTCTCAAATTGATGTTTCCTCCTCTCTCTGTCTCTCCCCATTCCTTCCACTCTCTCTAAAAATAAATGGGAAAAAAATATTTAAATAATAATAATAATATGAATTTTAAACCTTCTTCAAGACCCAGTTCATTTGTCTTCATGATGAACTTTTCAAATACTCCAGGATAGAAGTTAGTCACAACACATAATTTATATGTATTGTCAAGAAGTCTTATGCTCACTTCTTTAGTGATGTCTTTAACTCCCTGACTTGGTTATTTGTGTTTGAAGACAGAGATCATATCACCCATCTCTTCTGGATCAAGCATCCACACTTAGCTTTATGGTAAAGATGCCCAATAAACACCTGTAAATTGATTGAATCTCATATGTCACCATTCTTCATACCTATTACCAGGATAAGCTTAAGGAAAGTCAACAGGAAAGAATGTTAATTGTTTTTAATCAGTCTTACTGTCCCTGTGATACAGGCTCTATTGCCTGGGGAAGGCAGGCTGATAAAAGTAGTTTGTGGGATGGCAATCCCATTGAACTTATCTGAAAGGCTGATTTAGCAGTTAATGTGTTCATAGGATATTTGCATCAAGTGTATTATTAAGCACAGACTTAAGTATTTAGATATGCAAAGTAAACTGCAATGATTTGTTTGAGTTTTTTTCAGCAGCTCATCATGTAGAACAAGCCATCTGCCCACCCACAGAAAACAGTCAGGGTCAGAACTCAAAAACCACATCTTCACCCTGTTCCTGAGATCTTTGAGCCACAAAACATGTCATCCATTCCAAAAAGATGTTCATGGAATTAAGTTCTGTGTTATTAAGGTCAGCAAGCAATAACTCTTATGAGCAAAAGCAAAACTAAAGCAGTAAGAACCAAAATTAAGCTACAAATAATACCATAATAATACACAGAATACTACAAATAGTTATTGTGTTATTGCCATTAGTATACATATTTGAGGTGTTCTGGTTGTTTATTTCCTTCAAGATGCTTGTCCTGCAAGGTGGGTGGCAGTGCCTTGGCCCTGGCCTCAGAGTCTAACAGCTATGCATCGCAGACACATGGTTAGCTAAGCGTTGAAAATGCTCTCAATGAGTTATGCTAAGATACTAGTTTCTACAGAGTCACCAGCACCAATTCAAAATGCTGCTGTCATTGAGTATGATAGTCCACAAAGTACTACAAAGCTATCATTTCACAAACCTGCAAATGGGGATTTGTACTCCCCAAAAGTCACCATGTGGAAGTTTATTAGTGTTAGACTCTGACAACATTTCAGCATGTTCATCTGTGAGTAGAGAGGATGGAGAGGAAACCCTACAGAATCTTCCCGTCCTTTATTTCCTATGTTCTTGTCTAAAGTACATATTACTCACATGTTTCTTAACTTGGATTTTCCAAAAACAGGGCTTTCATGTAACATTACAACCTGTGAAATCATGTATGTAATATGTCTTATTCATTGTAAGCATTCACTGAATGTTAATTTACTTGTCTTTCCTTCTCCCTATAAATTAAAAAATACATAAATCAGGGATAAAAATGTGCCACCAAACCCAAAAGGGCAGTGACAGTGAGAGACTACAGCCAGTTCATCAAATGCTGTCTTCATCCAGCCAGTCATGTGTGGGGCAGAGGTCAAGAGGGAGACTCAGGCATGTGTTGCCACTGGAGATGGGAACACATCTGTAAAAGCCTGTATTGTGAAGAGATCCGCCCAGGTTAATAGGTCCTGATTTTATAGGTTCAGGTTATCGCCAGACAAATGAACACCCCATTAAGAGTATTCACATGAGCCATCAGGAAAGGGAATTTTGCCATTTCCTTCTTTCACTAGAGCATGAGGGATTTGCAATGCGATTGAATGCTAGAGAGCTAGACTGAGAGCCAGCCTTCACCATTCTTCGTTATGCACATGACATCCTCCAAATCACCCACTATACGTCACTCTGGTGCAGACAGCCAGGCCAACCATGTTCCCAGAACTGGGACCAGTGCAGCCCTGGGACCAGCAACAAGGCACATCCTTGATTGATGAACATTGCAGAGTTAATTAAAAGTCAGAAACAATGGGACTGATCTCCAAACCAATATATTATTGTTGTTGGTGTTTACACCTGAGGTGAAATTCTAACCTTGGGTAAGTCAAAATACTCTCTCTGTAAATTAAGCACAATTATGCCTGACAGCAGGTACCACATATGTTAAGTATAAATAGCTTTGAGATCTGGAGATGAAAGGCCCAGTTGTCTTTGCTGCTTGTGTGGTTATTTTGCAGGAATCTTTCTCTCCCCCCTGTGCCTAAGCTGGAGGGGGCGCTCAGATCCCTCATCTCTGGTTTGCCAGAGAGGAAGGAAAGATACGTATGGCATGGAGATTCTCTGGGTTAAGCTCTGAATTTAAGTCACTGAAATTTAAAGATTACGTGGAATAAGCTAACCTCTTAGAAGCAAAACTTCAGATAACCAGCCGTTTTATGAGATGCTGTATCCAAACAACTTGTTGTACCTGCCATACAAATGTTAATGTCTTAATGAGTGTTTTTGCTTCTTTTATTCAAGGGCCTCTGAATCCTGTAGGATGAGAGGCCCCAGGAGCCTGAAAGGGATTAATGACAGGCTTTAGGTGTTATTATCCTCCCACTGAGACACCTGCAATCAAGAGGGCAGAAGGTGAGTTTTCAGCCTGAAGCACTCAGGTGACAGGCAGTTTTTGCTGCTTCAGAAAACCTCCCCAGGAGTGACTGGACAACACCAAGGAAAAATGGGCAGGGAGAGTAATAACACTTGTAACAATAATAGCATGGGTGAGACTTAAACATGTCGCCAGATGCTGTTCTCAGATCCTTTAATTTAATCCTGACAACAACAGTGTAATTTTACATTTTCCAGATGAGGAATCTGAGGCACAGGAAGATTAATTTGCTCAAATGTAAACATCTTGCACCTGAAACTAATATAATATTGAATGTCAACTGTAATTGAAAAATAAAATGTTAAAATTTTTTAAACATCTTGTAAGTGGTACAAGACAGGATATGAATCCAAGTAGTTTTGATTCTGGAAACTAAATTCTAGACAGAAAGAGAGACAAAGCTATTTAATCCTGTTCATTTCATAAAGACTTGGCCAGCTCAGGTGGGTGTGGGGTCCCATCTTTCTGCCCTCATTCCACCCTCTGTATCTCTGACCTCGTCATAGATGAACGCCAATCCATTCACTGTGCCCAAGAAAGTGTGTGGAACGAAGCTCCAGAAAATAAGGGGGTACCTGCTGAACATCTGCTTCTTAAGCCTGTCTAAGAAGCTACTGTGTCAGGTCAGAATGAGACATCTAATAGCTAGAGGCTGAAGAGGACTGCTCTTAGCATGTGTTCAGATACAAAGTGGAGCTCATTCAGGAGAGCAGCCAGGATAATGAAAGACCAGGAGACAACACCAAATAAAGAAATGCTGAAGGGCCCTGCTGGTGTGGCTCAGTTGTTGAAGGTCAATCTATGAACCAGGAGGTCATGGTTCGATTCTGGTCAGGGCACATCCCCAGGTTGCAGGCTTGATCCCAAAAGGGGGCGTGCAGAAGACAGTCAATCAATGATTCTCTCGTCATTGATGTTTCTCTCTCTCTCTCTCTCTCTCTCTCTCTCTCTCTCTCTCTCTCTCTCTCTCTCTCTCCCCCCCCCTTCCTCTCTGAAATCAATTTTTAAAAAAAGAAATGCTCCAGTTGCCGAGTGGACAAGGCACTGGCCTCCTAAAAAAAGAAATGCTGAAGGAACTAGAGATGTTAGGCTGAAGAAGAAAAGACTCAGAAGACAGAGAGAACTAGCCTTAAATACCTGACTGATCAGTTCTCAAGAGGGAGACGACCCCAAGAGGGAGCGTTCACACAAAGGCAAAGAAGCTAATTCCAGCTACTGCTCAGAGCTTGTCCAAAGACGCATGGACTGCCGAGTCTTAGTAAAAGGTATTTAAGTGCAAACTCAAGACCATTGGCACCCTTGTTAGTAACATATCCTTTCACTCTCAAAAGAGTTCTAGTTTGGATCTAAATTAATGGTCACCAGGAAATGGGGACACAGCCCCTGAGCTCCTGGATAACCTGTGTAGCTTTCAAAACATTTCCAAGCATGTCATTTTAAATTTGCATATCCAAAATTTTTTAAGATAATGGTCCTATTAATTGACTTGTCATTGCAAGAATTATACTTTTTATCTACTGTTCCATCATTTCCATTATGGAATTGAGCCTATTTCTTCCCAGATTTGCTCCATTTTCCTCCATCTGTGAGCTCCACGCCAGCCAAGGAAACAAGCCCAGGAATGTTGTGCCGAATGGAAAAGGCAGGAAAGCCCTGTTTGACTTGGAATTCCACGGCATGTGGCAGGCAGGGTGGAGAAGTGACTGAGCTCTCTGAACAGGGTGTTCTTTGGGGCCTAGGGAACTTGGTGAAAGCATCTAAGTTGAAAACAAATGGGAGGGAAGAGCAGAAGGGATAAGCCAGACCAGGCCTGGGGTTGCTGTGTGCCAGGGGACAATCATTGCACAGGGATGCAGTTGTCTTTTCCTGTTGTGGCACAGCTTAGTTTAGCTTTGTGCTTTTTGTTTTTTAAAGAAAATATATCACTATTTTAGGGGCTAAAAATAGTCATTTTTCAAATTTTTTTTTTCTTCTGGCGGCTCTGATTTGGTGTTTTCAGCCACCTTATCCTCCAAATTGCTGACTTGATTCTCTGTTTCATCAAGCCTGATATTCTTTCTAGTGCATTCTTCCTTTTGGTTATTGTATTTTTCATTTATGCCTGGTTCTTTTTTATGGTTTCTATGTCCTTTTTTATGTTTATTATCTCTTTAAGTTCTCACTGAGTTCATTCATTCTTCCCCTAACTTCCTTGAGCATCCTTATAACCATTGTTTTTAACTCTATCTGGTAGATTGCTTGCCTCCATTTCATTTAGTTCTTTTTCTGGGGATTTCTCCTGTTCTCTCATGTGGGGCTTGTTTCTTTGTCACCCTATTTTGGCTGCCTCACTATATTTGTTTCTGTGTACTAGGTAGATCTCCTATACCTCCCAATCTTGGCACAGTGGCCTTATGTAGTAGGTGTCTCGTGGGGCACAGTCTCCCTAATAACCTAAGCTAGGTGCTCCAAGAATGTCCCTTGTGAGGGTTATGTGAGCTCTCTGTTGTAGTTGAGTCTTGATTGTAAAATAATCATTTTTAATTACAGTTTATGGGAAGACTTATAAGAGACCTCAGTTAAAGAAAGTCATATAGGAAGATGGAGTGAGTAAGTCCTCAGGCAGTCTGGGCACCAGGTCCACGCTGCCTCAGTCAGAGGACTAGACTTGAGTTCCCTTCCAGGTTATGATAATTATTGTGAAGAAACATTTCAGCCCTGTGCGCAGTGAGAGAGCAGGGAGCACTTGGCTGGGAGTCCCCTGGTCCGTCCCCTGCTTGACTCTGGGACTTTAAATCACCTCATTTCTTTGAGGCACAGGGTCCACATGTGTCCCCAAGAAACATTTATGAGAGATACTTCCAAAGTCCCTTCTAACTCTGAACATCAGTGATTAAAGTCTAAAGGAGCTTGTAATTGCCCTGGAACGTCTTTCTCCAGGTCAAATGATGAAATGGAAAGAGTAGCAGGAAGAGAATTTGCCCATGAGTGTCTTCAAGTGTTTGCAAGAAGGAATTGAGCCCACGAGACATGCAAGCAGGGAAGCTTTAGACTTTTCCAGGGGATCAATGACCTCTGTCCTACTCCATGCCTTATGATTGTCAATACATGGAGCAAAAGCAACTTCAGATGGCCCTCTCTCTTTTGGAAATCCCCTCCAAAAACGGTTGGTCATGATGACAGGGTCCCTTCTCCTGAGTGACCTGAAGCACCGATAGGAGACCTCTGTGGCATAAGCAACTGATTTTGTCATTAGCCAGGTCAGGCGTCAAGCTCCATGGACCAGGTAGACAAGTGAGTCCCCCATCACCATAAATTAAAGCAAAGAGTCTGGAAGGAGAAAATTAGCAAAATGTGGAATAGGGAGGTGTTAGGGTAAAATACCCTTAAAGCACCAGGAAGCCAAACAGTTGGGGACTGGTCAACTTTCCACAGGGAAATTCTATTCTGGAGTCTTCCAACAGCACCCCAAACACAGCAGTTGCCACCTAAATGCCTGCCAGTGGACGCGGGGAGCTCTGGACCAAGCAGCGACTAGTCAGTGCAAACACACGAGTGTTGGGTGGAGAGAATATATTCAAGCATATCCCCTTTTGCTTCTGGAGAGCCAGGTCTGGGTCTGTCAGAGCACAGAGACCAAGGGCCACGGAGGGGTCACATTTCCTGAATTGCCCTGTACAGCAATGCCTCCTGGAAGCCAGCGAAGTGTGTGATGCTTTGAATGTATCTGATTGTCATCTCTGAGCAAGAAGCCACCAATAAAGACCCAGGCCCATGGGTGGGTGACATCATAATAGTACCTGTGTAGATTAATGTCTGTGTACGAGGCTTCACAGCGTACATAGCTTTTATGTATGCTATCTCATCAGATGCTTCTGTCAACCCCACAAAGTAAATAAAACTGATATTATCGACCCCATCTTAAAAATAAGAAAACTGGGGCTCAAAGTGACCTAATGATATAGTCAGGCTCCCACAGCTAGGGCGTCAGAGCAGAAGCTCTGATGTCTGAGTTAATGAAAGGCAGTACTTCAACAAAAGAAAGCAAGGAGACATAACCAGTCATCTTTGCTTTGCTCCAGAATCTTTCATTCATTGGCACTGCGGGTGTCAACCCCAGGGAGAAAAGTGTGTGCGCTTTCCTATGTAAGAGGCTCTGAGTCCCTGGCAAATCAGGAGCCTCTCCCTGCTCACTCCCCAGTCTACACAGCTCCCCAGGACCGCACTGGGCGGAAAAGTTAATAACAAGTCCTGCTGCACTCCCACACCAATTAGTACTTGATGTATTGAACACCCACGCAGTCCTCACCATAAAGCCGCACAGGGCTTTATGGCCACAGAGAAAAGGCTGTCTTTATTCTCAAGGAATTTACAGTCTGAAGAGGAAGTAGGAAAAGATGCATATCAAGTTACACACGAGATAAAATGCTTCACAAAACACCAGGATTAACAGTACATGAAATCTAATTATAGGTGGACAATGTCTCAAGTGGGGAAGAATCATTAGGGTTTGGTCATACTTCTATATCTAAAGATAATTACTTGAATGAAAATATTTGCCTTGCTCACTGTCCTTAGTAAATAAAAACATATTTGCATATTTTCAAAGGCATGCTTAGATTTTGCAAGCCTTGCATTTACTACAACTATTATACCCCACAATTCCTTTTAACCTTTTAATCCTTTTTATGTCGATTATGACTATCCTAATATATAAAGAGCCAGGTTCCATAACATCCAAAACGACCGAATGGACAACCAAACACCAGGCTGCCTGCACAACAGGCTCGGGTGGGCGGGGACTGGTGAGCTGGCTGAACTGCTGACTTCTCGGTCCCTCCTCAGTTGCAGGCGCCACGGTGACCCAGCACTGACTGCCACCACCAATGCGGGTGCAATGCAATTGGTCAGGGGGGCCCCGCCATTGCCCCGTGATTGCCCTGCAGAGGGAGGCCCAGGCCACTGGCCGGTGTGCTCAGCGATCACCCCAAAGAGGGAGGCCCAGGCTACCCAGCCAGCGGTGGTGGGTGGGGCCTCCCTCTGCGGGCAATCAATCCTGGGGCTCCTGGACTGCAAGAGGGTGCAGGCCGGGGTGAAGGACCCTCCCCCCCGAGTGCACAAATTTCATGCACCAGGCCTCTAGTCTATAAATATATAATAGGCTAAGTGACCAACTGTATGTCCATCCAACCATCCGACTAACTGGCTGGTACATGCACACTGGCAATTTAAAAATAAACATTGACTCGCACATGCATGATATATATAAAGCTCTTGCTGGCGCCAATCGCACACATGCACTTTGATCTGTCATTGTTGATCGTGAATTTGGTTGTTTTGTTGACATTCTGAAGATGAAAGAAAGCGGCAGCATCGATGAAATATGTCTAAAAACCAACTATTGGTACAACTACCTCTGAAGCCAAAAGAAGCTGGCATTGTCAACAGAATATATATGAAGACCAACTACTGGCACAATGTACCATTTCAGTGACGATTCCATCAATTCAATGGATGATGCTAAAAAGGAAAATTTTCCCATCAAATTTCTTAATAGTATTACTCCTTTGGGAATGCCATGTCATAGAATTAAAATTGAAAGTAGGTGCACTCATCATGCTATTGAGAAATCTTAATAGAAAATGGAGTCATTGCAATGGTACTAGATTTATTATCACAAGATTTCAACCTAACATAATCGAAGCTGAAGTATTAACAGGATCTGCAGGAGATGTTGTTCTGATTCCAAGAATTTATCCCCGTCTAACACTGGCCTCCCATTTAAATTAATTCGAAGACAGTTTCCCATGGTGCCAGCATTTGCGATGACTATTAGTAAATCACAAAGACAAACTCTAGACACAGTAGGAATATTCCTATCTGAACCCATTTTCAGACATGGTCAGTTAAAAGTTGCTTTCTCTAGAGTTTGAAGAGCATGTGACGTTAAAGTTAAAGCTATAAATACTTCATCACAAGGGAAATTAGTCAAGCACTCTGAAAGTGTTTTTACTCTTAATGTGGTATACAGGAATATATTAGAATAAGATTAATCAATTTATTAGTCATTGTTTTTACCAATGCTGTTTTTATGTTTTTGTTGTTTTTATTTCATGTTATTGTTTTTATATCATATCTTTTTGTTGTTCTATCATGTTATTATGGTTTATTTATTAATCAATTTATATATTATTTCATATACATTTTACTAATTTTCTTTCATCTATGACACTTCTATTATAGAGAAAGGGCGATAGTGGTATTAAAATATTTCTCCTAATTAATTTCCTTTCAATGTGCACAAACCCATACACTGGGTCACTAGTTATTAAAATAGCTTCTATTAATGAGTTGCTTATTCTGTGCCTGCACTATAAAATGCATTTACTACATTTATACATATTATCTTACTTAATTTCTCTAAGACCCTATGAAGTAACTATTATCTTCACTCTTCAGTTGTAGAAATTGAGGATTAGAGAGATTATTTTTTTAAATGTTTTTAATTTCTAAGAGAGGAAGGGAGAAGAACAGAGAGATAGAAACATCAGTGATGAGAGAGGATCATAGTTGGCTGCTTCCTGCATGCCCCCCCACTGCAGATCAAGCCCAAAGCCCAGGCATGTACCCTGACCGGAAATCAAACTGTGACCTCCTGGTTCATGTGTTGATGCTCAACCACTTAGCAACACTGGCCAGGCTAGAGAGATTTTCTCAATTACAGTGGGCATTCAATATTATGTTAGTTTCAGGTGGACAGCATAGTGGCTGGACATTTATATAAATTATAAAGTGATCCTGCCGCTAAGTCTAGTATCCACTTTACACCATACATAGTTATTGAGTATATTCCCTATGCCCGTGGTCGGCAAACTGCAGCTCGCGAGCCACATGCGGCTCTTTGGCCCCTTGAGTGTGGCTCTTCCTAAGCCTTAGGAGTACTCTAATTAAGTTAATAACAATGTACCTACCTATATAGTTTAAGTTTAAAAAATTTGGCTCTCAAAAGAAATTTCAATCATTGTACTGTTGATATTTGGCTCTGTTGACTAATGAGTTTGCCAACCACTGCCCTATGCTATATTTTATGATTTCACATATATGTGGAATCTAAAGAATAAAACCTGAGTAAAAAAAGCAGAAACAAGCAGAGAACAAACTGATGGTTACCAGATAGGAGGGGCAGATGGTTGGGGAATTGGGTAAAAAAGGTGAAGGGATTAAGAAGTACAAACCAGCAATTACAAAATAAGCATAAGGAATAGAGAGATTTTTAATACACTTGCTCAAAGTCATATAGCTTGTAAGTCAAAAAAGTAGATTTGAACCAAGATCTGCTTCAATACAAAGCTCTTTAAAAGTTTGTATTTCTTGCCCAGCCAGCATGGTTCAGTGGTTAAGTATTGGCCTATTAACCAGGAGGTCACAGTTCGATACCCCATCAGGCCACATGCCCAAGTTGCAGTCTCAATCCCTAGTGTGGGTTATGCAGGAGGGAGTCAATCAGTGATTCTCTCTCATCATTGATGTTTCTTCTATCCCTTACCCTATCCCTTCCTCTCTGAGTCAATCAGTGATTCTCTCTCATCATTGATGTTTCTTCTATCCCTTACCCTATCCCTTCCTCTCTGAAATCAATAAAAAAAAATTTTAAAGATTATATTTCCTCATTTTAGCTTTATGGCATCCTCATGAAGTGGGAAAGGTTTTAGTAATCCCATTTTAAAGATGAGAAAACATTTATCCAAAGTTTCAGTGACTTAACAAAGATTTTGGACAGTAACCCTGCAACTCCATTCTACTTAGAATCCATCCCATTGTCTTTCTATGGTACCAGAAACTACTCACATCAAGAGGGAAAGCCAGAATTCTCTAATTATCCTTCAGAAAGAAGTATAAGTAGTCCAATCCATGCAGTTTTAAATTGTTCTTTGCTACATGGGTAGCATTGCATTCAAATATTAAAAATCTACCCTTTACCCAATCGAGAATGCCGATGGTTTGGAACTTCAAAGCCAAGCTGGCAATGACCCACATTTAAGAAAACTCCTCTCCTGAACTCTCTCAAAGCCACATCACACCAGTGATGGTTGGAACCTTGGGCAGGCTCCCTTGAGCACTTATCCATTTAAAACTAGCAGTTATGTTGAAATCACTGATGACTCAGCAGACATGAAAGTCCAGTGGAATCCCTCTCCACAGCCCTGTCCACTCTCAAGTCGCCTCCTTGGCGATTCACCTTCTTTGAACTTCTGCCATATTGGTTAATCACCCTAGTTAGTTGAGTGTGTCCAGTCCCTGGTACCCCTGCTTGCACAAAACTCTGGGAATTGTAGTTCTGCTGTAAATGATCAGAAAGTCACGTCACCATCTGTAAGTCACATCCTCAGGTTCCTCCTGGGTAAAATAATATTAATAAGCCTACTTGACTTCATTATGGGAATTAAATGAGACAATGAACAAAAAGGCCATAGTATATAGTACATTGTAAGTAGTCAATAAATATTAGCTAGCCAATATTATATTGCATTATATTATATAGGGTGTGGCAAAAGTAGGTTTACAGTTGTCAGTTGTTCATATGGAAAATGATACAATAATTAATAAATAATAATACAAGAATAACCTCTGTTTTGTGTATTCACAGCTATAAATCTGCTTTTGCCCCACCATGTATAATCACTAAAATATAATATTATTCTTATTGCTTCTGAAGAGCAGTTTAAGTATATTGAATTTACTTAAGAAGAGTATGACTAATCATACATGCAATTGGATATTTTTTTTAAAATCCAGAATTGGGTCCTTTTCTCAGCCAACAATGGTTTGAAAAGGAAAAAGACAAAAGGTAGGATTATTCATATAGTCAGATGGGATCATGTTGTGCCAGTGATGTCTGAATGGATCAGGAAAAGAAGGCAAGGCTGAGAACCACTTACCTGGATTAGAGGGAGGAAAGGCTTGCATGAAGGGGTTGTGTTTTTGAGACCTTTGTTCCTTTACTCACAGAATCCCTACATATTCAATTTTCCTATGTTCTAAAGTAAAAGCAATAAGGCTCAGAGAGGACATGTCTTTCTATAGACAAAACTAGAAAAAACATACCTGAATTTACATATACACAAATATAATACAAATATGCATACTATTTGTATATACATATATTCACATAAATATATATGTATATATATTTATCTTATCTAATAAAGAGTGAATATGCAAATTGACCATTATATCCAAATGGTCAAGATGGCTGTGCCCAAAGTGGAGGCCAAGTTCCTGTAACGACCTTAAGGAGCAATCAGCAGGGACCTGAGGCTGCACCCCCCGCCTGGTGGGGCTTGACAGGGGACTTCAGGCCATGCCCCCCCGCCAGCAGGGCTTGACAGGCACTTCAAGGCATGCCCCCTGCCCTGGCCCAGGCCGGGGTACCTCAGGCCATGCACCCTGCCCCAGGCCAGGGAGCCTGAGGCTGCGCCCCCCCCACCTGGCAGGGCTTGACAGGGGACCTCAGGCCATACCCCCCACCCTGGCACCAGCCAGGAGACCTGAGGCTGCACCACCCGAAAGGGCCTGATGAGGGTGAGGCCAGCCGGGTCTGGATCTAGCCCAATGGGGTTGGGGCCAACCAGGTCTGGGTCTTGCGCAATTTCAAGGTGCACGTGGGTGGGCAGGGACTTGACTCTGCTTTCCGTGGCGTGCCCCAGACTCTGACAGGAGGAAGATTTTCATATACATTTTACTAATTTTCTTTCATCTCTGACACTTCTATTATAAAGGGCAAATAGCAATATTAAAATATTTCCTCTAATTAATCCCCTTTTAATGTGCACAAATTTTGTGCACTGGGTCACTAGTGTATACATATGCGTATATATATGTATGGATACATATGTGTGATAAACTCATGAATTCACACCAATGCCTCTAATTCCAGCGCACCCCCACATGGGGTTCCTTCTTTACTCTCCCAGCCATAATTGATTTCCCTTTCCCATGTGAGAATTCTAGCTCCCAACAGTATGAACACATTTTCTCATTTGCCCAATGCCACAATACATTTAAAATAGTTTCAAAATTGCTAAACATATCCACCACAAGATGAATAAGGTATATATACTAAAAAAAATCCAGTAGTTGGTTTCAGTTCTCCCCTACTCAACCTCACCCAAGAAGGAAGGTAAATAGTCAAATACTGTGTTCATAAGTTACTTGGATTTTTCTTTCTTTTGCTTTTTCCTCTTCAGTGTGGTTGTAGTGTTTATTTGAAATATAATTGGGTTCATTTGTTTCCACTTGTTTCCAGTTTTAGGTTTTTCTTTCCCTTCTCATCTTGCTTTAATTTTATTTTTGAAAAATGTAGAACATTAACATGTTTCCAGTGGGGGGGATGCAGGAGGTAGCTGATCAATGATTCTCTCTCATCACTGATGTTTCTGTCTCTCTCTCCCTCTCCCTTCCTCTCTGAAATCAATAAAAAATATTAAAAAAAAATAAACAACTCAGTGTGGTCTGGTCAGCATCATGTGGAAATCATCCCAGACCTTCAGAATCCGTAGTTTACAAAGACACTCCCCCACCAGATGATTCTTATGCTCAGTCATAGAAGCACTGAGCTAAATGCCTTAGAAGGCATACAGGCCTCTGGTAGGTAACCCTAGAGTGGCCCCTGTCCTTCTGGGAGTTGGGGGAGGGGAGAGGGCGCAGCAGGGAGATCCCTGTCTGCCACTGTGATGTCACAGAGTAAACCTCATATGTCAGCCAGCCCCACCCTGCCTGGTATACTAGCTGCAGGACATCCTTTCCATCCTCTCCAGACCACCTTACACCACCTTAGCACTCTGCAGGCAAGAGGGAGCCTGATTCATCTTCACACAAGATACTCATTCCACTCAACCAGTTAAAACAGAGACGATAAACTGAAACTCTTTGACTCAGAACCTCAAGTGAATGAACAAGTCCTCTCAACTGACTCAAAATGTTTGTCTCACCCAGAAGGTAAGTACCTTTATTTTTGACATCCCATGACTACCTCATGTGTTATCCTTTCTCTCATGTGTATCCCGGAATGTTGGATTTGTAATACAGGTTATACAAATTCACCAGTTTATTTCATGAGCTTATGGTAAGGAACTTGAGAACACACTATAGGATTACACAAAATGGAATAAAAATATATTACTCAAGCCCAGTTTTTATTGATAAGCCCAGAGATGTCCATACCATGGCCTCTTGCTCTTTCATCCTCTTCTATGAAAAATGTCCATTTCTTCTTCCTTTGCCTCTTCATCTTACTTTTCCTCTCTGTTCCCAGAGCTGCTTACAGCCCCTAGCTTTTCTTTTTCCCTCCATCTGTATGATTCCCGTTGCCAAAATCTGGCTCCTGCTCAAAGGCCCAGTGGTGGTGGGAACAGAAAAGATGCATATGACCCTACTGAACTGAAAGAGTAGATATTAAGTTCTTCCAAAGAATGAGGAGGCACCCCTAGGGTCCTGCTGGAAGCCAGCTCCGGCCTGGAATCTGCTGGAACTAAGGAGAGCATAACCTTACGCTCTTTTGGTCTCAGAGAATCTGAGAGAATCTGCAGAGGTCCTCCCAGACCCTGGAAGACCCTCAGGGCCAGCAAAGATGTCTGGGCTTATTTAGGTAAGAACCTATATCTGAAAGTAACTTGCCTCCCATTTGAAAAAGTTGGGGACTACCAACCTTCAGCTCAAAGGGTTCCTAAGAAAGAGTTTTCATTATCATATATCTTGCCATTCTCAAGAGAGAACAATGAAGCTTACTGTTAGCTAGAGAAATACACACACACGCACAGAGCAATGTGGCATGCTGCTTGTTGGCTCGAAGTTAGGTGTCTCAGAAGAAAGGATAAGATAGGGCCTAAGAAGGGGACACAGTGGGACTGCAGAGCAGAGCTAGTGATTGAGGAGCCATCAGTGTGGGCTCAGACTGCTCCCTACCGCAGAAGCAGCCCCGAAGTGAATAGATGCTCAACTGAAGAATCCTCAAAAGTGGGTAAGAATATGATAGAAAGGGCCAGCCGGGGTAAATTTTATTTGCCACTGGCTTATGAGGAGAGGCTCGGGGAATGTGGGAGAGTCTGGTTATCAGTCTTTACCTGAAAACCAGTATAAAGTACACGTAACCCATTGCCTCATTCTGGGTGCGTTTCCACCATCCGGCCTGCAAAGTGAACCATGTGATAAGGTGGCCGTGCCTTCCCCTTTTCCCGAGGGGCAGCCTGCGGATGAGTCAGGCGCATTTACTAGCTTGGCCTTGCGCAGCCAGCTGCTCCGAATCTGATTCCTCGGGTGCTGAGGATGCGAGCAGGTGCTGGAGAACAGTCTGGCAAGGTGTCTGGTACACAGTATGGTTCCCTTCCTCAGCTCGTTCTCCTAATTTAACTCCGGAAATCGTCCCTTGGTGAGAAAGGACCAGAACTCAGGTCTGCTTAGGGATTCGTGGCCCCAGAATTTCACAGAAGTGAGGCAAAGACACAGCCTGGCTGTAGAACAGGAGCTAGGGACCGGATCGATGGGCGCAGGGAGGTGCCTTACACTGGGACCCACAGGCCCGGGTGGGAGAATTCCTCGGGTGACCCGGCCGCGGCACTCCCTGCCGCCCGCCCCACCGAAAGGCCTCGCTCGCAGCCCCCGCCCAATTCGGCGTCCACGTGGCGGCGCCCCCGGCCACGCCCCATCGCGGCCTTGACCCCAAGACCGCCCGCCCTCCCGCTCGCTCTCGAAGGTTCCTTCGCTGGGAGGGGCCCCGCGACGCGGTTCTCCTCAGACGCGGGAGGACGTAAGGAAGAAAGGACCCCCGCTCCCCGCCCCGCCCTCCGGGAAGTCCTGGCCCGGGCCGCTAGGGCGGGACCAGCCAAACAATGCAAAACACTCCCCGGGCGCGTCGCCATGGTAACGCGCGCCCGTTGCTAGGCGACCCGGCGCCGTAGTAAACCGCGTGCGGGGTGTTACTCATCCAGGGAGGGGGGCGATGGGGAGCTGGCGGGGACTCGGCCGGGCTCCCGCACCCAGACTGCTGGGGGGGTGAGGGGGAGGAAGAAGGGGGAGCAGGAATAGAAGGGACGAGGGCGGCTCACCAGGAACGGAAATGGGTTGGCCCCGCCGTGCCTGCCCGCGGCCGCGCCCTGAGCGCCCCTCCAGAGGCGACTGGCGTTGGGCCCGCAGCCCTGCCCCGCCCCGCGTCCCCGAGAGCCCAGGGCCCAGCAGGCCCGAGGACTCCGTGATCCGCGCGTGAGCGATTGCCCCACAGGATGTGCAAATGTGGCTGACCCGCTGATTCACTCCAGATGCTTGGGACATTGAATAAGGCGGCTTCCTCTCCTGGAAATGACTGCTAGAGCTAAAGCCCTCAAACAATTACATTAAAAAGCGGAAAGGGAAAGGCGACACACAGGAGAGGCCCCCAGATGCTTTACTGTGGTCCTTCCCACTGAACATGAGTAGACGTGTTCCCAGAACTTGGGACCCACGTTAGGAAGAAAGGAGGAGTTTTCATTCTGTGAGCATTTGCGGCCGTGTGGACATTAAACATGGTTACAGTTGAGACTGGCCCGAAGCTGGGGCATCCCAGAGCTAAGCGTCCAAGAGTGACGTGAATATTTTGGACACTCAGCATGGGCATGTTGCTGGCATTACTCTTCCCTTCCAGTGTCAAAATGTCTTGTGTGAAGACCTTCTGTGATCTTCATCGGTGAACACTCAAATATGAGGCACTGAAGTAAAAAATATATATATAATTATAGCAGCACTATCTCAGATGCTACAAGATACATCATCCATAAGGGCTCCAATCCCTAGGGAAACACCGGGCTTGGGAAAGGACAAAACATTTCCCAACTGTCTCTGGCTTTTGAGCAATGTGTTTGTACCCTGGTCTCTGTGAACTAAAGATAACACTTGTTCATGAGATCATTGCTGTTATCGGGGCTTTGGTCATCCAAAAGCAGGAATGTTTCCACAGGTGGGAGGAAATGTACTGGCCAGGATCTGTTTGGTGACACTAGGGGTGCATCGGTGTAGAAAGGCAGAGGGTGTGTCTGTGGGTCTGTGGACTCTCACTGCTGTTATGTATGTGAATCAGGAGGATTCCTCTCTCCTTCAGCAATCGGAGGCTGTTGGGACACTTTTCTTTATTCACATCTTATCTTCACCTAATAGACTCCCTAACTGTATTCATGGGCCTCCTTTCCATTACACACTTCCCTCATTCATGGATGTTAGACAGGGCTCGGCTCTGAGGATCAACAATGAATAAAACTTGGCTGCTACCATATCTAACTACTCAAGTCATGTGAGCATAACAGACAAGTAAACCATGTGATGAGTTACATGACAGAGGCACACAGAACATGCAGGAACAAGTGCATATCCGTCAGAGCCAGTGAGAGCCCACGCATTGACACCAGCCTTTTACCTACTAACAAGGAGGAGGGCATTAATGGCCATGGGCCAGAAATCTGACTCTTGGGAGAAGGACAGAGAACTACTGCCCAGAAGGGTGAGTGAACCTTGGTTGGGAGAATATTCCAGTATGGATAGTGAAAAAAAAAAAAAAACAGCTGGAAACCTGAGCCCCAGGCTTTGACCTCAGGGAAGTGGTGTGCTATACAGTCTCCTCTGGCTCAGTGTGCTTACCCATTGTTCTAATCACCTCTTATCTACAGTGGGCTCACAAATTGAATTCCTGTTTACACAGTATGTGTGGTCCCAAGACCATTGTTTCTCATAGATGCCTATGAAATATGGTTTTGTACAGTGAGGGGAACAGTGACTGAGAACCTTACAAATATAGGTTGGTCCCAGCCCTTGGCTTTGTGATGTCAGCAGCACTGAGTTGCATATCTATCCCTGTGGGGCTCATCCTGAGATGGTAACAGTCCAACATACAGAAGTTAAATACTGTTTTGAGATGTGGAATCTTCGTGTCTGTGCTGAATCACGAGCTTCAGAGCTGAACCTAATTATATTTATGTTGCATTGACTAGCAATTAGTACTTCTTCTGTTCTAAGAGAGGAAAGAGAAGAAAAAAATATTAACACGCCTAAATTACAATGAAAGGAAGTGAGTGGGATGCTAGCCTCTGATTTTTGTGGCCAGGCACAAAATTCATGTTTTGCCAGAGAGAGGAAATTAGACATTGTGGCCCAAGATCCTTGGGATGGGGGGTGTGGGATCTCAAGGTTGATCACAACTAGTAGCCAGCCAGCCAGCCAAGCACTCACACAAAATGCACAGCCTCCTAAGGGGGTAGATTCAGGCTTTGGAGAGGCCTAAAATGACATAATTTGGAGGCACTCTTTAAGAAAAACAATACAACATGACAAGTACAAATTAGATAGCAGGGTCTTGGGAGGGGCCTGCATAAGAGGGGGAACGATGAAGCTTAATCCACCTCTAGGCCTCCTCATGTAAGACTTGGCCACTCCCATCCGCTTTTCCCTGGAGAAGGCAAATGTCAGTCTATTAAGACACAGGGGGTGCGGTTTATGAGCAGAGGCAATAAAAACCAAAGACATAAGACTGTGCCAAATGGTGACTCAAGCGGGATATGAGAGTGCCTGCAAGTATTTGAAGGGTGTCAGCAGAGAGAAGGGAAAAGAATTGTTCACTGTTCTGGGGTGGACAGGGAATGAGGGTGCAACTAAGTAAGAATGTGCACAGAATTCATCGGGAAACAAAGATAACTGTATTTTCTGATACTGTGGCGTAGCACTTCCCATGGGAAATACTTAAGGATCAACTGAATCACCGAAAACTGACATTGGCCACAAAAATGTGCTAAAGGAAACAATCCTGGTTCATTCGAAGCCCTGAATTCCATAAGGCTGACACATGTGCTCTATAGATTAGTGTGGGGACCAGGCCAACCGAGGAAAAGAGAACAATCCCGAAGGGAGGAGCCGCCACCTCACCCACAGTTGCTGACTGGTGAGGAGCACATGACTAAAGAGGAAGAATCTGAGGAGATGGTGCCACCCAGCGTTGTGATGACTACTGTAGCCAGGAAACCAGCAGCCAATTCCATCATGAGCTGTAACCACAGAATTCCTGCTCCCTGGTCCCAGCGGATAGGGAGTTCTGTCACAACAAATGAAGGGTCATTGGGTGATATGGGAATTATGTCTGGGCACAAGCATATTGCGTCAAAAAGACTGTTCACATCAGTGTGAGAAGAATAGAAAATCTATTGGGTGGCAGAAGTGAGATCCAGAGAGGCTCCTTTGGCTAAAAGGTAGACCAATTCAAACACTCTGAGGAGAGCCTACCTTTGATTCCCTAAGCTGACAGCACAAACACAGAATGGGAAAAACCTTCACTTGGTTGATGGTGAATCTGGAAGAGTTGGGAATAGAGGGTTTCATTAAATATAAACCTAAAATGAGTCAAACAGGTGTTATTTTAAAATATATTTTTATTGATTTCAGAGAGGAAGAGAGAGGGAGAGATAGAAACATCAATGATGAGAATCATTGATCGGCTACCTCCTGCACGCCCCTACTGGGGATGGAGCCTGCAACCTGGGTATGTGCCCTGACCGGAAGTCAAACAGTGACCTCCTGGTTCATAGGTCGATGCTCAATCATTGAGCAACACCAGTTAAGCCAGGTGTTATCTTAATTCCCTGATTATATATTTTTTCAGTCTGTTCAGCTTTTCACCAATTGTTAGGTCAAAGTGGCAATATACAAGTTGCTTACATGTGGAGCCAGAAACAAGAAGTCCATCCTGGGTATATACTGAGTGTCCTAAAATTACAGATACCTGGGACTCACCCCAAAACTACTATGGAATCTCAGGATGGGGGTCCAAAAATCTACATCTTTCCAAAGTTTCAGATAGTTCTGAGGCTTAGTCAGAATGAAGAATTACTGCTCTCAATAAGAGAAATTTATAGTCAAGACACAGTGTTAGGAGAGGGGTACAGTGTGACAAGGACAGAAAGGAGGGAACAGCTCCCATTCATTTTTAAAGAATGAGTGACTTTCACACTAATCTTGATGAAAGGCAGATCACCAAGTGAAAAGGTAATTCAGAATGTCTCCCACCCTTGTCATCCTAATTGGTATGATTTTTGAGGACAGAAAGAACAACATGAACTTCTAGGTGACCAGAACAAGAATATATGCAATCAACACCTTATTCATTTGTCAGATTTTTTTTTAAGTTTTAGAAACCATCCTGTATAATGAGAGCCCAGCGACCGAACAGTGGAATGACCAGAACAACTGGTTGACCAGTCACTATAACACTCACTGACCACCAGGGGGAAGATGCCCAATGCAGGAGCTGCCCTCTGGTGGTCAGTGGGCTCCCACAGTGGGCCAATCCCCACAGATCACGCCCCCCCCCCCATTAGTGCACAAATCCTGTGCACCAAGCCTCTAGTTTAAAATAAAAATTGTCATTCCTTTGCCTGGAGATCAGGGAGAAATGGTAGATAGCTGTAGCATTGCTGACCCTGGAATTTGTCTCCTATTCTCACCACATCCCCACCCAACACTCTCTGACTGTCTCAGCATTCCATGCAAAGGGACGATGTTAATAATCATTAGTAATGATGCTAACTGGAGGGTGGAGACCACCCAACATACCAGGAAGCTATTTCATATCCATGAGTTCTATGAAGCTCTGACATTGCAGATAATAGAGCTTATTAAAGAGATGGAAAGCCCTACACAAGGGGATGAAAACCTTTGCATCAATAGTGATCCTGTAATATTTGTGTGTCTGCCATAAAATGAAGCCCAATCAATTCACACCAGTTACCTAGGGAATGGCAGTGGGATGGAAACTAAATCATCACTTATTTTGTAAAGAAATGTCCCTCTGTGGGTGCAGGTCTTTGCTTTTCTGTGATTAATCCCAGATCCCCATTGGCAAACGCTCCCACATAATCTCCAGAACAGCTGGGCCATGATTGTATTGTCAATTATTAAATGCCCAAGTTTCCTGCAAGGCAGCCTTTAATCATGAGGTGCTCGAAAGAGAGAGAGAGAGAGAGAGAGAGAGAGAGAGAGAGAGAGAGAGAGAAGAGGAGGGATGGTAAGGGGTGGGAGAAGAGGGTGGGAAGGCTAGTTTCCAATTTTTCAACATTAAACCAAAGAGATTTGGAACCCAGATGGCATCCTGCAGTCCTTCCACACAGGCTGCAAGAGACCATGGCCAAGCTAACTAGCTTCACCCTCCCATTGCTGAGAACATACATTGCATAGTTATTTTGCACCTGATTCTTCTAAGAGGTGTGACTGTCTCACCCATTTGTTGCCTGTGTTAAGCCTATGTTAATTATGAGTTTTTCTGTTAACCTATGTTGATAGAAGAATTAGTGACATTTTGGTACCTATGCACTTCCTAATGATTTGAACCCAAGTGTCGGGAAGTCACTCATTGTCCCTTTTCTGTGGAGTAGAATGACATGGGGCTTGTCAGCATATGCAAAGATATAACTCTCCTTATGGCTGCTGCTGCTTCATGATCACCTTAAGGAAACCCCTGAAAAATTAGATTTGTTCTTCCATTCAAGAGGTATGTGGATCCTGGGGGGTGGGGGGGGAGGCATATCGTGGGGTAAAAATAAAATATGTGATGAGAAGTATGGTACTATAGGTGTCAAAGATAATTCTCGAATGAGGGTCATTATATCTATCCTTGGTGGACACTCCTTCTGAAAGCAGCTTCATTGGGCTACATTCCAAGCTCTTTTCATCTTTTGTTTCTCAAATCACCTTTCCTTACATTCGTTGTCACTTTGGTGCTGCAAAGTGGTTGTACATGGTGTGGGGTTCATTATTCTTATTTCTGAATAACCTGCAGAACTTAAAAATATGTGTAAATTGAAATGAAGCAAGGGTACAATTGAAATCTGATGTGATATGATGATGATAAACTAATTTCCAAGCCACCGAAGACTGAAAATAAAGTTGTTGAAAATGTAGAATTGCCTAAATCCTTAGACAAAATGATTAATGAAGGTATTTTATCTGGAAGGCAATTTCCTATTCAGTCAATGGACAGGAAGATAATTAGAATGTAACAGAATAACTAAAACCAATAGGATTTCCATGACTAAAAACAACATTAAAACATTCTTTTTTTTTTTTTTTTTTTTTTTTTGGTGGGAGGGTGGCAGGTGGGGGTGATGGGCCAACATATGATTCCCATATCTAGCAATAGAAGATATTTCTCCCTTCCAGGTGCTGTGGTTTTTCAGTCCTTACCAAGGTCACCCAGAGTCTTATACAGTCTGACAGTTCTTGGTGGATTTAATTTGTTTTGAGTGCTTTAAAAAAACACACCGAATTAGCAGATTGCTTTCCAGAAACAGTTTATCATGTTTTGTATATTGGTATATATATCTTGTGTATTTCTTATTGCCATAAAATAATCCACATTTTGTCTGTAGCCTGCGCTGTTTTAGTCCCTGGAAAGTCTAAAGAACAAACTGTTATATTTCTGAGATAAAGTTCTCTGTTAAATGTAGAAAATGTTAAGCTGGAGATGATGAGAAAGGCAGATTAATGGGCCTATCCCATTTAGCTATGGTTTTATTTACGTCTCTTAAGCAAAGCAGATTTGGGTCTGATTAATTCTGCTATGAGAGATCCCCTGGAAAGCTCAAGATGGTTTACTTTAAGAAGCATCTGTCAGCAGCTAAGTATGGGCTTCCTTTCCATTCAGAACGTATTAACACAATCGTATAAACCATTCCATTACACAAAGTGCAAGACCTGTCAAATTTATTTTTGTTAAATCTGGCTCCAAGCCACCACTCCCCAAAGTTGAAATGTCTAGCATTGGTCATTCTTCAAATAGCCCTTCTCTTAGACTAAAAATAACAAGGTCAGGGGCTCCCACCAGAGCCACATGGGCCACGGACCTTTCTGCTGCCACACCCTGTGTCCCCGCTGTGAGTCGAGCAGTGCCCCTCCACCAGCCAAAGTCACCCTTTCCGTGGCTCCATGGCCTCGGCACTTGGTGCGCAGCCTCCACGGGCACCAAGCAGCCATCTTCCATTTGATTCCTGCATCTCAGTGGCCATGGATAGAAAGCTGGACCCAGATAACTAGGTCTCTCAGAACCTGCAGCTCCCTCTGCTCTCCATCCCAGTGGGCCCACTGTTTCCTTTTATCCTCAAGGCCCCACCCCTGTGATCCAGTTAATCATTGGCTGATATCACACACACACACACACACACACACACACACCTCCCCCCCCCCCCCGCCCCCCCGTTCCCCTCTCAGAGGAACCTATGATGCAGGGAAGAGGACAGGGAAAACTCAGTTACCATAACAGACACCTCAGCGAGTCAGTGCTACTAAATGCAGTGTTACCTTTCAGTGCAGACAACACCAAAAATGATGACCAGCAAGAGCATTTAGAGTGCTCCCAATTCTTTTTCTCAACCTGATCTGTAGCCTAGCCTCAGTGGCTTCACCCCATTCTGACTGAGCTATTCTCTGATGCCTCTTCGGATCATCCTCAGTAAGCATTTTAGTATAATACGCTCCGGCTTAAATAAAATCATCGCTAGGTTGTCTGCCCCAGGCCAGCTGAAGCCCACCTTCCACACGGCTCTTTGGAGGAAACTCAAAGCGGCTGGTGGCACCGGCAGGTTGGAGGAAAGGGGCCTGAGCTTAGGGAGCCACGGGGAAGGGTGCCCAGATCTCCCAGGAGGGTCTGAAAGCAGGCTCTCCCCTTGTCTGTCTGTTACAGATGGAGCTCCCGAAGGTCTTCTCTGGCCAATGGACATTCCTATCTGCCATCCTCAACCTGCTACCACTCGGCCTCTCCACAGCATTCCTGCTCAGCAACTCCTGGTTTGTGGACACACAGAAGGTGCCCAAGCCCCTGTGCAGAGAAGGTCTGGCAACCAAGTGCCTTGAGCTGCCAGTGCCCTTGGATGGGGGCAGCAGCAGCACATCATCCCAGGAGGTGGTGCAATGCACCTGGGAGGCTGGGGATGACCACTTCTCCTGCCATACCCTCCGGAGTGGCATGCGGCTATCCTGTGAGGAAACTGTGGAAGAACCAGGTAGTCTCCTCATCCCCAGCTGCCTGACCACCTCCTTCCCCCCATGGGATCTTATAGCCCTCTCCCACACCACATCGGCCTCACCCCCAAGCTCAGCATTTCCCACCACTGTACTGTGTGCTTTCTCTTTAGGGAACCCCCTTTTAATAAGGATGAAAGTCCATCTGGCTTTTCACTTCCTGCCTGTCTAGTAGACTCATTGGGTTAAAATCGCATTACCCTTAAAAGGTTCCATTTAGACTTTCAACAGTATAAGGATTTCCATTCTAGCAAACTGAAGTTGCTGTTTAGAAACAAAAAAGGAGAGATGATATTATAGGAACAGCCTTGCTCTGCCCAGTTGTGACCTTATCGAGATAACTTCATTTCTATGGGCCTCGATTTTCTCATCAATGAGATGGATCAGAGTAGATCGCCCTTAAAGCCCCTTCCTTTCCCTCCCTCCTAAAAAAGGGTTTTCTCATTCTAAGTATCTATATATATAAAAGGCTAATATGCTAAGCTGTTCGATCGGTCGCTATGATGCTCACTGACCACCAGAGGGCAGATGATCAATGCAGGAGCTGCTGGGACAGGCACTGGCCATTTACAAAGAAATGGCACTGCAGATCTAGTGCCAACAAAGCAGCACTCTCGGCTTCCCCCAAGTGGGACACAGGCCCAACACCACCATGGAGTGACAGCCCATCAAATTGCAGCCAATGCTATCGAGACCCCCATGGTGCAAAATGCAGCCCACAGGCCAGGCCAGCCCAGCCCAGAAACGGTGGCTGTGGGCACCAGGTAATGATATCACATAGCAACGCCCAGCATCCTCTCCCTAGTGACTAGCCTCCTTGGAGTTTCTTCAGCCCAGGACACAACTTGCTTTAGAGACAGGTGCAAACATTTCACACTTTAATCAAATGTCTATGAAGCATTTTCACATGCCTCATCTCATTTGATCCTCACAGAAGTCCTGGAGTAGGTAGATAGGAGACTAGGTAGAATCCTATTTTCTTTTCATTAGCTGGAAAACAGAGATTTAAAAAGTTTAGAAACTTGACCCAACTGAAAAGAAGTAAGAAATGGTGGAACTTGAAAATGACTTCAGGTTTTCTCACTGCACAGAATATAGTCAAACACTGCTACAGTTAAATAGTTCACCCTTTGTTCTACCGCATGATCTATAAGACTAATCTGCTTCATGTTGATATTTACTGCTGTGTTGCTGACAATTACCTGAAAGAGAAGTTGGGGTGCTTCACTGGGCTGGAAAAAGTTTAGCTAAATCAGAAAGCAGATCTAATTAAGCAAATTTTATATATATATATATCTCGCTGGTGCCAGTTGAATGCATGTCTTTCCATCTGTCATTGTCGATCGTGAATTTGGTTGACACTTTTATTATAAAGAGCAAATAGCAATACTAAAATATTTCTTCTAATTAATTTCCTTTCAATGTGCACGAATTCGTGCACCTGGCCTCTAGTTACTTGTAATGTTGAAAGCAGGGTAATTGAAGCTCAGAGAGAGTAATTAGGACCTACCAGGATGTCAGGACTCCTGTGTCAGCATGCACCCTCACCCCTAGTCCTTAGGTTAGAGCAATTGTGTCGAGATCACCCTCCCTGCTTCCTGCTCAAAGTATTCAAATGTCACCTGGTACTGAAGCTTTTCTAAAACCCCAAATCACAGACAATTTGCAATCTTCTCCTTCTCCTGGCTTGGGCTAAGGGGAAAAGGAGCCAGAAGAGGAATATGTGTATTGTGCCACTTAATACTACTCCAACCCCAGTCCCTAAACAATTTAGAGCCATTCAGACCAGTGGGACCACCTCAGCAAATGGCCTGGGTTAACACTGGAGTCATTAACTCTTCCTGGGGTCATTAACAGGAGCGAGAACATTTCCCTCTCAGGGTAGCATTGTCATCTTCATTATCAGGAATTGAGAAATTGATTTCTGGTGACTCTTGTCTATGCCATTCATTCTTCCATGCACTCTTAACTACTTTCAAAGAGCCGTTTACTGCCTGCCTACTGTCTGCTGGGCAGGCACTGCGTCACAACAAATGGAGTGGTGCTGGGTATGGGACTGGGGACAGATTTCCTCCCAACTGTCCAAGGAAGCACCTCCAAGAAACTGACCCTTGTCTGTTTCAGGGGAGAAATGCCGAGGTTCCCTTGAACTCACACCACCAACCAAGAGAGGTGAGAAAGGACTACTGGAATATGCCACGTTGCAAGGCCTACATCACCCCACTCTCAGATATGGAGGGAAGCGGTTAATGGAGAAGGCTTTCCTCCCCCACCCTCCCTTGGGGCTTGTGGCAAGTATGTGGGTTTGATAACAAACTTAGTTGCCATTGAGTTTTGGGGCTTCTCTGGATCCAAATCGTACCATGATCTCCCGCTTTTCTCTTCTTCTGAGCTCCCAAGGGCTGACACAGATTCCTTCTAGAGCTGCCTTTCATTCACATGCAGGCATGCAAGGAAAGAAACAGCAGGGACAAATCAAGTTCACAAATAGAAAACCACAGCTCTGACCTACTCCTGTTGCCAAGTAACCATGTGGAAAAGCTTAGGTTTTTCTTTTTTTTCTCCAATAATATTTTTGTGTCTGTGTAAAATAGAGGAAAAGGGGAGGCATGGAGGGAGGGAGGAAACAAAACTGGCTGTCCAAAATTAAGAAAAGAGAAAAAACAATGATAAATAGCAAAGCCTATTACTGCAAGATTTCAATGATTTCTCAAATCTCTCTAACAGTATTTACAGTCAATCATGTTGGGTACCGAATAGAGTGAGAGCTGTGGGGTGCTAGAAAAAGAACCCCAAATTAAGGAATGTTCCCAGCTGGTTTCAGCTTTGTCTCACCCTCCCCTTCTCTGATGCTGCAAGGCTTTTCTCTTTCAATAGGCATCACCTAATTTCCCTTCTGATGGTTCACCGTCCAGTTATTTAACTGGCAGGGTGAGAGTGCCTCGTCCTCTGCTTTCCGACAGAGATCCTATGGCTATTACTGGGAGCCCGGTTTGCCTGCATCAGACTTGAACTCATCGGTTTCCTCCTCCTATTAACGGACTTGCTGTTCACCAGGAACCCTGGCTGCGGGCTCAAGCTGAGAGAGCCTTTGCCGCTATCTCCTCTGTCAAGTCAGGTGAGCGCCCCCAAGGCTGGAGAGGGTGGGTGTCCTCTGCGCCCTCTGAAGCACTAGCTGGCTGGCTGGTCTCTGCCCTGAGGGAAGGAAAGAGGAACCTTGGGCGGGGTATGTGGGAGGGAAGAGGTATGAGGTACATTGTAAGCGTTTTCCATCTTAAATTGAGATAACATGTGAAATGTCATCTTAGATCATGATGTACTTTGTGAAATGGTTTGTCCCTAGGTTCTTTTTCTTTGCAATGCCTCGATGTGTAAATTAGCTTGGTTTACTTTTCCATTGTGACACACAGAGCTTTTCAAGACTGTTGGCTGAAGTAAGAGATGCATATATCAGATCAAGAATAAAGCTCACGTTGGGGGTATGGGTGGGGAGAAGTCAAGGGGAATGTAGCCCTGAGTGCAGCATTGACTCAGACGTTCTCCATAGCTCTAAAGTCTGGGGCAGCCTGATGCAGAAAGTCCCCCTGCATTCAGGGAGTCTCCCTGACAGATTCGTCTTCCCGGACCTGTGACTGCACCTGTTACACAATGAGAAGGTTGCTCTGAAGTCTAGTTCCCTGTAGATCGCAATGTCAGCCTTTCTCTAAAGGTGCTGCCTTCCTGCTCCCTCTGTAGGCCTTCTGGGAATGGTGGCCCACCTGATGTACTCACAAGTCTTCCAGGCAACTGCCAACTTGGGTCCAGAAGATTGGAGGCCACATGCTTGGAATTATGGGTGGACCTTCTAGGACAGTGATGGCGAACCTTTTGAGCTCGGCGTGTCAGCATTTTGAAAAACCCTAACTTAACTCTGATGCCCTGTCACATATAGAAATTTTTTGATATTTGCAACCATAGTAAAACAAAGACATATTTTTGTTATTTATTTTGTATATTTAAATGCCATTTAACAAAGAAAAATCAACCAAAAAAAATGAGTTCGCGTGTCACCTCTGACACGCGTGTCATAGGTTCGCCATCACTGCTTTAGGAAGTGCTTACCATCATCTCCTGAACCTTTGGCCCCTCCCCCAGCCAACTTCCATTATATTTGCTTCCCTTACATAGACACTTGCTTTGTGTTCTTCTACCTTCTCTTCACCTCTCAGCCCAGAAGCCTGTCAATCAAACAGAAGGCTGGACTACCAGGCCACACCCATTCTTCCCCCACCTTCTGAACAGGTAGAGAGGGTTCTAGTTTGTTTTGTGAGGCTGTTGTCTTGCCCAGTTTTTCTGCTGGTTCAACTGTTGCAATTGCTTCTTTACCTGATAAGTATGTTGCCCTTGGGAAACAAGACTGATTGTGTATGGCTTATGGAAATGATGCTCTATGTTTTATATTTTTTATGACTTGAGGTATTAGAGGACAGAGAAATGGTCAATTGGCCTTGAAATTTGGATTGAATTCTATTCCCTGTGAATGGCTTATTCTTCTCCTGTAATGAAGACTAACTTCTTCCTACCTCCATTCTGATTCCACCAAACTGTGTTAGAAATAAAACTTCCCCTACAGTCATTCTCTAAGCCTTAGAAAACCATGACAAAACAAATATAGTCAAGATAAACATCCCCTTTGCTTAAGAGTTCCTCACTTTCTCCCTTGAAGCACATGCTCGATTCAGGCACAGGGGCAACTTGAACTGACAGTAACTATTTGGATAGTGCTATGGACTTTAACAGTGCTGAAAAGATGCAGCGCCAGCTCGAGTTTCTACGCTAAAGCAGGCAATATGGAAACTCTACATGTCGTTACAAGAGCCTATCCCTTTTCTCGCTGCATAATACATGCCATTTGATTCAGGCTGGGTCTTTGGTCTACTTCTCCAGCCACCATATCTGTTTAGCTCATTTCCCAGACTCATTGTTTCTCATCTTTGCCTGTCTCCAAGCCATTGCTGGCCTTACTATAGAGCTCAGACTGCAAAACTCCCATCAGAAGCCTCCCCAGCCTGAGTCTACTTTGTCCACTCATAATTCCAAGCATGTGGCGTCCAGTCTTCTGGACCCATTGGCAGTTGCCTGGAAGACTTGTGACTACAACATGGGGGCCACCACCAGAAGCTGCAGACAGGAACACGTAGTACCAGCATGTGGCCTGGCTTTAACCATCCCTTGGACTCATGAAATCTCTCACTAACCTCACACAACTTCCTGTTTCGTGGGCCACCCAGAATCACAGGGAGATTTAGGATTTGACTTTCCAAGTTTTTAGAGCCGTGTCTGATAAACTTCCCTGATATCTTTTCTTCTTTGTTGAATCCATCCAGCTTCCCTTCATCTCTAGTGTCTGTTCCATCTATTGTAAACTCCCTAAAGTCGAGAACCAAATTGTTTTCATAATAAGCAAATTCCACTTAGTGCAACCTGTTGATACATCCAAATTTGTAGTAAGTGCTTCCTGAGACTCAACTTTGTGGGCCCTTAAAACTGCTAAGCTCAGAACAAGGGAAGAGGGAGGAGACATGATCACTCCAGCATCCAAGTGAAGGAAAATCTTTGGCAGAGTGTGTGTGGGAGGGGAGAGGTCAGGGAGAAGGGGGCAGGGGAGTATTACAGTGGGTGGTGCAGGTCTATGGAGTCTTGAAGATTACACAAGGGTAACTGCAGCTTGAGAAACAGTAGGCAACAACGCTAAGTGTGTGTGTTTATATACAAAAAGTAGGCACACCAAGTACAAACAAGCACAGTATTAACAAGTAATCAATTCCGTGTAAAGGAATCCGCTCAACTCCTTGTCTGCCTTTTTTTTTTTAATTTCTTTATTGATTAAGGTATTAATACTACATGCGTCATTCTCTTTTACTATGAAACATCCGGAGTGTAACCTACTACGACAGACCAAATTAAGTCCTTTTACCCACAGTTCTTTCCCTGCTACACAGTGGAAGACAGCACAGTCATGTCCCTAAGTCCCTAAGAGGCATCAGCCTAGTTTCCCAGTAAGGAAGGGATCAGGGCATTTTTCTTTCAAACCTGTAAGAAAGATTCCGTGTAATTTTTTTTTGTATGTTTGTTTGTTCCTAGTACAACCTGAATTTCCTTCACCTGCTACATGGCATCAGCTGTCACCACCCTCAAGACGTACACCAAGCTGGTGCTGGAGTTCAAGTGCAAGCACAGGAAGAGCTTCAAAGGAAACCTGAGTTGTCTGCTACACCATCACCAGTGCTTCCTCCAACCGCCGCCAAGTGCAGCCCACACGGGGCCCTCTGACCAGCTACCACCAGAGCCACAATAAGCCCAGCCACCCTGTCTCCGAAGGAGTTGACTTGTACGCAGAGCTACTCAACCAGGAATTCCAACAAGACACCAGCCAGGGGCTATAAGAACTGGCTGGGTCTCCTGTAGAAGAATAGTGTTAGGAGTAAGTGGGTTTGGAGAGCAGGCTGAGCCCCACCTTACATGCTTGTTGTCAACACGTGCTTAAGCCGAAGTCTGTTTCTTGAGCATGGTTTTTAGAGGTTAAGGACAAGGGTATGTCCAAGTACAAGTACAAAGTGTTTGTGCGGGGCGTGCCGGGTGCCACTGCTCCCTTTCCCTTCACAGCTCAATCTCCTTTCACTGTCTATACCTCACGCGTTCAGATTCGTTTTCTCTCCTTTACTCATTGCTTGCTATGAGCTGGGTTCTGGGCTAAGCAATGAAGATTTTAAAAAAGATAAGCAAAATGCAGTTCTTGCCCTTTAAGGGCTTATCAATCTGGTCATCTGTCTGGGGTTTGGAGGAATGGAGGTGGGCAAATCAGCAGCCGATGCTTGTGGCTCAATTGTGCATGGTGCACTTGAATGTCCTGGAAGTCACAGAAGGAAACGAAGGCAATCCTAGGGACTGTGACATGTAGATGTCCCTCACACTGCACTTACATGCGCTGCCTCCACACAGTGGACACCCAATGAAAGTGTAATTAAGTATGATCCTAGAAGCCAGTAGGAGATGAGTGTGGATGAGAAGGCTCCAACCACATGCGGGGACAGGCCCACTTCCAGAAATGGCCCACTGAGGCTACTGAGGCAGGACTATGCCTCCCCAGTGGAGAAACACCCAGTGAACAGGCTGCGGGGCTGTGCTCCTCTCTCGATCCCCACTTTCTCACCCATCCACAGGGGGGAAAAAACCATCCTTGATAGTTAAGAATGAGAATGGCACACAAGTATGTTCCTATTCATGGTATTTATTTGTTCTGTAACAGTTCACATTTTATTTATTTATTTTTAAATCCTTATTGTTGAAGGTATTACATATTTCTCCTTTTTCCCCCATTGACCTAACAGTTCACATTTTAAATAGTACTTCCTGACAACACACCAGCTGGCTCTTCTTTAACATGGGCAATAAGGACAGCAATTCACATTCAAGGGCAGCAGACACCGTCTGGGGGGTGGAGAGGGTTTCTAAGGGACGGAAAGAGAAGAGACTGGGAGGAGAAAGACCCCTGCACTTGCAGAAGCCAGTACTATTTCTAGGGAACTGTCACATTGGCCTTGCTGGCAACCCCATGTAGGAAATGAAGAATGAAATCTGGGTGGGTGGTTGCCTGAGAGGAAAAGTTGTTTAGAGACACACTGAACAAGAAACCCACAGCCACACTGGTCAGATGAAGCTTCCACCATCTCTGCCACCATTTACACCTTCTGTACTGGCTGCAAGAGGGAGAGGAAACCTAGAGCTTGTACCATGTTTAGCAAAGAGAGTCAAACTTATCACAGTCAAAACAATCGATGTTAATTTGAAAACACACCATGAAGAATTTAGGGGCATTATGTTTTTCTAGCTTCCTCTTACATTGTTTCTGGGATTCACCCAGCACAACTACCTAAAACAATCCCCTAAACCAGGTCCTCAAGAAAACAATTTCACATGTTACTCCTGCCTAAAGGCCTCAACATGGGTAGAGAACCAGGCTGAGGCCTCCATGACTCAGCCCAGGCTGCAGGACCACCACCCAAGTTTTAGGTATTCTGTCAACTATAAATAATGAGTCTTAGAATTCTCTACTAGGCCTTACTCTCTTCTATCCAGGTAGATTCAAACCCTAGAAGTACATCTGGAATCATCCCCATACTCCTGGGTACACTGTTGATGGTCCCTCAAGTTTGTAATAAGCTTGACCTACTCATGCCCCAACACATGCCTTCCAAAGTGTTGAAACCAAATTTGCTTTCACAGACTTAAGGCAGCAAGGTGCCCAGAAACCTATAGCAAGGCCAACCTCAGGCCAGGCTACGTGCCTGAGGGGAGCTATTGCTACCAATCTTCTGTGATGTCATAATGCCTAACGGGGTAGTTACTATCCCATCAATGCAGGCTCCCTAATTTTCCGTAATCTCTCTCTATTCTGAATTCCTTTATTAACACAAGTTAAAAAATACGGCCTCAAGTAAAGAGAGAACCTGAGTGGCACTCAGAGATGACTTATCGAAACTATTCACGGGAGAAAGCAGTTCTCCTCCAGTTAACACGGGATCTCGGCTAAATACACATGACCTAGAAGTTTAGGAGGGAACTTAGTAGAAGAAGGGAGAACCACTGGAGAAAATTCTAAAGTACTTAACCAATTATAAAAGTTACAGTATTTACATAGGAGTTTTTCTCAAAATACAATGCTTCAAAGATTCTACCAGAAAAGAGGTGTTCAGGGCAAAAGAGATGCACCCTGGGCTCGGGAGCAAGAGGAAAGGTCCAGAAACAGCTCTGCTCTCATGCAAGCAAAGCAAAAATATCCCTGAATAAAGGAGAGCAAAAGAGAAGTGTTAAGGAGGAAATGCTAAGGAAGCAGAGTAGAGATGAAGCAAAGAGGAGCGGATCTGCCTCAGTTGTTCCCGACTTCAGTTTTCCTCGATGTTGAGGACAGTATACACATAAGCACTTTCAACGTTACTGCAGTAAAAAAGATGAGGACCGGCAGAACAATTAAAACCACAGGGTAACATGTGGACCTCATCATTGCTCCCCTTCTGATGGGAATATGGTGGTTCTATGGTCGGTCAATATGCAGACATGGGAAGTGTGAGGAGACAGGATACATAAGAGGTGAATGTAGGGGTGGCTCACCCTGGCTCCTGCATCAGTCTTTCTCACTGCTGAGGTTGGGAAAAAGCCGAGGAACAGGTGCGGAAAGTATGAGGAGAGGAATGATGAGTGGCCCTGATCATTAGAGGCAGGCCTCTGGAAGCCTCAAGATGACCAAACAAACCAGATGTATTTCAGGACAAGAAACTGAGTCCCTGGAGCTTAGGACATAGCTAGAAAGCATTTCATCACAACGCTGAAAACCACACACATGGCATGATGCAAAACAAACTGCTTCAGCGAGGAACTTCACTGGACTCTCCCAGCAAGAGTTTATAAGTTAGACATACAAAAACCAAAACAAGTATTAGATTCACATTTCCAAATTATCCACACAGAGTGCCTAGAGGTGGGAGGTTAATGCACAGGTTGAAAAAGTAGGTGACACACCCCGACCACATGGTTCGTGCCGTTGTTGAAGAACTCCAACATGCCTTCCAAAGTGCTCTGCCACCACCTCGCAGGGGTGGCGAAAGGAGGTTGAAGTCGTCTTCCTTCTCTCCAAAGCACTGATTTTATACTGACAGGAGAGAAACAGCATCCGTTCTGCTCACTTCTTCTTAAACTAAAGGCTGCCTCCGACTAGATCTAGGGAAAAGGTGCAAGTATCAGTGGCTGGAATTTTCTTCATGCTACAGAAATGGAGGAAACCTGAAGGTCAGAATACTCCTCTATTTTCCTGTCCTTCTGTGCAGCTCCAACAGCTCCTAAGTGTCCCTCCATAAAGGCCCAGAGACTTGCTCTTTTTTCCATGATAAGCTCTTCAGTATTGAGCTAGACCACAGATGAGGGCTTTAGCATTTGACAAAGGTAATTCTATGTAACTGCCACAAGCCCAGCATGTCAGCATCACTAGCCTCTACCCAGAAAACATCAGTAGTATCCACCCCCCTCGGTCACTGGGACAATAAAAGCTACGGCCCCACCAATGTCCCTTAAGGGCGGTGGTACCATCTCCCTCTGAAAAGAACGGAGCACCATTTCTCAGTGGTAATGAAGCACCCTTAGAGAACAACGCTGGTCTGAAACAACTGGCTCTTGACACCCAGCTACTCAAGAGGCTCCCATTCTCTCTCTTTTCTAAAGAGCACTGTTGAAGCTGGTAGAATTTGTCCTAAACCCTCAATAGTAACCAAATATTTGTGTCAGAAGCTATTCACCTGCAAGGGAGAATCAACAAACTTGATCCTAGAGAGGAATCGGCGCAGCTCCCCACGGCCAATTTTGGGGGTGGTCTCCTGGAGCTGGACCATTTGGCCCTCCATCAGTGCCCACCGCAGACTAAGCTTGCTGACCACCAGGGGTGCTGGATGGCCTTTGGAGCTTGGCCCCGTTGTCCTGGTAACATAAAAGGCATCTTTCCAGAGGTCGTTAATTCCAACTGAGGAAGGACAAAAACAAGAGCAGTTAACAAGGACAGGAGACTTCCACTAACAGAAGAGTGGTTTGGTTCGGCAACCAGATTCAATCGTTCATTTACTCCTTCAGTAACTCATCCAAGAAGTTTATTGAGCACCTAATAGATGCAAGGCACTGAGCTAAACGGTGGGGTGTAGTGGTGAAGGGCTGGATGCCAGCAAAGCAACACATTCTTCTCGGCTTTTGTACCATAGTTTCTCTTTTTTTTTTGGTCTCACAGTATGTTTATTCATGCCAGCAAGGAAAGGGCACTTCTAGATACGGCGTGTCCCTCGTCCCCATCTAACAGCCAAGGTGTATGCGAGCTGACGCTCCCCTGCTGAGCACTCCGCTCAGCTGCTAGTGATGACCCTGAGCAGGCGGGGGACTCGAACCTTTCAGAGCTTTCGCTTTTTCATCCCCACTCCTGATCTTGTACACGATGAGGCCCATCAGCCCCGTCCTCACCCAGATCTCCTGGTAAACCTGGTGTAGCAGGGCTTCATGGGGACCCACACATTTTTAATGAGGCTCTGAAACATCTCGCCACAGGACCAACAGCTCGGGCGGCTGTGACCTGCACAGCCAGCTACTTGGGAAGGTCGCCGAACTGTACCATAGTTTCTCTTCAGCTGCTTCTAAGAAAGCCCCAAATCAGGAAACGAGAGGCTATACCAACTATGGTGCCAATTTGGTAGAAAAGTGAGCACCACAAGCTAGAAACTCTGAGAATTCCTAGATTGTCAGCACATGATTATATAAGCTATTACCTAGCCAATGTTTATTTTGCCTCATCTTTAAAATATGTGTTGTAATAAAAATGGTCTTGATTCTTGATTACCATTATTAAATGTGCACTAACAGTATTTTATGCTAATATTAAAAAATCACTCATTTAGATCAAATTGCAGGATTTTGTAAGCTGACAGCTCCCTACTTGGCCCCCTACCACACACAAAGCCCGTGGACAGGTGTCTGCAAGTTCCCAATGTATCCCAGTAAGTTCAGAATGCATTAGCTTCGACCTTAAGGCAAATAAATTCGTAAGGAGAAAGCAAGTCTTTGAAGAGCAAGAGAATATGGGAAGATGTAAGGAACATGACTAGCCTGGTCTTCCCCGTCCTCCCCAGCAGGAACAGATTCCCCGAGGCCAGCCTGGGGAAGGAACCTCTGGGGCGAGACCATCGGACACTTCCAGACTAGCAGGTAGCAGTGGCTGGGTTTTCAGAGCTCCGTTTCTGGAGTTAAAGGTCCCTAATATATGACCCCAATTTTGTTATATGATACTATTTAGATACATATATAAACACTTCCCAAATGTTAACAGTCATGACGAGTGGTCTTTTTCCCTTTGCTTTTCCTCCTGGCTGCCATTTCTAGGCAATGGGCATGTTCCCTTTTACTAGTCAAAGGAGTCTCCACTGATCCTAAACCCATGCCCTGAGAAAACAATCTACCTCCATCCTATCCCTCCAGTTAATTCTTTCTAAGTCCTGAGCTCCTCGAGGGTCAAGAAACTACTCTTATTGTGCTCACAGCCCCTGGTGCAGTGCCTGGCATACATCGGGTGCTCAATAAACATCTGCTGAGTGAGTGGCTGCATGCATCCCCACCACTGAGAGCCCTCTGGGAATGGCACCGCACTTCCCCTTCAGCTTGCAGCAGATGCAGAGGAGGTGGGTCCTCACCCTGTGAGCCTGGTGCGCTTCCCAAGGGAACACTCCAGCAATGGCCCTGGGCACCAGGGACACCAAGGAAAACTAGTGGCTCAGCACCTCCCGTCTGAAAGCACACACCCTTCCCTTGGGGACCCGGGCTTCTCACACACAGCAGCACATCCACTCCCCTCTCTGTGTACACAGACTCCCACCGTTGCCGGGACTGACCCTCTGCAGCCGTTACTGTGCCCGTAGCATTGGCCAGATCCAGAAGAATTGAGGGGAATGCAGGGTGCAGGAGGTAAAGGTGGTGAAGGCTGGGTGGCTCAGTTCCTAGGATGACATCCTGACAATGAGGAGCAAAAAGGAAAAAACAAAAGTAATTCTGCATTCCCACACATGACGGTCTTCAGAGGAGACAGTGAGGTTACTCATTTCTCTCAGATGCTAAGACCTGATCCCAACTACAAGGAGAGAGAAACTCCCAGACGTATGAGACATGTTCCAAAGAGCTCAAAATACTAACTAATCACTAACTTCTTCAAACCACTGTGGTTAGAAAATGCTTTCTCCCTTTTAAGAAAAGCAAAAGGAAGAAAGGCAACGCACATGCCCCGGGACAGAAATCTGAGGTAGAGACCTCACCGTCTCCCACCTCCAGGAGCATTCCAGTGCTGGTTCATCCCCTGCAGAAGGGGATGTGTGCAGACAGCGATTACCCACGTATGAAACATAGTGTGCCAACGACATTTCCTCTCATTGGATAGTAAAGCCAATTGCAAGTGTCAGGATATGAGTCACAAAAATCTTATTTTCAGAATATCAAGAACAAGGCTTTGACTAAATAAAACTAATAACAAAAATCTTATTTACAGAAATGAAGAGAAGGCTGACCAAGACAGAGCAAGTCATTGATTATAAAACAAAAATTCCAAGGCCTGAGTGCCCGTCTCCAAGCTCCCTGTGGCAGGATAAACGCACACTGGAACCTCCTGTAGCAGAGTAACTGCTGTGCAGGGATGACCTCCGGCAGGAGCACGCGGTGCAGCCACGCAGTGGCTACAGCACAGAAATGCCGTGGCTGCTTTACTGAGCTCCCCGGGAGCACCACCCTTTTCCTGGGATCCTCTTGGGTCTCCCCTCGAGGAGGAAGTGAAACCCTGAAAAATGACTATCCCCCCTGCTTCTATACTGTCAGCACAGGAAGGAGTCCACTGAGGAGAAGCGTGGGCAGGAGGCCAGCAGCCGCCGCACTCCCACCACACGCTCGCAGAGCGGGAGAGGGCTTTTCCGCACACCCGTAGGTCCCAGGCATGACGGGGCAGATCTCTGGCTACCAGGACAAGAGAGCAGCCTTCCTCACCGCCTACAGCAGAGGCCCAAATCCCTTGGCATGCAAACCAAGGTCCTACACCATCTAATCTAAGCCTGCCATGTCCGGCCTCCTCCTACAATGACTCACCTGCCCGCCCCATGCTTCGAGAATGTCTGGTGACTACCTAAACACACGCTGCACTTCGCTCTATCTTACCTCTGCCCAGCCTACCCCCTTCCCTCAGACTAACTCCCCTACCCAGCTCCTTTCCTCCTGTCAGAACACTGTGTGCCCTTAGGAGCCCGACTTGAATGCCACCTCTTCCATGAAAGACTCTCTAATCTTCCCAGACAAAATGAATCTCCTTTTCGCTTCCATCTGAAATTCTCTCTGCTTTCTATTTCCACCTGTGTAACATGCGCCTTTGTTCTTTTCAGATGCTTATATCTGAGTCATCTGGTCCGATCCCCTCATTTTATTACATGAGGAAACCCCAAAAGTTAAGACGTTAGGTAAGCTGCCCATGGTCAATTTTAGGGGATAGCAGAGTTAAGACTATAATCTAGATATTAAGTCAATCTGATCCTCGGTAAGAGGGAATATATTAGCACCATCATTTGCGGATAAAGAGCTCGAAGCTCAGAGAAGGTAACTGGCTTGTCTGACAGCACACAGTCGGTGAGCTCAGGGCTCTTCCTCCTTCGGTCTCTGCGGGCCCCCATCATTGGGGACCATCTCTCTTCTCTAGAGGTTCAGCTCTGTTAACAGTGTATCCTGAGGTCCCTACAGAGAACGTGGTGCCTGGCACAGAGTAGGTACTGGTCAACATGTGTTGAACGAAATCAAGGTGGGTCTCCCTAAAAACTCAGCGGCACCTCGTATTCTGCCTGACTCAGCAACAAAATACCACAATACAGCACGTAAGACGTTCTAAAATCCGCCTTCTATGTATCAGATCTTCTCTCCCACAGTCTCCCCAAGTGAACTCTCACTTCAGCACAGCAGGGCCCCTCTGCTGTAGCAGCAGCCAAGGGGCTGTGGTTGGCTGCCCCACGGCGTGGCTGGAAGGCAAAGGCGGGAAGCAGAGCTCAGGAGGAAGCAGGCTCCCGCTCTGCCCACTCAAAGGCTGCTTTGTTCTACCCACAACCACCTGGAGGTGTGGCTGGTCTAACAACACCTTCAGACCCAGCCAGCCCCACAGAGCGGCCACCATCCGACAAAGTGACAAAGGGACCCTCCCCGGCTCACTCACGGAATTGGAAGGTGCAGCTGGCAGCCCTTCAGCCCAAAAGAGGAAGACGGACTTCTGGTCTGAAGTAACTGCTGAGGTGGTTGGTATTCTTTTCAAGTGACATGGAGCAGTGTAATTCCAAATAACAGAGCCGGAGTCCCCATCCACCACCATCATCTGTGAGAGAGAAGACAGTGAGGAGAGCCCATCCTCAGAAGGGCAGCAGGCCCAGGGAACACACACACACACACACACACACACACACACACACACACACAAATAACATTTATTAACAGGCTGAAACAGATGCCAACAGCATCGCTCCACCCTGCTCCTTCCCTCCTGCAGCAGCAGCAACGCTTCAGAACAATGATGTAGTGAACGCCGTGTCCTGTGCGCTGTGCGGAGAGCTTCCGTGGCATGTGTAGCTCAGCCCCAGGGTAGTCTCACATTTAAAAGAGCACAGTCCAAACAGGCGAAAAATAAATTAAGAGAAAACGCACTCCTTAGCTGCATCTCTCACAGGATAATTATAGAAACTGAATCCATAATCCCTGGCAGCATTTCTAGCTTCCTTCCCCACAAAACACCTCGCACCCAACAGTTCCAGAGCCTGTCACCTGCCAAAACTCCCCCGTCTACCTCTAGCCCAGTGTCTTTCGCCCTGTCTCCTCAGTGTCTCTGTTCCTCAGTGTGGGGAAAAGACTACATACACCTCTTTCTACCATCACTTCCCTATTCTTCCAGTCTCTAGGGTCCTGCCCTTCTCTGCCCATGCTCAGACTCAGCCTCACATAGGCCCGAGGAAGACAAACTCCTCAGAGTGAGCAGACAGGAAAATGGGCTCATGGTTCAAGATTTCCTTTGATAGTCTTGGGAAGAAAAGAAGACTAGAGACACAGCACTGAACAATTTTATCCAATCATGCGTACTACTTCATTTAGCTGCCACGATAACCCTATGAAGTAGTAAGCAGTGTTGTTACCCATTTTACAGATGCAGAAACTGCAGCTAGGCAAAAATTATGTCAATGGCCCACGGTCACCAATAAACAGTGGAGCCAGGATTAAAACCCAGGTCTTAACCAACCTACTCTATGTACCCTCTCCCTCAATCCTGCCAGGAATGCCAATGAACATTCCAATCTCTACCTGAAGTTCCTTTGAAAGACAATCAGACATTGCTTCCGGAAGGCTCTCCCTAAAGTGACACTTGATCATTGGATCTGTCCCCTGCTCGTGACCGAAAAACCCTACTGTGTCCACACCTCACCCAAATTTTTCAGCTTTGCTTTCAACACCCTCCATCAGCTGACTGTATCCTGACCTCCCTGGCGGGAACCCTCAGCCCATCCTTATCCGTCCATCCAGCAAACCTCTTCTCTGCCCCTATGGTTCTGCACGTCCAACCCCCGACCACCATGAAGCATCTCTTGACTCCTTCATTCATCTGCTCTCCATGTCCCCGCGGCAGTGGAGCCTCCATTACAGCACAACGTGGCAGAGCTGTGTGCGAACAGCACCCCAGTGACTATGAGTTACAGACAGTGGCCTGGCCTTCATTCACGCTGTGTTCTCCAGCACATCATCTGCGTATCCGGCACAGAATGGGGCACCCTTTAGAGGTGATGACTGAGTGTGTGTTGAATTCGCTCTCAGGGAACCGTGTGCAATATATAGATACATATTTTACAGTGAAGATAAACCAAAAAGCTAGGTCAATTGTCAAAAGGAAAACGTGAAAACTCTTGTTCTGCTTCTAATGTTCAAGAAATGAAAACTGCCTATCCAATCATTATATCCTCACGTTACGCAATCTCACGTAAAATGAGAAAGAACTATCCCGTGTCCTCAGGACATGCCATGCCTTTCTGTCGCTGGGCCTCTCTGGTCTTGGTGTTCCTGGCCTGGCATGCTTCCCCATCTACCCCTCTCACAGGATACAGTTCAACTTTCAAGTGCCTGCTCATCCTTCCCTCTTCTATAAAGTCCTCCATAACAACCCAGCCCCCACAGACATCCTGCCTTCTCTGAAATCTTAGGTGTGCATTGGATGCACAGAAGTATGACATTTATTTATGCCTGCCTTCCCCACGGCAGACGGCTCCTACTGCCTCGCTGTAAGCGAGGAATCCACGAGAAGGTCTCCTGTGCAGGAGGAAGGTTAGCCAGAAAAACTTCCGATGCTACAGACTTTAGCACCAAGTTGTGAGTTTTCACTTTATCCATTCAGCTGGACTTTGAGTTCTTTGAAGGAAGGAATGTATTTTAGGTTCTCTTTATTTCTCCCAGTGCCTAGCGCAGAGCTGCACACAACGTATATACTTTATATGTGTTTTGATTGATTTGAGTCCCAAGGATTTACCTTTTTCATCCCGACTCCATCCTGTATCTGCAGGAGGAAGTCTAACGTCTGATCGTCAGTGAAATACCCAGGAGTGGGCTGGCTACAAATGAGAACAAGGTACGAGAGTGACAGTGAGTAAGAAAATGAGGAAAACAAGGACCTCCTTCCCTCCCTTCTCCTGTATCAGCCCCAGATATCAAACAATTGTTCTGGGAAGTGGTTCAAAGCAGCAAACGTGAGAAGGAGCACACTGCCAACCTGTGTAGGCCCTGGAGACTCAGGGTCCAGTGTGGTGTGAGGTTCTGTCCCCGAAGCAGGACAAGGGCCTGTCCGGTTGTGATCAGGAGGTTGCTGCAGTTGGAATCCGGTGCCTTCACCATCTGGAGCAGCTCAACACCGTCGCTGAATCACCAAGACCCAGACAGTCAGTCTCTGGATTAGATGAGGCTCCTGACCCACTTATTCTGACCTTTTCTCTTGGTACACAGGTTTGTATAACTTCTATATTCATCTCCCACAATTAGGTGAAGTCTGCCGTTCAGTGAACTCTCATTTTCCTGACCTTTAGAAACCAAGAATCCCTAGAAAATCCACGCAAGATCATAAGGAACTCACAGAGGTGCCACACACCACTCACGTTGGACACTCTAGGAAAGAAAACAGAGCCAAAGGGAGCGACAGGGAAGGGAGGTGCAGATCTGGGCAGGAGTCCTGAAATTGCCACTAAGCGTGGACAGTGACTTCTGGTAAATACACACAGCATCACATTATTTCTTTCTCTGCACAACTGGGACCATTTAATTTAACATCTGTCAAATTCACTGGAACAATAGGATACTGCCTCAGAAAATGATTGAAAACTCCCAGTATCAAAGAATGAAGACAATTATTACTAAACTAGAGGCCCAGTGCACAAAAATTTGTGCACTCTGGGGGGGGGGGGGGTCCCTCAGCCCGGCCTATGCCCTCTTGCAGTCTGAGACCCCTCAGAAGATGTCCACCTGCTGGCTTAGGCCCACTCCCTGGGGGATCGGGTCCAAGCTGGCAGTCAGACATCCCTCTGGCAGCCCGGCAGCCCTCGGGGGATGTCCACTTGTCAGTGGGGAGCAGGCCTAAGCTGCAGTCGGACATCCTTAGCGGACATCCTTAGCGCTGCTGAGGAGGCAGGAGAGGCTCCCACCACCACCCCTGTACTGGCAGCCATCAGCCTGGCTTGTGGCTGAGCAGAGCTCCCCCTGTGGGAGCACACTGACCACCAGGGGGCAGCTCCTGCATTAAGCATCTGCCCCCTGGTGGTCAGTGTGTGTCATAGTGACCAGTCATTCCCAGTCATTCTGCTGTTAGGGTCAGTTTGCATATTATCCTTTTATTATATAGGATAGAGGCCTGGTGCTTGGGTGGGGGTTAGCTGGTTTGCCCTGAAGGATGTCCCGGATCAGGGTGGGGGTCCCGCTGGCGTGCCTGGCCAGCCTGGGTGAGGGGCTGATGGCTGTTTGCAGGCTGGCCACACCCCCTTTAGGATGGGGGGGGGGGTCCCCACTGGGGTGCCTGGCCAGTCTGGGTGAGGGGCTGAGGGCCGTTTTCAGGCTGACCAAGCCCCCCTGGCGGCGGAAGCTCCTAGCCTCTCCCTTTTTTTTTTTTTTTTTTATTCTGGGATTTATTTACCTTCTATAATTGAAACTTTGTAGCCTTGAGAGGAGCTCAGAGCCGGCCAGGGCAGGTGGGAGTGAAGCTTGGCTTCCTCCATCGCCAGGGGCAACCCACTCCTACTCGCTCCAGCTCCGTGGCCACGGCTAACTGAAAGCAAGTATCTGGGGCTTATTTACCTTCTATAATTGAAACTTTGTTGCTTTGAGTGGAGCTCAGAGCCAGGCCGCGGCAGGCGGGAAGCTTGGCTTCCTCTATCATTGGGGCAACCAAGCCTCCTGCTTGCTCCAGCTCCGTGGCTGCCAGCCACCATCTTGGTTGGGTTAATTTGCATATAGTCACTCTGATTGGCTGGTGGGCATGGCTTAAGGCATGTTGAAGTTATGGTCAATTTACATGTTTGTCTTTTATTAGTGTAGATGGGTAAAATCCACTGCATATGACAAACTACATGCTTTTAGTTAAGAAGGAAACAAAAATCAAAAAAAAGATTTTATGCATACTATTCCTGCTTCTGCCAAAATGATTCTTCAACTAAGAGAAAAATACAGGAAAAGGAGGGTAGATATGTCAGCAGTTTGACAGTTATTTTAAATAAACCTATCCCCCTAATTTAAAGTTCCCCAGCCTCACCTCTACTCAGAACCTAAACCAATATCCTTCTTTCCAACCTACGTGCAAAGGGGTCACACATCATAGTCACTAACACACAGAGAGCAACACAGTATGTTATCGAGAAAATTTCTCACTCACTGAGACCGGAACAGAAGGTAATAGCTTAAGACTATCACTGCTTCCCCCCAAACCTCTGCCCACATATTCACCAGCCCAACCAAACTCAGAGACTCCATGGCACGTGAGAGCTTGAAAGCTCAATGACAAGGTCCTACCTGTAAATGTCAATGAGTTCTGACAGGTTGATGGATCTTCGCTTCTCCCATTCTGGCTCTTCTATCTGCAGAGAAGGTGGTGAGCTGTCTCGATTTTGGGCCTGAACAAAAATGTCCCGCAGGGCGACAGCTTGGATATTTCCTAGCACCATAGGAAGAGCCAATACTGAGAAGCTGAATTTAATAGGCCTCCCCCATGATGAGGATCTGAGAGAGACTTAGAGCCTGATGAGATGGGTCTACCAGAGCCCGCCCAGACTGGTCCAACAAGGAGTGAACCGGGAATGATTATATAGATGCTGGACAAAGAGTCTTCTCTTTGGAGAAGGCAGCAAAGGGGGAGCAGAGTGAATGACCTACAACAGGCGGGGCAGTGAGCACTCCCTACTATAGCAAGTGATGAAAGGGCTGGTGTCAGCAATTCCCCAGCTTTCACCAGTCTCACAGAAGAGGTCTAATCACCTACATCCATGGGGAACAGTAGCAAAAACCAGCCTTGCTTCTTACCAAAGCCAAAGAGGATGTAGACAGCCCCATTGGCGGTGATGTAGACCTGAGGACCAATCAGATTCCCCTCTCCCACGATGTTGTACTTCACAGGTCGGCCCACTGGACTCCCTGTCCGGCCAGACACCAGCAGAAAACACACATCTGGCTGAAGAATTGAAAGAAGGGGGGTCCAGTCAACAGAAGCCCTACTGTTTCCCCATCATAGTCTCTCCACATTATCATCGCTTCATTGTTAGCTAAGGATTCAGAAACACTCTCCAAAGTTGGAAAACACCAAGCCCAACTGCTTTACTCTATTCCCTGGAAGTAAGAAAGAGAGGCAAATGTTAGACACCCGCAAAGGGCATCTTGACGGTAGCTCAGGCAATTTCTCTGAAGCGCGGTTTTGGCTGATGAACAGTCTCTTGAGACCAGAATTCTAGCTCAGAGCTAAACACACGACAGCTGACCCCTGGTCTCTGCTCTCATTCCCAGAAATCCCCAGTAATATTTGGTCCCAGCAAGAATCAGTGCAGACACTGATCCCCCACCATAACATCACATACCTGGCCTGGCCACTCTCAACCTTACTCTCAAACAAAGATGGGCAAACTTTCTGTGAAAGGCCAGATGGTAAATACTTTAGGTTTTGCAAGCCAAATGGTTTCTGTAGTAACTACTCTACCACTACAGTGTGAAAGTGGCCATAGGTAATAAATATATGTGTGCCAATAAAACTTTATTTACAAAAAAAAAAGCAATGGGCCACATCTGGCCTGCAGGCAATAGTTTGCTGACCCCTACTCTAGAGGATTTTTTGGGGGGAGAGTCACTGGTTGGGAAATATGAGGACTGTATCAATATCCTGACCTCAGTAAAGCTTTTGACAAAGTTTATCATCCTGAGTTCTTATGCATAAGATAAAGACAAGTGATTTTCAGTGTACCAGAGGAGGAGTCAGTGACAATGCAGAAGGAGGTTTTAGTGGAATGTCACAGCACTCTGCTTTTGTCCCAATACTATTCGTCATTCCTATCAAGGTCATGGGTTTGATTGGACACAATATGAACCAAATCTGATTTGGCCATAGACAGTAAAAATAATAACATCACCATAGTAAGTCTATAACAAGGCCACAAAGCTACAAAGTGATAATTATTCAGAATTCACACACAGATCTCTCTGGCTGCAAAGCTCCACCTGTCATAGTTAGTGGAACCATAATGAGACTGCCAGGGAAATGGGTTCATAATGGTAATTTATCCATTCAATCTCACAAAGCAAATTTATTTAAAGCTACGCCCTTGTAATAAGGGGTTTCAAGCAGCATTTATAACAACAATACTAGGAACTAACTAAAGTTAAAGTGCTCCCTGCAGGAAACACAAGGACCATTTTATACAGCATACCTGTGATTCCCCAACAGCCAGAACCACAAAATCTCGAATGCCATCTTCGTCCACATCTGGCAGTACCACCCCTGGGGCAGCCAGGGTACCGTTGGATAGGTAGTTTGGGTTTAAAGTCCAAATGGCTTTCCCTAGGGAAGGACAAATAGGCTGATCACAGTGATGGCTTTCTGCCTCCTGAAAAGGTGGCCACACCACCACCAGGCCAGAAAAGAGAAACTCAGTGGCCAAACAACAGATAGTAACTCCTACTTCCTTTTTACCTTACTAGGAGGAATGGAGCAGGAAGTGTGAGATGAAATCCCCAAGTACCTAGCTAACAAACCCATGTAATAACTTCACACCTGGATTTTTTAGATAAATGGAGGTGCTAACGTCTCCCCGGGAGAGAGGAGCCCACTTGTCTGGGACAGAGGAATTGATCTGAGATTATTACAACTATTAAGGAACCACCAGGGCAGCCAACCAGAAAACTAACTCTCCCTCCTCCTACCACGTGTTCACCTGAGTAGAGAAATCAAGCGTAGATTTTCAACATGACCTCAGCTCTGGAGTTAACTTGCATGCAATCCTTTTCCATTCAGAACTACCCAGGACCAAACTCCAACCTCTAAAATTAGGAAGGATGATATTTATTCAGTCCAAGGTGTTAACAAGCATGCCGGCAGTATACTTACAACTCTGTAAAGAGCCTTCATTACATATACTTCTTTTTCATACCTTTTGTCATGTATGTCTACGTGCAATAGGAAGATAAAAAGCCAAACAGCATGTCTCAACAAACCTTACTTTCTCCACTGACATATTTTTAAGTAGTTGATGCCCAAGTTCACACACGGACCCCATAGCTATCAAATATGAAGAGGCAATGCTCAGCTGTCTTTTGTGCAAAGAATAGAGTAAGGAGACTATCTAGCAACCAAAGGCCTCAAGGTAGTTTCTGTTCAGGTTAAACTGGGGATCTAGCACTCAACCTATTCCAACCCTTTCTGTTATCTCCCTAAAATAACCGCCTCCAAAAGCAGTAAATCAGATTTCCCACCCTGTGAGAGTGGAAAGGTCCTCCCCCACCAGACTGTTCTAATCCGAGACCATGGCTCACTGGAGCAGAAACCTTTTGTGGCAAATGATCTTCACCTGATGTCGCATTGAATGCGCTGAACATCTTGTGCATCCCTGTCACAAGGCAGATGGTCCCGGCCATGCTTCTTGGCATCAGATCCAAACATGTAATATCTCGAGCCTCCTCAGGGAGAGGACTAGACCAGAGTGTGCTGCCGTTCATCCCCGAAAGGCACACAAGAACAGCAGGTGGCCTTGAGGCACCTAAAAGCACACAAAAGAGAGAAGAAATGAAAGGAGGCAGAGGAAAGAAGTAGAGATGAGCAGGAGGCCAGAAAACCAAAAGTAAGTGGTGGTAAGGCAGCAACCCACACCTATGTACTTGGCTCCCTCCCATATTTCTAGTAACGAGGTCTGAAAACAGAGCTTGTCCCGTCCTGTCTGCTCAACACATCTCGTCCAAGACAAGAGCCCTGGACCTCCTCCAGGCTGCCTTATGCAACTCCACGCTTGCACCTCCCCCAACTCCTTTGCTCCCATGCCTGTCACCTGAGCCCAACAAAATACTGACATCCTTAAGGATAAAGGCTATTGCATTAATTTCTGTACCTCCAGTATCTTACAAAAATACTGGTACATGGCAACCAATTGTTGTCTGAATAAAGACAGGAACAACAACAAAATTGAGAATATGAAAAAGTTGAGAACAACAACAAGAAAAAAAACAAACCGGGAGGGAAAAGTATGCTCAGAAAAATGAGGCTACTAAACTAGACTATCTGCAGAGCAGGGAGCAAAATACCAGAATTCTAATTATCACTAGCAAATGCTCTCTGGGGGCAAAAAATACATATTTTCTTAAATAAAACTTAAAATTACACTTAACAATCAGTAGGTAGGTCTTCCTGGCCTAGAATTCATTGGAATCAGCTGATTTGGCCCCAATCAGTAAAGAATACTATCTGGGAAAATTTAATACCTAGGTCCAAGGATAGCTGGTAAAGGACTGGAGTAGCTCACCTCTTTAATAAATAATCCTTTATGTCAATCAAAAGCAGAATAATAACTTTCTCTGGTGCCAGTTTTACATTCACTTTCAGTACTAACCTATCTCACACACTTGCCACCTCCAGCAACAACTCATACAGCAACAACTAACACAGCTTTGTGGCCCCTATTCCTCAGTGCTGCTAATTAAAATCACAAGCTGAAAACAAGAGTCAAACTGTAGCTCACAGTTTCAGCTTTGGTTGCCAGAAGCAGTGGCACACATGACAAATCGTGGTGATAAATGTTAACATCCTGACTTCTATGGATGCTCTGACATACTGTCCTTCCCCGTAAGGGTCCCTATGACTCTACATCAATTCTCTGACATCTTTTTCTGGATGGTGATGGGTTATCCCTTTCCCATTAGTCCATGACTCCCTCAGGCAAAGACCACACTCACTTTGTTTAGATCAATATAACCAGCACAGCTCTGCTTAAGGTACACAGCAGACATTCAATACGTAGTCACTGAATGAATGGATGGACAACAGAACAAACAAAAACACAATCCTTCTTATGTTCAGGGGCACAGAGCTTTGAACCCACTGTCTGGGGTTAATGGCAGCAGTTTGACAAAAGGGTCAAAAATAATGAATTCCACAGTCAGACCCCCAGGATTTGGATCCCAGCTCTGCCATTTACAGGCTGGGGGACACTGGGCAAGTTCCTTAGCCTCATTATGCCTCATTTTCCTCATCTGCAAACAGGGAATAATTATATTGTCTACCTCATGGGACTGAGATGAGGGATAAATTCATCCATCATATATGTTATAGACTTCCTATGGTGCACAGCACACACGTTAGTGATGTTATTAATTTTATAACCTATGGCCAAATCAGGCTAGTCTGTACTGTATCCAGCTTAAACCTATGACCTTGTCACTATGAATCCTGATATGTAGCAAACCATACAAATAACAAATGACGGAAAAGAAATCTCTAAATCTAAGCGTGGGTGGGGGGAATTTTTACTCCAAAGGCTAGCTAATGAGTCATAGGCAGGAAAAAAATATAACTCAGGTTCAATCACATAGTCAGCATTTTGCCTGGAGATTCTCTCTGAAACAGATCTATCCCCAAATGGCTTCTACTTAGTGAACAAGCCCCAAAAAGGTATTTCTTATAAGAGGAGCACATAGCCTAGAATTTTCTAGAATAGACTTGGATGTTTATTCCAGGGCCTGAATGATTCAAAAGTAGTTACTAGTGCATCCTCAACCTCAAACTTGAGTTCCTCTATCGGCTCACAGACTATAGTTCTAAACCCCTTTTAACAGAGGCCGAGAGACAAGCCAAAGCTCCCGTGGACCTATGCTGAAAACCCAACACTTTTTTTCTTTCTTCTGCAGTTGATCTGTGTAACAGCTGGGGTCCCAGGAAACAGACACTCAATTAGGGTAGGTTGTGAAAGGTTTACTAGAGACAAGATGTGGTCAGAGTATAGGAAAACCACCAGGAATAGTAAAGCCCTCAGAACTGTTACTGCTCCCAGGCCCAGAGGAACAGTGGAGAAAGTGATTACTGGAACCCAGAAAAAGCAAGTCCTGTAAGAGGACCACCTTGACAGGAGCTGCAACCTGTGATCAAGGATGTAGCCAGGCTGAGGTAATCCATCAGGGAGGAGCCAGAGGAATTCATCCTCTCTCTCTCTCTCTCTCTCTCTCTCTCTCTCTCTCTCTCTCTCTCTCATATTCCAATTTCTTCCCTGTGTTCCCCATTGGCCAAACCCAACTGGAAGTCCACAGGCAAGGGAGACGCTGACATATTCCATGCATAATCCTCCCCAAGCAGAAAGCAGAATGGAGAACAGAGACAAAGGGAGTAAACAGGAGTAAAAGGATGTAAGGCAAGATGTAAGTGTGATATATTAGTATGTGAACAAAAGCTTTCTGCCGGGATGGGAAGGTAGGAGAGTCAACATTTCCTGTAACCTAAGAGGCAATGGAAAATGGATTGGGAGAAAACTCAAGAAACCTCAGTACTAATGCTGAGCACTGCAGGCACGTGGGCAAGTCGCTTCCTCTCTGGCCTCAGCTTTCTCCCTGGACTGGTGACCACGAAGAGTTCCTTCCCGCTGCAGAGCCCTACGGTTCCTTGACTGAGTGGTATTTAGAAGCAGGAACTTCCTGCTGGGGGTTATCTTGTGTGACAGCTCGTGGTGCCTTCCTATTCAGGGCAGGCCCTTTTCTACGCGGCCCCTTGGGCGAAGCTTTCTCTTCGCTCACAGGGGTCCAATCACTGAGCTTCTCCTGGAGCAGCCTCTAAAATGAACAGTCGCTTACCGACGGCACTGCCATTCCTTGAAGTTACAAAGGAGAGAAGCACATCGCGCAGGCCATCTCCATTCACATCGGCCAACTGCAATGGAGACAGGTCCCCACCTGACAAACACATTAAAAAAAAAAAAAATCCTTAGCAACGCACCACAAACCAGTTGAAACAAGAAAGGGACACACAGTGCCAGCACTTCATAAAAACCAGGCAGACTTTCAGCTCCTGGATGAGAGAGAGTAGACACATTTCCGCCTGTTCCTCTCACCGAGCACAGCCAAAATCCCTGGGCATTATCCATAAAGCAAATACGAGAAGACTCTGGAAGGTCTGGCCAGGCCTTGAGCCTTACTTTTCTCTTTAAATCGCCCTTCCTGCAGCTTTGCTCTCCCCTGGACAGTGTTGGCTGCATAGCAGGAACCCAGCAAGCCAATGCTCTACGGCTAATCTACGTCTAATTAAGACCAAGGCCAACACCTCTTCCACCCTGTCCCCTCCCCTCTGGCAACCCCCAGGCCCTTCTCTGTGTCTACGACTCTGCTTCAGTTTTATTGGTTCATTTGTTTTGTGCTTTTAGAGTCCACATATAAGTGAAATCACATGGTATTTGTCTTTCCCTCACTGGCTTATTTCACTGAGCATAATACCCTGTAGGCCTATGCTGCTGCAAATGGTAAGATTTCGTTCTTTTTTTATGGCCAAGTAATATTCCGTTGTATTAAGAAGTACAAATTGGTAGTCCCAAAAGAGTCATGGGGATGGAAAGTACAGCATAGGGAATATAGTCAATCATATTGCAATAGCTATGTATGGTGCCAGGTGGGTACTAGAAATATTGGGGAGAACACCTTGTAAAGTATATGACTGCCTAGCCACTGTGCTGTACACCTAAAACCAATACAAAATGATATCAAAAGTAAATTGTAATTGAAAAATACAAAGTTTAAAAAATACAACGCCAACAGAAACACAACAAAGCAGTGATCTTCCCAAGTTTTCTGAGCTGTATCAATCCATCTTTTGGTTTTGCTTCAAATCTTAACCTCCTAAAGGCAGCTCTGCACACAGGGGGAGAAATGCTATATGACACACATTAAAGATTTGGAGGACATTGTCAATGTCATCAGATGCTTTCCAGAATTAGGGATAAAAATCCTGCAGCTCACCTCCCTGGGGGCCCAAGTGGCGGCTCCAAGTGCTGTGCAGATCCCTGGGGGGACAGGGGATCAGGAACGCACATACGAGCACCAGGACCATCGAGATCACCAAGGTCAGCAGAAACACAGATGTGCGCACATAGGACACGATGGCAGAGGTTGTCTTCTGCTCCAGGCCTCCGAGGGGCTCCGAGGGGTACCCCTCTGTGGGGCCCTCCGAAATATGTGGCTTTGCAGCCCCTGCCACCTCGGCATCTGAGTCAGGCTCTGGGGCTTCTCCCAGAGGACTCTTCCCATTCTTGACCCCTCCGTTCTTCTGCTGCAAGTCCAGCACAAGATCGTCTTCACTCTCATCACTGTCGGCCTGTGTGAGGGGATCATACTCCCCTAGGTCAGGGCTCTTCTTCCCTGAAAAGACAGAAAGAGAGGGCTTCGCAGGGAACAAGGAAGGAGAAACCCTCACCAAGTGCATGGCACCTGCAAACACACAGAACTAAGCAAACTGAAACAAATCTAGATTTACAACCTTGGACCTTCATGGCTCTGCAAAACAGACATCAGCAGGGAGGAAAGGATGGGGGAGGGGAGAAATCACAGGGTTCTAGAACAGTGGTTCTCAACCTTCTGCCCCTTTAAATACAGTCCCTCATGTTGTGACCCAATCATAAAATTATTTTCGTTGCTACTTCATAACTGTAATGTTGCTACTGTTATAAATCGTGATGTAAACATCTGATATGCAGGATGGTCTTAGGCGACCCCTATGAAAGGGGTCGTTCGACCACCAAAGGGGTCGCGACCCACAGGTTGAGAACCGCTGTTCTAGAATCACTGCTTTCAGGAGTTTAAGAAACTGGAAAAGAAATGGAGAAAGGAAATTTCAAATACCTTTGTAGGTTTTTGTTGTTGTTGTTGTTTTAAACTCTCTTAGTTTGTTTCAATCTCACTAATGGAAAAAACCATGGCTCTTATATCATCAACCTTCCATAGGCCTAATATGAATATTTTCTTTGATGTTCTTAGATATGTGATGTTCTGATCTTTCCTGGGACTTCCCTACACTTTTAGAATATTGATTCTCTATACCTTGCTTCTCACAGTCCAATATCTGTGGCTTCCTAATTGTTTCTATGAAACCATTTAGAAAGTTGAACACTAAATGCCACCTGGAGATGTTTCACTGGAAATTCACTCCTAAGAACCTCACTGGGATCCCAATGCCTTTCAGTGCATGTTTCAGTAAATAGTGTTTATCTCTAAAAATGCTATTCTGAGCACATATTCCAGGAGGGAGCAGGAACACAGAGGTAGAGGACTTGTCTTGAAACTGGTTTACACAACAAGCACCTGTTTATACTTAAACCTTATGTCTATTTGGAGGTGGTAAAGAGGCAGAAATTACAGGAGGGCTTAAGCACACCTCCTTGCAAGCCACCCCTTGCTGCCCTCACTGCCAATGACTGGATGATTTTATGCCTTTATTTCATGTTATAACCAAGTAAAAAACAAGAAAAAGTTTCTGTTTTGGAAATTACCTGGTAAGCTGTTACTAATGTAAATGCTACTTTAAATCTTTTGTTAAGAAGAAATATAAAAAATCTAATTAAAAAGGGAAAAAGAAGAATCCTCGATCCTAATCTCTGTCTCTGGTCACTGTGATCTTGATGGCACTTCATACATTACGTCTCAGTTTGCTCAAGATGTGAAATGAAGCAATAAAACACTATATGGAGACCCATATGGGAAGTAAAGTCTTTAGTGTAAAGTTTAGTGTTTGGTATATAGAGTGTAAATAAATGTTTCATTAAAAAATGAACATTCAAAAAAAATGAACATTCCACAGAATTTTATAACATTAAGTATTTTGAAAGAAAAACACACACACACACACACAGAAAATACTGAGTAATCTAGCATTCTGTTAACTACAAATTTCTATATATTTTCACCTTCAAAGCTATTCATTTTGTCTGATAAATATTATATTTGATTTTAAAGGCATAAATTATTTTAAAAAACAATTTTTAGGAATTTCATTCAGAATAGTACTTCAGGATATGCCATAGAGTCACTACAGGTTCAAGCTAATCTCATCTAGTTTATATATCTACTAGAGGCCTGATGCATGAAATTCGTGCAACGATTTTGGCCCTCGCATCCCTGGCTTTGTCCGGAAGGTCATCCAGACGGTCATCTGGACAGTCATTCTGCTGTTTGGTCTAATTAGCAAATTAGCTCTTTATTATATAGGATTCTATGAGCCAAGTTATTTTATTAATTAGGGCATTTCATGCCCTAACCATCTCAAGGTAACTTGATAATAATTTACAAACAGAACCACAGGTTGTTGTAATAATATTAACCCTAATATTTTTAAATGCTTCTTTTAACTAAATGAATATACCTAACAGGATCTTTAAAATGTGCTATATATAAAAATGGGTATTATTCAGCCTTAAAAAGTAAGGAAATTCTGACACAATGGATCTTCAGTACATTATGCTAAGTGAAATGATCCAGTCACAAAAAGACAAATACTGTATGATTCCATATAATGTAGTCAAAGTCACAGAAACAGAAAGTGGAATTGTGGTTTCTATCTTCACAAGAAGCAGGCTGTCAGCACATGTAGGGAGTGTGCAGTAGGCAGCCAATCAATGTTTTGCTTTCATGTAGATGTTTCTCTCCCCCTCTCCCTTCCTCTCTCTCTCTAAAAAATCAATGAAAATATTTTTTAAGAAAACTAGAAAGAAAGGTATGACTACAGAAAACAAAGGTGATCCAATATATGCATAACTGAAGAAGAGAACAGAAAAGAAAATGGAAACAAAAACAGTACTTTAAAAATATACAAAAAAAGTTCCTGCAATAAAGCAAAACCTAAAACTGCAGAATAAAGGATAAAATGAGTCCCAAGAAAAACTGATAACAGTCCTGCTGGTGTGGCTCAGTGGTTGAACTTCAACCTATGAACCAGGAGGTCATGGTTCGATATCCGGTCAGGGCATGCCCAGGTTGCAGGCTCCATCCCCAGTGTGGGGAGACATGCATAAGATAGCCAATCAATGATTCTCTCTCATCATTGATGTTTCTATCTCTCTCTCCCTCTTCCTTCCTCTCTGAAATCAATACAAATCTATTTTAAAAAAAGAAAACTCTTACAGAATAATCAACATTGAAACATATCCTAGTAAAGGCATTGAACTTCAAGGACAAAGAAAGAATCATATGAGCAACCAGGCCAAAGGAAAAAGAATCAAGTCACTAATAATAGGAACAAATATCAAGCTGACTTCTCCACAATAACATACATTCCTAAAAGGTCATGCCACAGTATGTAAAAAGTTCTGAGAGGAAAAACATGGGTGTGCAATGCAAGAACTTTCATCCAGACATGACGTTTCTGAATTATAAAGGCAAGCATGCAAGAACTCAGGCTATCTTACTCTTGTGTCTTTCTCTTAAAGATCATAGAAAATAGGACCCATTCTTGACCAAACTCTTAAGATAAATATTTACTTTTACAGTATTAACAGCACATATTTTTCCAGGTAGTTCAAAGACAAACCTCAGCTTAATTATTATGGACTGCAAGCTTTGGTTTAAGAACTCCTAAGTAAATATTTTTTCTATGTTTCACAGAAAGACAGCATGGGTGTATAAACATCAACTCTTCAGGTTGAGAAGATAACATCAAAACCATGCTTCTAAGCTCAGGGCACTCTCTCTTCTCTGATGATTTCAGTTATCACCCATATGTTTCAAACCAATAGAAGGTTTTCAAAGAATAAGGAAGACACTGATTTTCCATAGCTATCACTTTCCCCCGTACGAAGACTGAGGATGCTGGTTACATAATCATTCCCAAAATGGTATGGAGGAAAATATAAATAGCAAAGAGATGCAACTATACCATCCACAAAGGTTCCAGGAAAATATACTATAATATATACTTGAGTCTACACTTTACATAGACTCTACTGCAATGAAAGGTAAATAATTCATATCATGGATTAGTTGATCCAGGGTACATAATCATTCTAAGTTATACATAATAAAACAAATCACTACAGTAACATTATGGTCTGATGTTCCCTTTAGTGTTTGACCTTCAAACTTTAAAATGAACTAAGAAAATATATACTTAAGAGGTAATTGTCCCACAGGCTGCTTTATGAATGTCACATTGTCCTTCTGTTATTGATTAACCTCATTCTATGCATGTGAGCCAAACATCTATCTTGAGCTTAGTGGAAGGTTTTGAGGCTGTGAAACATGGCTGCTTTTTCTTCATGAGGATGAGGATATCTGTCATTACCTCATGATTACATCGGGCCTTCCTTCAAGTATCACATTCATAAAAGATCATGGTGCTTATGATGATAATAACAGCTAACCCTTATTGAATAACCAACATGTGTCGAAGGTTTACAAACCTCTCAAGTATATCCATCTCTTATACTTTGCCAAATAACCCTATGAGGTCAATATGTAGTGAGTGTGTGGAATACAGTGAGTGTTTCATAAAAATATTATTACTACACATGAAGAAACTGAAGCTTGAAGACATTAAGTAACTAATCTGGTAAAGACCGGATTTAAATCCAAGCCTGTCTCATGCTCTTAGTCTCCATTCTATTCGGCTTCCTTACATGTAAAAATAGGAAGGGCACCATTGTGGTGATCATTTCACAATATATACAAATCCTGAATCATTACATTATACACCTAAAAATAATGTTATACGCCACTTCTGCCCCTTTAAAAAAAATAGTAAGTTAACTAAGGTAACATGACAGTAACTCCTAGGCTCAATAACTACAGTGCATCCAAAAAGAGCTAACAGAAAACAACTTTTACCTAATATAAAAGCAAAACCAAAATGTATTTGGGGTGGAAGGGAGAAACAGCAAGAGGGAGCCAAGCTAAAGTACAAGCTGGAGAGAAAAAAAACACACACAACAACAACAAAAAACCCGTATCACATAAACGAATATATGGCTATTGTATCTGGGCCTAAAAAAGTATCAAAATACTTGACTGCTCAGGGCAAGCTGCTGTGCAAACATAGGCCCAAGGACCAGACTGTGTTTTCTCTACCCTATCAGATGACCAATTTACTGAAACTGAATACTCCATGGGGTAGAAATGCCACCGCCTCAGGATGTGAGAATGCAGAAGAGCTCAAGAGTTTTGAATGCAAGATTTTCTTGCATTCCCATCCTCAGAGAATAACTATTACCTATGCTGTAAACTAAAAGAAAAAAGAAATAAAGCTAAATATGTCTGACCATCTCATTGCCTCCCTTGGGAGAATATCATACTACACTAAGGTTACATAAGGCTACTCTCTTCAAAGTTCATTAATCCTGCAGGTATAGAGACATGCCCCGCTTCAATGTTACATACACATTCCAAAATAGATATTATCAATGCTCCTTCCAAAGTTCTAATGAGCCCACGTGAAAAGAAATGTCTTAGATCATGAAGTCTGGAGACAGAAATGCAAATTCATATCAAATCCATAACCAACGCAGTCATCCAAGGCTCGAGTGTAGCAGGCTGCAAGCTCCTTGACCCTGCAACCCCCCTGCACCTTATGCTGGATATCCACCAGATACACAACTAGCCCTTCTCAGGGTGCCAGGGAAAGCAACTGCTTTTCCCCCTAAACCCTTAAGTTAATAGCAAACAAATGTGTATAGCTTAACGTTTAAAATTTATTTAGGTGGGATCATAAAAATTTTAAAGTCTTAACGTTTAAAATTTATTGGGGCAGAATAAAATAGACATTTACTAAAATAGCGAGTTTCTAGCAGCACAGTTCCATTCTGGGGGTTACAAACAAAACAACAAACAAAAACTTGGAGCTGCTGCTGCCCAAAGTACTGAATTAGCTCTGGAAGTTGTCCTCACCACCAGTGCCTCTTTAAAGAATATCCCATACATTATCTGCAACTTGCAGGTGCCAAATCATCTCCCTCCCATAAATGCTGAGCCTGGGCAGCCAGAGGCTGACCAAGTGGAATCAAAAGCCCGGGATCTAGCGTTAAAAGACCCCCCCGCATTCCAGTTCAGGTTTTTCCAATACCGCTTAGCGACTTTGGACAAGTCAATTCGGCCGAATAACTCTCATTTTCCTCTTCTGTAAACTCGGAGGTTAAAGACCTGTCATTAGGTGGGGAGGCTGCTCCAGAGGGTCACAAGTCCTCGGCCGCCCCCGCTCCCCATCCCCGCCCCTGCCCAGGTGCAACCCAGGAGAGAAGGAGCTGCAGACGCTCGGGAAAGGATGCTCCCTCACAACCCTTCCCTGGAGGCGGCGGCGCGCGCGCTGACATTCGCCATCGCAGCAGCTCAGCCCGCTCCCGGCCACCTGCCCAGCGCGCCTCCAGCGTCCCTCCCTGCCAGGCTCTGGGCTCGCCCCGCGCCCGCGGTCCCCGACCCGCCAGGCGCCACTAACCCCCAGCCCAAGGGGGCTGCACCGCTCGCCTCCGCGCGCCTGCAGCTCCGCCTGGGTGAGGGCCAGGCCCCGACCGCCTTCACCCGCAGAGCCTCGTCTCCCCGTCTCCCCAAGCCCGGCGGGGGCGGGGTGGTCTTGAGGCTGCAACTCCTTACCCGGGAGCTTGAGCGCCCTGGACAGCACTGTCGCCATGGCGGAGGCCCCGGTGCGCGTGCGCGCGCCCGCGTCCTGTCGGGAAATGTAGTTCCGGGAGGACGGTGCGCTGCGCTGGGTCCGAAAAGGTAGGAGCTGCGCGGCAAGTCGAGGTCAGGAGGAGGGGCCGGCTGGCGGCCTCCGCGCCCACTTGCAAGCTGCCGCGGGCTCTTCTGTCGCCCACTCGGAGCCAGGCCCCTTACTTGGCAAGTGACCTGAGTCTCACCTTATCCTCAGTGAAGTGGGGAGATGAAGCCTACCACGTAGGTTTGCAGTGAGAACGGTATGACATAACCGACTCTTGTGTTGAGAAATGCGCCCTGGGCTTTGGAGGCAAGACAGACGGGATTTCAATCCTGCCTGCGTCCCTTACTAGCAAGGCCCTCTTGGGCAAGTTACTTGGTATGACTAAGTTTCACCCCCCCCCCCTTTTTTTTTTTGTAAGAGAACATTTATTGGGTAAATTACAGAGGTAGAAAAAGTAATTCCTAGAAGAAATAGGCGTAGGAAACAAGTCTAGAGGTAAAGGAAGGACCCTTGGAGCTTGGGAGAGAGGAAGGTGATGCTAAGGTTGGGGGGAGGGGGGAGGGAAAGACATGGGTGTGCTCCCTGGAAGGAGAAAGTTAAGCTTCATTTTTTTTTTTTTTTTTTAATGGAGACAATACTATCTGCTTAACAGGTTTACTCTGAGAATTGAATATATAATCTGTTTAAAACACAGCGCACATATGCTCTGGTTTCTCTTCAGACCGCATAAATCTTTCTCCTTTTAAAACACAGCGCACAATAGGCAACTGTTTCGTTCTTAGGAAAAGGTCAAGGCTTCCTGGAGCTGTAACCCTAATTTCTTATTACCAGTTTAAGTACTTGACACCCTACCCGCAGCTCCCAGCTTGAAGGAAACAGAAATTGACCTGCTTCTCCCTCACAGGCACCAAGAGAACAGCCTTTTAGTGCAGGAGGAATGCTGAAGATATCTGATCCATCCTCCTTGTTTTACTGAAGAGAAAACTGAGTTCTAAAAAGGTGACCTAACTTCTTAGTGTCAAAACAAAAGCTCTAAGATGCCTCTCAGCTTGGAAGCTGCCTCATTCCCACGAAAAACTGTAGGTACGACTATCTTGTGGAAATCTAAGAAACTCTTAACAGCCATCCCCATCACCCATTTCCCCAGGGGGAAAAAAGTCACTGACTCTGACAGAGCACAGACACTAGAGCCAGGTCACTAGTTCAAACCCCAACTTCACCGTTTCCTAGCTGTCAAATCTAGGGCTAGTTGCTCAATCCCTCTCTGCCTCAATTTCCTCATCTGCAAAATGGGGATGAAATAGTTCTTATTCCACAGAGTTGTCCTGAGAATTAAATAGATACATGCAAAGCACTGAGAACAGTGCCTGGCACCTAGTAGGTGTTTTGTAAGTATTAGCTCTTCTTTTTAATAATAATTTATTAATTTTTTACAATTTAATAATAAATGTAATAATTTAATGGGTGGTGGAGTTTTTGGGGGGGTTTGTTGTTGTTGTTGTTTTGCCTTCTACGATACCCACGATTTCTATTATTTGCCACTTTTCTGGGGATACAGTTAAAAACTGAGTTAGTCCAGAGGCTGCGGCTGCAGAGGAACTACTGAGAAGCTGAAAAATGCTGTCCATGTGTGATGCCAGAGCTGTGGCCTGCACTCTTCCTCAGCGGGCCAGGCTGGTCTCCAGAACTGCTTTGGGATCATCCTTCATTCTGCAAGTAATCTCCATGCCTCTAACACTCATCTTAAGAAGATTGGCACTGCCAAGATATTCTCTATTATTGAAGAGCAGATTCTTGGAGCTCATATACCTCTGTTGACCGTGAAGAGACTGGGCATGCCTTAAGTATTGGTGATGGTATTGCCTAACTACATGGGCTGAGGAATGTTCAAGCAGAAGAAATGGCAGAGTTTTCTTCAGGCATTGAACCCGACGATGTTAGTGTTGTGTTTAGAGATGATAAACTAATTAAGGAAGGAAATATTGTGAAGCGAACAGGAGCCATTGTGGATGTTTCCATTGATGAGGAGCTATTAGGTCATGTAGTAGATGCCCTTGGTCATGCCATTGATGTAAAGGGTCCAGTTGGTTCCAAGACCCATGGGTGAGTTGGCCTGAAAGTCCCTGTGATCATTCCTCAAGTTTCTGTGCAGGAACCAATGCAGACTGGCATTAAGGCTGTGGATAGCTTGGTGCCATTGGCCGTGGTCAGTGTGAGCTGATTATTGGTGACCAACAGACTGGCAAAACATCAATTGCTATTGACACAGCCATTAACCAGAAATGTTTCAATGATGGGTCTGATGAAAAGAAGAAGCTATGCTATATCTACACTGTTACTGGTCAGAAGAGATCCACTGTTGCCCAGCTGGTGAAGAGACTTAGAGATGCAGATGCCATGAAGTATACCATAGTGGTTTCAGCTACTGCTTCAGAGGCTGCCCCACTGCAGTACCTGGCTCCTTATTCTGGCTGTTCTATAGGAGAATATTTTAGGGACAGTGGCAAGCATGCTTTGATCATCTGCGATGACTTATCCAAACAGGCTGTTGCTTATCGCCAGATGTTTTTGCTGTGTGCCAATCCCTGATCGTGAGGCCTATCCTCATGTGTGTTCTACCTGCATTCCCATATGCTAGAAAGAGCAGCCAAAATGAATGATTCTTTTGGTGGTGGCTCCTTGACTGCTCTAACAGTCACAGAAACACAAGCTGGTAATGTGTCTGCTTACATCCAATGAATGTCATTTCCATCACTGACATACAGATCTTCTTGGAGACAGAACTGTTCTACCAACGTATCCACCCTGCCATTAACATTGGTTTGTCTATGTCCTGAGGTGTAGCTGCTGTCTAAACCAGGGCCATGAAGCAGGTGGCAGGTACCATGAAGCTGGAATTGGTATTGGGAATTGCTGTTTTTGCTAAATTCTGTTCTGATCTCAATGCCCCTTAATAACTCTTGGTGTGCGTCTAAGTTCTGAAGCAAGCAGAGTATTCTCCCATGGCCATTGAAGAACAAGTGACTGCTATTTATGTCAGTGTGAGGGAGTATCTTGATAAACTGGAGCCCAGCAATATCATAAAGTTTGAGAATACTTTCTTTTCCCCTGTTATCAGCCGACACCAAGCCCTGTTGAGCAATGTCAGGGCTGGTGGAAAGATCTCAGGTCAGATGCAAAGCTGAGATTGTAACAAACTTCTTGGCTGGATTTGGAGCTTAAACCCCTATGGATTCACATGAAGTGCCAGCTTGGTTTTGTCATTGTTTCTTCTAGTGGTCAGTCCCATTGGTAAAAGGATTACTCTCATACTACAGATGTACAGAAATCACCTAAAAAGTAAAGGTTCCATATTGCAAAAACACACAATATATTTTATCTTACATCTATGTAGGTCATCTGGGAAAAGAAGCAACACTACAAGTCACAATAAGTCAGTAGTGGCTTGCCTCAGATCAGATTAGTTCATTTGAACACGTTCTTGAGATATGAAAACTGATAAAAAAAAAAAAAAAAAAGAACCTTTCAGGTGAGCAAGATATAGAAAATGTCCATTTTAGCTGCAGAAGGAGAACTTGCATTTCTAGGAGACGGTACTATGGACTGGAATGGCCAGGATACACGGGAGAGAAGGAAAGAGGAAATCTGCCCACTTTCTTAGTGAAAGGGCATATCCTAGGAGAGCCCCTTTCTATGTAGTGGAAGTAAAATAAAGTTGTACAGTTTAAAGTTTGATTAAAATTTTGCTTTAAACGATGTAGTCACCTTAAGCACCAGTGTATATAAACACAGTCCACAGTGTATATAAACTTGTGTGAGTGTGTGCATCTCACAGATGTGGCATCTCCAGCCTCTCGGCTTTCCATGGCTATGCTCTGTGGCATTTCCACTCTCCACTCTCCCTATAATCACCTCAGTTTTGCCCAAATGCTTTTCGGGGGGGAAGCAGACGCTAAGGCACTGCTTGCTCCCGTCCTGGCTCCCGGAGCTTTCCTCCTCTTTGCCTTACTTGCTCTCTGGAAATCTCTCCCATCCCCCAACATTGTTTTCCATTTTAACACAGGAACCAGAGTTTAGAACAGCATTTCTCAAATGTAATGTTTTTTTTCCTCCCAATTAAAGGAAAAATTCAAAAAAGCCATCAAATGTATGAGGATCTCTACCTTTTACATCAAGAAAACCTGTGAGTTCCTTTTTACTAGTAAGTTACTTGGCATAACATGAGTGTCTTTACTGCCTAAACATCCTCTGAGGTCACACCCCACCCCAGGGCTTCTTGACTTACCTTTCCGACAAGTGAAACAAGAGTGGTTGGGGATTAACTTGCCAGACAGCTGTGCCTGCTGTGAAGAGGAGAAATTCTACTTCTGAAAATCACAACTGGAGGCAGAAGAGCCCCCTCTATTCTTTTTTTTTCCCCCCATAGCTCCCCTCCACCCGGTTCCCACCCACCCCATGCCCTTACCACCCTCCCCCCTGTCCTCCTCCATAGGTGTACGATTTTTGTTCAGTCTCTTCCCGCACCCCCCACACCCCCTTCCCCCCGAGAATTGTCAGTCCACTCCCTTTCTGCGCCCCTGATTCTATTATATTCAACAGTTTATTCTGTTCATCAGATTTTTTTATTCATTTGATTTTTAGATTCACTTGTTGATAGATACGTATTTGTTGTCACTTTGTTGTTCATTATTTTTATCTTTATCTTTTTCTTCTTCCTCCTCTTCTTAAAGAGTACCCTTCAGCATTTCATATAATACTGGTTTAGTGGTGATTCTATTCTTCCTATATTGATCTGCAAGGGAGTCTTCTTCCCCAAGCTTCCAATAGCTTCCAGCAGAAACCCATATTTATTGGTTCTTATTACCTTTATGATATCCCAAGTGTTGCTCGGAATCACTCAGTGTCCTGCATGGGCTCATGATCAAATCTGGTCATCTAATATTTACCATTCCCGGGACACTGGCCCTTCTGCTGGTCCTGAGCCTCCCAGTAGGTTTCACTGCTTCCTCCTGGAACCAATACCACCATGTTCACCAGCAGCTTCCCCCGACCTCCCCCAAAAAAGAACAGTGAACCAAGCATATTGTGACCTGTGTAGTTTTCCTGAAGATTCAAGGGGACCAGGGGGAGGATCACAGGGCACACAGACTATCGCCCCCTAAAAATCTGTTAGGTACATCTCTTCTCCCAGGTCTCTGCTCCTGGCTCCATCACTGCAACCTCCTCCACCAGGACACCCTCAGGTGTGTCCTGCTTTTAATCTTTCTCCTCTTCCCTTTCCTGCCTCCTGCTGCAAATAGCCTCAAAATAAAGCTAGAATCTCACCTCCATCTCACAGATGGCAGAGTATTTTCACGGAAGCTGCCACATTATACAATGGAATGCTCACACTACCCTTCCAATATATTCTCATATTTCAATTCTCACGATGATCCTATGAGGCAGGTATTACTACCCCAGTCTTACAGTGAGAATGTTTAAGCTAGATAGATAAAGCCACTTGCCCAAAGTCACAGCTAGATAGATAAAGCCACTTGCCCAAAGTCACAGGGTCTACGTGCTTGAAGGAGGACTTGAATGCACGGGTGTCTGTAATTTAATTGTGAGCATATACATCAAATACATGGCACATGTACTACAATTTGTCCTTTCATCATCCATACCACACATCAGTCACCACATTCTTTCACAGGGAGCCTACACTCAGCTTCAGAATCCCCAACTCAGCTCTCCAGGGGGCCACTACCTATAAATTTGACGTGGCTAAAAAATGGAAATTATTTGTAACCCGTGCCTCACATATATCATAGTAACCAGACGAAAACCCCTGCTAAGGCAGTACCTGATTTATGGTAGGTATTCAGTGTTGACTGTAGCTGATATTTGGTTGACGTTTGTTCTAGTCTGTTGGGAGTCTTGGCTGATGAGTCCGACACGTTCTGATTGATGGCCAGGACCGAGGCAGTGTTGGTTTGTTAATATTTAGACTACACCCCTGGTTGAGTCTTTTTAGTTCTGCACTTCTAGCTCACTGGTTAAGTCCTAAGTAATCCTCTAAAAGTCAATAATTAGGGCGCCACTGGTGTGTTACTGGCATGCCAGAGCACTTCATTTTCCTCTCCTTAGAGTATTTATCACAGGAATCTGTGTGCTGTAATTATTGGAATAGATGTCTGCCATATTCAAACTCTCCTACTAAATGTTGAGTTCTTAAGAATAAAATGAAATCTTTATATATTTTTAGCCCTAAACAATGCAGAGCACATTGCCCCAGATGTTTATTGAATACATGTAAATTCACAAATGAATAGCACATTATAGAAGAGAAATGAAATCAACTTAGGGAAAAGTTTTAAAAGCAGGGATGACATCCTTATAATTAATAAAGCCCTTTTTTTCTAAGTTCACATTCCTTGATTCGTGTCATCCAAATGTTCTCAGATTCTGTCACTGCCCCTGGTCACACCAAGTTACAAGAAAGAGGTCACAGTGAATTAAGTTATTCATGCTTTGTATCTCTCACACAATGCATGCACAGATTCTGACCTGTTCTACCTGCTTTCCTGTTCTAGCAAGAAAGAAAGGGTGGTTCCTGTTTATTTTTCTCTTATTACACAAACTATTAAACCTTACAGAATTCATATTTCTTTTCCTAGGAGAAGATGGCACACTTACCTATACCCAGCCTGAAGGCTGGACCTGCCACTCCAGCAGCCAGTCTCCCTGCTCTCACCTGTCGAAGGACTAGATCAGCCCACACAGACACTGAGGCTCCTGGCTCACTCCAGCCCTGAGCGATGCCACTGGGCTATGTGGAACCATCCCCTTAGATGACAGCCCAACACACGATGTCTTTCCCTCTATATTGCTCTATCCTGAAGGAAAGATAAACAGCCATGATATGAGATAAAAGTTCTAACACACAATTATATTAAATACTATAGATTATTCTCATTTCTATACAATGAACATTTTCAGCTTTCCTCACTGGAAGCACATTGTTATAATGTAATTTCATGAATTACATTAAACCTAAAAATATTTGACCTAAAAATTGTTTCTTAGATGCCCTTCATTATAATCTTATGATCTAAAAATTATTTCTTACATATTTTTATTATAATCTTGCCTCTATAATAATCTAATAAAACTGATCATCATTTCATCTGGCTGGCTTTCTGGGTTTGGCAACAAGCTTGGTTTGTCAGTCTGAGGTTTAATATGACACAGTACTTAACCTGATGCTTAATTCATCTCTCAGATATTGTTTGAGGGTTTGAGAGGAGCAATCACAGTGGCAGAGCTAAACGAATGGGATGTATGTGGCCACAAACCATGCAGAGGTTATGAGAAATAAATCTACCTTTGCCACCACAAATATTTTCACTCATTCTTTCCTATTTTGTTTTCCTCCCAAGAGCTTGTCTTTAAAGACTAAAGGCTCTAGGAAATTTTTCTTTTTACTTATCTAGTTTCTAAAATCTTATTCATTCCTTTTTTCTCTTTCTCTTATAAATACTATCTTTTTATACCGTAATCTTCAAGACTTTTAAATTTTATTCTTTCATCTGTGTATTTACTTTTTATTCCTTACCCTAGTCTTAAAAACCAAGGTGGTTTGCTTAAAGATGAAATTTTGTGTAAAGGTATTTCCTCCTTCCTAACACAAATTGTCTCATTTTGTGTCTTTTTTCTAAGTTAATCTTAAAAACCTGAGTTTTGTTCTTCACTTAGATTTTGCATGAAGCTCATCTTCTATTTCCTCAGTCTTAAATGCCACTTTATTTGATATGGTCTTGTTTGAGGAGATATTTTCAAATAAGTTGTCATATTTTCCTTCATTACTTTTTTAGGGGAATGCATGTTCCCCACTCCTCAGATTTCTGCTTGAGCACCATGGAAGAAGTGAATTTTCTGATTGATGAGTCAGAAGAAGGAAGGAGAACATGCTTACCTCTCTATTTCCCTATGGGACTCATTCATTCGTTCATTTTTTTAAAATTATTCATTCAACAAATATTTGAGTGACTGCTACTTTCTGGAACCTATTCTAGATGCTAGAACTGTAAGATCAAACAAAATAGACAAAAATCTTTGTCCTCATGGTGTAGGGAGCCAGGCAGGGGAGAAGGTGTCAGATATTATGGAGAAAAACAAAAGAGGGAAGAGGAATGAAGTATAGAAGTTGTAGGTGGTAAGTGTTGTGGGGTGTTCAATTAAATGCCTCAGTAACAGGGTGACAATTTCAGTCTTAAGAGCAGTACAGCCTTCACACCTTCACACTAGGGCAAAAAGGGGCTACTGTTCTAGGCCTTATGCCTCAAGGCACCCCAGGCTTTGAAGTATCTTCCTTGAAATGTTCCAAGCCCCTCCAATACCTGGGACCAAGTGGGCTTTGGTGCCATTCTGGGGGAGCATATCCCTGCGGGCTCCTGTTTCCCTCCTTGGGGGAGCTCTCCGTCCCTGCTCCCACCCATATGCCCATGAACTTCACAATGCATTTTTTTATTTAAATTCTTTATTGTTGAAAGTATTGCATATGTCTCATTTTTTTTAATTAAAGTGTTTTGATTGAAGAGGCCTGCTAGAAATATTTCCACAGCCCCTCCTCCACCCACCAATAGCCTCCCCGCCACACAGAGCCACTCCCCTTCACTCCCACCCCCATGTCCAGTGTCAGCCCTGCTGAAGGGGATTTGATTATGCATGGTTGTTTCTTTTAATAACATTGGCTCTCAATATTGGAAGGGATCTCAGAGGCCTGCAAATCTAATCCCCACTGAGTAGGAATTGCTTCTGTAATAGTCATTTCATCTCTGCGTGGACATTACCAGACCCTGGGAGGGGGTGGCATACAGTAGATATATACGCTTGGGTAACTTTGTGCCTGTTACCCATGACCACACCCAGCCATACTAACTCTCCCTTCCAAAGCCTAATCCCTGGTCCATATGGCAATTGTTAAAATGCCTGAAATATGAGGCAGGGCTCTTAAGAAATTTCGCTGGAAGTTATTTCCTTTTTTTATAAAAAATATTCTTCCTCCCCCGCCAATTCCCTTTGCCTTAAGTACATGAAGTTTTGTCTCCTAATGCAAGAGGCTTCCTTTGACATTAATTTATCCTTCAGCAATCAAGCCTCACATTCTATAGAGAGCAGTCTTTTTAAGGAGAATTCTCTCCTTGTCTCTTTTTCCATGTTAACCTTAAAGACCTGAGGTTTTGTCCTCATTTCTAAGCATGCAGCTCCTTTCTTCTTTAACAGGCCAACCTTAAATAAGAGAAAGCACCTTAGAGAAAGGAATTTTGCATGAAGCTTTTCTGCCTACCCCATATAATCTTTTACAGATTATTTCTTTAATGTTCATTTTAATCCTGCACCTTTGTTCCCTTATCTGAGAAACTGCTGAAGACATTTTCCTCCACGCACCAGTCTTAAAGATCAGGATGCTTCTGTTACTAATGGATTGCTTCTTACCCCTGAGCATTATAGATCTGTGGCTATGTTCTCTCTTTGAGGGAGCAAAATATACCTATCACAGCAACTTAGAAAAGAAGAGATACAACTGGGGCCAATGACCACGCACTACTTATTCAGAAGTAGGTTCACAGTTGTTCATATGGAAAATAATACAATAATTAATAAATAACTCAAGAATAAACTCTTGTGTAGTATGCACAACTATAAACCTACTTTTGCCCCACCCTGTATTTATGTTTTCATTTTAAGAGAACCAAGAAGGTATGACTCATTTCAATGTTATCTTTTTGTGTGTCATTTCAATAAAATAAAAACGCAGTGTATTCATACATGTACAAAATACACTTCAGCTACCTAAAATAATGACGTAGATCTAAATGTATTAATATGGGAATGTGACCGTGGGAATGTGTGTGCATGTAAAATGTCTGATACATACAAAAAGACTCAGTGGACTGAATGTTGGTTGCACACACACACACACACACACACACACACACGCAGATGTGTATGTTGGAACCTAATCCCCAGTGTAGTGGTATTTTGAGGTGAGGTCTTTGGGAGGTGATAAGGGCAAGAGGGCAAAGGGATGGGCTTAGTGCCCTCATAAAAGAGACTCCAGAGAGCCCACTCCCCACTTTGCCATGCAAGGACACAAGTATATGCCATCTCTGAATCAGGAAGCAGGTTCTTACCAGACACCAAATCTACTTGTGTGGGAGGCAATCAGACAGATGTGAGCGGAGCAAGGATATGGGCCAAGTACAGAAGGTCACTAGGGTGGAAAGCCCCAGGTGCCTAGCAACGGAAGATCAATTGTAGAGCGGGGCCTCCCCTCCAGGGTGACTTTCTTACCCTAGCATATTGCTGGTCTTGTGGTTTGGACCCCCTGACCTTCCTTCCCTAGAGATAACATCTAGGCCTCAAGTTGTATTTCAGCTCTAGGCCCAGATAAGCAACAGAAACAGCCTCAGGACCAGCAGCATCGAATAATAACCCCTGCCCTGGTGCCAGCCAATCAATCAGTGAAGACCACAACCCTGAAAGGACACACCTGGAAAGCTACTGAATATTCTATTAAGATCTTCCCCCTGGAAACTTTGCTAAAATCACCACCCTTAAAACTCTTAGGACAGAGGACCCAGTGTACTCTCCCTCTCCCTCCCCCTCTCCCTCCCCCTCTCCCTCTCCCTCTCCCTCTCCCTCTCCCTCTCCCTCTCCCTCTCCCTCTCCCTCTCCCTCTCCCTCCTGGGAGCATGCATGCCCACACCTTCTCCCAGATACCCCCTAGGCAGTTACCATTACCCTCCTCACTCCCAAGTTCCAAGGGCCCTTGCTTTATCTCTAAAACTTGTTTCCTAAGCCCATTTCTTCTAGGAATCACTTTTTCTACCTCAGTAATTTACCCAATAAATGTTCTCTTACAGTTTGGGTCTTGGCTCTGAATTCTTTCCTAGCCAGAACCCAAGTACTGAGGTTGCTGAACCCAGGTCCAATCTGACCTCATGGATCAGACACCGGGTGGCGTTTCCCACCACCTACAACACTGGCACCTTGATCTCAGACTTCCCAGCCTCCAGAACTGTGTGAGAGATAAACTTCTGTTGTTTATACGCCACCCAGCCACCCAGTCTATGATACTTTTGTTGTAGCAGCATGAACAGATGAAGATAGGCAAGATAAATACTCAGTCAAGAGTGGTTATCTCTGGGATGTATGTTGCTTTGTACCCATGAAGGGAGATTACTGTCACAGGAAAACGTTTACTTTGACTCTATATTCACTTGTACTAATGGACTGAAAGGATATATTTCTTGTAAAAAAAATTTTAAGTTGCCATCAGAACAGAAATAGAAGAAAAAAAAATACACACACACACACACACACACACACAGAGTCAATCAAGAGAAGTTATTTAATACTAATTTCTGTTGTAGGTAGCAGGAGCACACCAGGTGTCTGATCCATGGGGTCAGATTGGACCTGGGTTCAGCATACTTAGGGAAAGTATCTCTTGAGGAGACATTACACAAGTTTATGGTAGATTTTCAGAATTTTTTGTTATAATATTTCTTTACATAGACTTTTTTTCTAGCAGTAGTCAATTTTTCATTTTCTGACGCAGTATGCAGTTCCCAGCTTTGTTGAATCCCTGTTTTCCTCGACTTGACTCTAATCAGGTTCAATCTCTTTGTTATGTTTTCATAGGATGTTTGAAAGGGATGATAAGCCAGAGTTTCTCCATCTTTTTTCTCTTAAAAATAAATATTTGTTTTCCTTGTTTAATTAAAAATCAAACAGAATTTCTGGTTCCTATAACGATGGAAACCTGGCACAGATTGCTGACTCCCTTCCCAAGAATCAAACAAGGAAAAGCTTACAGGGAACATGAACTCTAGAAGCTAATGATGTGGACAGTAAGACACTTCTGGGGAGATGAAGGGGGTGAGGCAGGGGTTGGCTATAGCCTGGGGCAGAATATTGCAGAGGGAAGTAGGTTAGTGACAACTTTACACTTCCTTTTGCTTCTTCCCTATTCTGCTTTAAGGCAATGATTGCCTCTGGGTTCACCAGGGAAATCGGTGAAATAGGGGACCAGCAAATAAAACCAGGCAAGCAAAATCTCAGCCAGAGTTAGGAGTCAATAAAAACAGGGCAGAACTGACGGGCCTGAAGCATGTACTCCTCCATTTCTTCACCATGCTTCCTAACTTCCAAGTTACACATCTAGTCTGGACCTTGCCTTGAACTCCAGACTCATACAGACAAAACTGTCTATTCCTAACTCCCTGTGGATTTTTAATAGGCATCTCAAACAAAATGTATCCTCAACCAAACTCCTGATATTCCCCCTAAAACCGGGTCATTTTTCAGCCTTCCCTATTGCAATAAGTGACAATTCTATCTATCTAGTTACTGATTCCAAATCTATTGGTACTGTATTCAATTTATAAATTCACACAATGGAGAACTATGCAGATGTAGAAAGGAATTCACACCTGTATGGAGTGAATTCCCTGATGTGTGTTTAGGTGAAAAAAAGGAGGTGCAGGATAAAGTGTATAGGCTCCACCTTTTACCTAAAAATAGAGAAAATATGAAAAAATGCACATATTTTCAAAAATGGAAGAATATATTAAAATGTAATAGAAAGGGGAGAAAGGAAGGAGCAGGTTAGAAAGAAGTTAACTTCTCTGAATATACTTTGCTTTATAGCTTTTAACTTAAAAACCATTTAAATAGTTTTAAAACAAAACTAAATCAAGATAGAATATCAATCCTTGAAAATGGAAAACAAAGTATCAAATATATCATGTTGATAGGTTAACTATATAGAGAAGAATTAATTTGATAACTTAAAATACAGCAATTTGACTATACCATCCTAGTGGAATACATTCTAAAGGGAAAACTAGAATTGCAAAAAGAATCTTAAATTCCATGCAGGGGTCCTATTGCTAATAACAACAGTATGAAACTGTTATGCACATGTATATAATAAGATAAAGCAAATGAGAAATCTGTTAATGCTGTTTGAAACTACCATATATACACATAGAATAAGCTCAAGAAAATTAAGTAATTATGTTACTGAGTAAGAGTAAAAAGATATAAAATCAAAGAAGTTAGATAAAGAAAACTATAACATTGTATTTGAATTGGAAATATGAGTATTAACTCATGAGGTATTTCCTTTTTCATAGAATACATATTTCTAGCTCTATCAAGGGAAAAGGCCTCAAAGCAATGACCAACTCAATGAGGACCCCTAGTGCCCAGATTGTAATCTCTAAATACCTTTTCTCATGAAAAAGAACCTGGGTTCCTTGGGTAAATGGATGAGTTCCTGTGTGAGCAGGAATAAGATGGAATACCTACTCATACTAGGAAACAAGGGCGCTATTAAAGTCCATTGGGGTCACTTTGAAAGGTCACAGGAACCAATGTGAAGAAGCTTGCAATGGTCAAAACTGAAACAGTTTGAAAGGGCTCCCAATAGCCAAATATAGAACATTATCAATAAGAATAATGATTGCAATAAAAACATATAACATATGATAAAGTCTGTAAGTTTATAATACTTTAAAAAAAAAAACCGCCCTAACAGGTTTGGCTCAGTGGATAGAGCGTTGGCCTGCGGACTGAAGGGTCCCAGGTTGAATTCCGGTCAAGGGCATGTACCTTGGTTGCAGGGACATCCCCAGTAGGAGGTGTGCAGGAGGCAGCTGATTGATGTTTCTCTCTCATTGATGTTTCTAACTCTCTATCCCTCTCCCTTCCTCTCTGTAAAAAATCAATAAAATATATTTTTTAAAAAAAACAAACCCTAAACTTTAGCGGATACAAAAGAACCGAATAATTTTTCTAAAAACTAGAAATGCAAGGAAGTTAATACCACATGGCCAATCCTCATACAAGAATGGGAGTGAGTGATAAATATTCCCTTCTTCCCTTTCAAGCAGACAATTCTCACATGCACTCTACGTCGCTTCCCAAAGAATTCCAAGAAGGATTAACCTCTAGCTCCCCACAGTGGGATCAACTCAGTGAGGTGTTCTCAGGTTATCTTTTCCTCCTTTTCTGCTTCATTCTTCCTTCTTTTGTCTGAGACCACCAGAAACTAGAAAAAAACCCTAGAATAGACCTTTTCCTCCCAATCCTAAGAAGGAACCAACCCTGCCAACACCTTGATCTTGAACTTCTAGCCTCTAAATTTATACTATATAATAAAGAGATAATATGCAAATTAACCCTCATGCCCTCACAAGATGGCTACCTACAACCAGGCTGGCGGAGGGGGGGGGGGGGGCAGGGGGCATGAGGGGCAACCAGGCTGGCAGGGGTGGCAGGTAGGGGCGACCAGGCAGGCAGGCAGGTGAGCAATTAGGAGCCAGCAGTCCAGGATTGTGAGAGGGCTGTCCGACTGCCAAGGGGTCCTGGATTGGAGAGGGTGCAGGCTGGGCTGAGGGGAACCCCCCCCCCCACACGATTTTCGTGCACCGGGCCTCTAGTAAGACAATAAATTTCTGTTGCTTAAGCCACCCAGTTTGTGGTACTTTGTTACAGCAGCTCTAACACACTAATTCAAAGAGGTAGGTGGAAAACCAATATATTAAATTTATTATTGGTCATTGTAGGGAATTAATAAGCATTAATTCTATAATTAACATAGTTATAAAGGAAACCACTTGTACAAAAACACAAATACTTTAGTGTTTACAGAAGAAACACACAAAAAACAAAGATGCCATAAATTGTGAAAACAGAAAATATAACTTAAAATTTTATGACCAAACATTAGTCTTGTTAGAAGTCAACTTCTAACTGTTAATGCTGTTTGAAACTACCATATATACACATAGAATTAATGTGAAATTATTACACTCACCTTTAAAAGAAAAAGTTTTCAGATTAGATCACAAAGTGAAACTCTGTTCTGTATAAGGGCACATGTAATAGAGATTTTCTACTGAATATCTCTTTGACCATTTGAAAACGAATCTATCACTGCTCGGTAGGAGCTGAGTCGAGAGGAGTATGCTACCCCTAAAGAAACCCTGACCCTATGTTACCTTTGTGTGTCACAAATCCATTTGGAAACTTCTCTGATACTGATTATACATTTATGGATGGATCTCTACAAATGAAAAGTGTGATTTCAGATATAGGGTACATTAAAGAACATATGGGCAGAGGTAGGATTCTTTGTCCATAGTTCAAATATGTGTGCCCCAAATTCAGAAAAAGTTAAAAATAAAATAAGGCAAAGGCATCAGAAAAATCCAACTGAAAAGAAAGTTGGGGCTATGATCTAAGATGTAAGTGGAAACTAGATCCTCCTACCATTCTAGATGCAATTTTAATATAAACTCTGTCATCAAAAAGAAATAGCTGATATTACAGTTGAGTTATGGACATAATAAAGTTCCTCTCTTTTGATTCCTCTTTTTCTCCAAAATTGCTGATCAGCCTCTAAGTTTCAAATATAAGCATATTTTGCATATTATTTCCTTCTCCCTTCTAAAAAATTGTATTTGGTGTAGGACAGAACCCTACACGCTAACACACACACACACACACAACCTCTCCAGTAACCCTGTTCATGTCGCCACCCTTCCTACAGTCTGCCCCTCCCACACCATCCCACTTTCATTCATTCAGCAAATGCTTATTGAGAGCTTATGTTTCTGGCATGATTCTCTTTTTCTAAATATATTTTTTATTGATTTCAGAGAAGAAGGGAGAGGAAGAGAGATAGAAAGAATGATGAGAGAGAATCATTGATCTGCTGCCTCTTGCATGCCCCCCACTGGGGATCAAGCCCCCAACTCGGGCTTGTGCCCTTGACTGGAATCGAACCCGGGACCCTTTAGTCTGCAGGCCGAGGCTTTATCCACTGAGCCAAACCAGCTAGGGCTGGCATGATTCTAAGTACTGGAGACAGATTACTAATCAAGGTCCCTCCTCTTATGATGTGTACATTCTAGAGGAAAAAGTCAGACAAAAGGGAAAATCATCTCACGTATCAGGAAGGGAACCTTCCCCCTGAAGTCTCTTTCTTCAAAATCTTCCTCTTTTCTCAGCGGCTAACTTCGCTCTCTCTTTAACACTTGCTTCACCAGCCTCTCCTCCCATAGCCCCTGGTCTTGCATTCCTGCCCTTGTAAACTTTTAGTAGACTATTTAACATGCATACAACTTTGTTGATAGGGTCTGCTTTGTCCTGCTTTGCACATAGATATTATTACCTCCATTACTTCACTCTCAGGCAAGGTGTACTCGGCTTCTGAGTGCCCTGTCCATCAAGCTCCATATTTTGAGTAGGTTCTTCTGCTGCAGATAACAGCCCCCACCTCTCACCCGGGATCCCTTGAACTAATCTCTCATCCTGGGTATCATTTCCAGGGAAACAACTACAAGCAGTTGCAGCAATTGCTCTGATTAACTGTGAAGTCCCCTAGTGTCTTCTTTCCCATCCTCTTCAGCATTTGGGGATTTGGGAGTTTGGGTTCATACTTCCTGCCCCGCTGCCCTACGTGCTTAGAGAAGCATTAAGAGCAACATGACTGGCCGTATAATACCTGCCTTTGTACCCTGCCCTCACCATTATTGGCTGTCTTCTCTTAGCTGGATAATCAAGCCTCTCTATGCCACAATTTCCTAATCTACAACGTTGGGGAAATAATAGTATCTTCCTCCCAAGGTTACTGTCAAGGCTAAATGAGATAAGCCAAGCAGAGCACTTACAATGCTTACTGGCTCATTTTATTCTTACTAGTAAAACCATTGCATAACAACACATACAATTTCTTTTGTCCACAGTGCACATACACACTCAACGTTATTCAATCATAATACCTAATAAATTGCAAAAGAAAGTATTTCACAACATATCAAAGTCTTTAGGTAAAGAAAAACATCTAGTAATCTGTGCTTTAAAATGATGTATCCATGCAATGCTCTTGAAGCAGCTGGGTTCAGTTCTTGGTAGCAGAACCAACTTGACCTTAGAGGTGGGGAGAGTTCATCCCCTAACAGTGTAGAGAGGGCTTTTAAGTTCCTGAGCCCCTTTAATTATCCCAACAGCACTATGAGGTGACCTTATTACCCCAATATTGCAGATGTAGAAAATGAGGCCTGCAGAAGTTAGGAAATTTGCAGAAAAGACACTAGTCACAGTTGTAGAACAGTCATATTGCAATCCAGCTCTTCTGACCCAACGTCTTCTGATTCCCAAATGCTTTTGCTACTTGACTATGCTGAGTAATAGGCCATTTCACTGTACCTAGTTCAGTAACTAAAATAGATAATTAGATCTAATACCAAGAAGTCTTGTTAATCATTCCGCAGTTATTGAGCAACCCCTAGGAGTGGCGAGTGAGATCAAAGCTAAAGGAAAATACGTTCTTTGCCCTTTACGAGATTAGTCTAGAAAGGAGACGATGTGGCGGTGAGCAGGAAAAATACTCAGGAACTCTTACAAAGCAACATACAATCTCATGAATTGTGAGCTTTGTGTCAGTTCACACGTTGAGGTCTCTGGATGCAAACCAATTGAATGCCATAGTTGACGTGGTAGCACTTGTTTTCTTTCTTGGTGGCACATAAAATACAGTGTCTCTTATAATCAATGACATCTTAGAGTCAAGAAAATATAAAATCATTAAATGGCCATTTATTTATAGCAAATCAGCAAATATCTATTTGTCAAAAAGTAAATAATGCAGTTAATTAAGTTAATGTCTGTTACCACAAAACTAGAGGTCATCAGTATCACCATTATGGATTCCCACTGCCTGGCTCAAGTTCCGTGTTCCCTCTCTTCAGATGCAGGAGGTCCCTCAGCATTGGTTCAGAGCTGCCTGTGAGAAGAAATAAACAAAATAGCACAAGTTCAGACAGAAGGATCTGGCCCCGTGTTCCCGGAGGCACAATAAAAGCTGTATTTTCAGAGAAGTCCGACTTCAAGGGGTGAGTCAGAGGGGGAAGATGTCCTGTGGAGGCATCAGTGTGGCAGAGTCAGGAACAGACAGAGGGTATATGTGGACATGCAGCAGGTCGGGTGACAGGGTGCGATAACAGCGTGATGGACATTGACAACAGAGTGAGACTCAAATCCTGGCCAAGCCGCACACTGGTTTTTGACCTTGGGAAAGTCACTTAATTATTTTGAGCTTCGGGTTCCTCCCTAGTAAAATATTTATGTTTAGCTGTGTGAGTAGAAATAATATTTGCAAAACACTTGGCAGGGAGAGTAGGCACTCAATGAATGGTAATGGCATTGGTTAGAAGGTTAGAATAGAAGGAGTGGATGAGCAAAGCCATGCTTGGGAAAATTAATGTAGAATCTGTGATTAAAACAGATTAGAGGGAAAATACTGGTAAGTAGAGAGCTAGTTAAGATGGTTTTTCAATCATCCAGAAGGGGGGTGAGGGGGGAGAGTGGCAAACTAAGGGTATCTGAGGGTGGAGATGTGGCAGTTAGATGGGGGGGGGGGGGAGCGGAGAATCAAGACTGTGAACCTGGACGGCGCAGTACCGGCCCTGGACCGGCGCAGTACCGGCCCTGGACCGAGCCTTAGGGTGGAGGCTCAGAAAAGCACGCAAGGAATGGAATTGGGGCGGGGGGGGGGTGGGGGCGGAGAGGAGAGGGGTGCCCTCCAAGTTTGGCGCCCAGGTACATGAGAGAGGCCACAGCGGTGGACAGAGGATGGGGGGCGGGAGAGGTAGGAAGTTCTACACCGCCCCTGCCTAAATCATTGGGGGGGGGGGGGGCGGGTAGCGGGGAGACAATCAGCTTGCAATCATCCCGCGAACCAGTCAGACTCAGCAGAGGAGGCGGCCTGGGGGACTTCCCCAGGACCTGGAGGAATTCCAGGCAGAGGCGGAGCGCGGCTCTTCCCGCCTCTTCCCCGCCCAGGGCGCCCTGCTCCAAGCGCTGTACCGCGGGCCGGGCGGAGCCCGAGGCGCCCCGCCCTCCCGCCCCCCCCCCCACCCCCACCCCCCCCTTACGCGCTGCCGAGTTAGTCTGCACAGGTCACCCAGTTGCCCCCGCCACCCCACGTCCGCTCGGGTGTCCCGATTGCCGCGGCGACACCATGCTGGGCATGATCAGGAACTCGTTGTTCGGGAGCGTAGAGACGTGGCCTTGGCAGGTCCTGAGCAAAGGGGGCAAGGTAGGCCCGCAGGGCTTGCTGGGGGGCTGCGCCCCGCGCACCCGGAAGGGGTTGGAGCGGGTTCTGAGGGGCCGGTGGGGCAGAAAAGTGCCCGGGATCGTGCGTTATGGCTTCTGCCTTGGGCACGGCCCTCCATGGCCCAGCACTTGGACTGGGAAGGAGGGAAGGAGCGGGGCTCAGGGCTCTGCTGAGGAGGGGACACACACACAGGCGAGGTTGATTGGCGGGGAGAATCCCAGCTTGGCGAGGTGGACAGCGCCTGTTGAATGCATTTACACATCCTGAACTTGAGTTTGCTGAGAAACCCTCCGTGGCAAAAAGGACTGAAAAACTGCTGTCTTTAAGACACACCCTTAAGAACAAGATAGAGGTAAATGTGCACGGCCGGAGCACAGGGGAGAAGCAATCATTCCGCCTGGGGGTGAGGGTGAGCCTTGGGGAGGAAGTGTGGTCACCTGGGCCTCGGGAATGTGCAAGAGTGCACAGAAGAGAGAGAGAGCGTGTGCAAAGGCCCAGTAAAACGGCTGATGGCCCGTGGGACTCCCAGGGTTGGGTGCCTAGAATACAGGAGGAGTGAGCAGGGCATAATTGCTGTGTTCCCCTGAGACTGACATCACTGCTAACACAGGCAAATTGGACTGCCCCCTCAAAACAAGGAGTCTGCCACTAGATTATCCTTTCCTTGCCGACAGGTACTTTGTGCACTTAATGGCTGTATACTCAGCTTCCAGCTCAGCGCCTCATTTGTTAAAGGACTGTATTGTCTGGGGGCCAAGTTCTGGTGCCTGCTACAGTGATCATCACACAAAAGCCCTCACTGGATTCTGGATTCTCCGAGCAGCCATAGCTGTCACTTCACCTGTCTGGATTTGTTTCCTCGGCTACAGGATGAGCAGTTTAGCCCTGAACAAGGGGGACATTCAAATGCCTGTGACCTCAGCCTAGTGATCTCTAGGGTCCCTGTTGGCTCTGACACTTGAGGAATCCACATGTTCCCATTAGCTCTCAGAGAGCTTTTCTCTCTGTGGTGGAGTCTGGCTCATTTGGTCTGTTTGGGTTAACAGACAGTGCAAATGCAGGCTGATGGTCTGGGCTGGTCTGCTGCCTGTTTGCCCTCAGATCCCTTCCTCACCCCCCATTTCCTGTTCCGCTCTCTGTGCCTGCACCTGGAGTGGGAACTGACCCCTGTGGGCTGTTTCCCAGGCTGCAGTGTCCACTCTCTCCCATCGAGGTTCACCCAGCGGGAGGCACTAGCGGGAGATAAGAGGGCCTGAGGAAGGGAGAAGCCAGGGTTTGTCCACCCTGTCATATTTCTGGCACAAAGTGCTTCTCTGTGGCTCTTGCTGGACAAGTCACCATGGTTCTAGCTTCCACCAAGTGATCCAGGTACCTGAACTCAGGTAACAGATAATCCTCCTTCTACCTCTACTAAGGCGCTTACAGACCTCTGGGTTGCCTTACTGTCCACTGTTAGGTATCTCAGTCCTTTATTATGTGTGAAATCAAGTCCTTGAATTAAGATGCCTCTGTTAAAAATACTCTAGTAGTTTCTGCTTCCTGTTCGACGTTTATTGATACAGCATCACCTGCTCCTGATTTGATGCCTCTAGGGATAAAAGCAGCTGCCTGATAAGCATCTTCCCTCAGCATCTGATGGGTATATGGGGCCATATGGGATATTGTCACCAGGCCAAAGCAAGTCATTTAACCTGAACGAACCTCGGGTTCTGTAGTTGTAGAATAAGTATACAAATGCCCTTCCCATCTGATTCCAGAGTTACTATAAATATTAAAATTCTAAAAAACATGAAAACCACCTACCAAGGTGGTAATATCATTATGTCAGAACTTACCTCATTTCCACTCTTACTAGCTGTGAGGTCACAGGCAACTTTCTTAACCTCTCTAAAGCTAATCCTGAGAGAAAATAATGTCATATCTTATAAGATTGTTTTGAAATTTAAATGAGATAACCAATTATAAGTTGTTCAACACACTACCTAGCATTTGGTGGGGAGGTGGTAACTATTAGCTTCCTCTTAGTTTTACAGGTAATTTTATAGGAAAGTTACTTAACCTCTCAACCACTCTGAATACTAAAATTCCACAATTATGAGAATGATAATATCTGTGTGACAATTAAATGTTCAGATACTTGTAAGCCTGTCATACATATTCATATATATATATATATATATATATATATAAAAATCCAGGGTATTATTATTTTGAAAAGAGCCTCTCCCTGAAATTATCTCTTACCCTGGAAAGAGTCTGAGTGAGAAACTGTTGTCTACTCTCCTGGGCACATGGGTGGCACATGATGTGTCCCGTGTAACTTGGGTTTGGGCTCACCAGATGTTCAAGACTGATTCCATGCACCCATAGGGGAGGTCCAGGCTGCTGCAGACCTTATCATGTGCCTTCTGCATTGCTCAGGGAGGGAGGAGGACACGTGGTCTCTGTGTTGGGTTGGGTGGGCCTTGTGGATGCTCAGAGCAGACTGATATTAATAACTGACATCTTTATTGGATTTATGTCCAGTTGGGTGCACACTGGTTGGGACCCAACTGCCTGGGGTTTGAATCCTGACTCTACCACTTGTCCACTATAACTTGGGCACATTATTTACTTAACCTCTTGTGTTCCTGTTTCATCTGAAAATAAAGATTAAAAAAACTAACTTCTTCACAGGGTTGCTGGGGGGATTGAATGAATGAATCCAGGTAAAATGTTTAAAATAATACCTGACACACAGACAGTACTCAGTTAGGTTGATGTTGTTCTTGATGATGATGATGATGATGATGATAATGATGATTGATATTTTCTTATAATGAGAAAGTTAGCTTCCAAAATCAGCATGTGACAAGGGAAAAAACTGACCCTGCAGAGGACCTTGCAAATCCCATACCAAGAAGCATTCTTGTAAGGCCTCTGTCTGGGACTTGAACTTGACCAGGGTTCCCAATGAATGTTGAAAATTGGTGTTTGTGGCCACAGGCCAAAATCCTCGTCTAGTAACAATTGGGGGCATGAGCTAGCTGAATACAGGGTGGAGAAGGACTGTTCTCATGTTTCAAGTAACAAGGAAATGCACTTACAGATATTAGACTTGAAAAAAATCAAATGTGTTAACTGTATTAACTTAGCTGCTTTATTTTCTGCAAAAATAGAGAGAACTCTCCTTAAATTCAGCTCCTTGATGAACTAAAATACTTTTATGATGTCAATTTCTCAAGCCTAAATTTTCTCAGAGATCCAGTGATTCCAGTTAGAGGTTAGGGACACAGAGGCTGTGAAAATAGGAAATAGCTGCCATAGAACCACCTTAAGACATTGTAACCACCGTCTCTTTAGGATAAATATAACTAGACAAGGTTCTCATCTCTCCACCCAGCTATGCCTATTGTATCCCTTGTCATTAGAGTAGAAACCAGATTTCACTCCACAGCCTTCTTTCCCACAAATAGCGTGCCTACTATGTGCAAGATGTATACGTAGTGCTTAGGTGTTAAGAGATACAGTGATAAACAAGACAGACAATCCCCGGACCCCGTGAGGCTGGCTTATGGTTGCAGGCAGAGGTTAAAAACATTATCATTCAGTTATAATTACAATTTGTGAAAGTACAATGGCCTATAAAAATATCATTGGGAAGCTGTTTTTAATAAGGATCTTCTCTGAGGAAGTGACTTTTAGATGAGTAGGGGCAGAGACAGGAAGGAATACTCCAGGCAGAGGAAGCAACAGATACAGAGTTCCCTGAGGCAGGAATGACCTTGGCATTTAAAGAGATAGCAGAAGGCCAGTGAAGAGGTGCTCTGGGTGTAGCTGGCAAGGCAGGTAGAAGCGAGGTGGTCCCTGGACCATAAGAACTTGGTGAATGAAGGCTTGTGGACAGGCGATTAATGAACATGATTGGATTTATATAAAATGTTCCATAAATGTTCTCTGGGCAAGCTCATCCTCATTACAGCTTTAGTTACTCTGTATGCTGATGACTCCCAAACTCCTATCCCTATGCCAGTCGCCTGCTGAGCTCCAGACCTGTGTGTTCAGCTGCACAGTGGACAGCTTGCTCATTTATAGCAGGAGGCAGGTGAACAGACAGATATGGAAGGGCCCTTCCAGTTCTAGAGTTATCTGCCTTTGGAGTTCATAGGAAGGAAGGATCACTTAGGAAGAAGAGGTTGAGTTAAGCCTTAAAGGATGGTAGACTTTTAATGGGGCCCTTGACCCTCTGCACCAAACTGGATTGCTTCCTTGGCAGCCTTCCTGGGGAACAGGCTAAGAGCACAGATCACCTATACCATTCCCCAGAACTCAAGATTCAGACACACTTGCAAAACTCCATATTTAGATCACACAAAATCAGTTGAACTAATTTGGGGTAGATGAAACTGACTTGCTGTCAGATCACCATCACTGGACTGATAGTCACAAACCCAACTCCCCATGACAGCCTACAAGTTCTTCAGGTTCTGATCACAGCCAGATCGCTGGCCTCCTCTCTTGCCCTGCCCTGCTGGACAGTCATGCTCCAGCCACAAAGAACCACCTGTATTCATCACCATCAACACACTGTTCTTTAACTCTTCTCTTTCACCCTGTGGTGCCTACTCTCTGGAATTGCCCTCCCTAAACTATACGAGCATTTACGACATTGTATAACAATTATGTAATTCTTCTCACCACCCAACTAGACTGCCTCTGTCATATTGAACTCTAAATATGTAGCACCTGGAGGAGGTTTTCAATAAATGTTTACTCAATGAATCAATGCAGCAGTGACTGAATGTCCAGTGGGATGATCTGTAAGCACCTCAAAGTCAACATAACCTACCCAGACACATAAACACACACCCCCATGCCCCCTAAACTAACCTAAGTAACTCTCTTCTGTGTTCCCACACTGCCCTTACAGTCCTCTCCCCTTAAACATGTCATCATGTTATAACCTGTTTCCTGGCTACTTCTATTAGAACGTGCCTCTCATGAGGTCAGAAATCATATCTTTTACTTCTGTTTTGTAGCCCCTGGCACAGTGCTCAGCACATAGTCGATGTTCTGTAGTTGTTGGCTGAATGAATAAAAGAAGAAAAGATCCTGCCAGCTTTCTGCAGTGAGAACTTGTTTCTCCATTGTAAGATTTCCTTCAATGTAATCATCCAAGCTTTCTACAGAATTTTTCAATTTCTGTTGTATTTTTCATTTCCAAGGGCTCTTTGATCTCTGAACATTCTATTTTTACAGCATTCTGGAGATGTTCATGGGTGGTGTTGGAAGCAGTGTCTTCTCTTACCTCTCTAAGAATACTGATTGCATGAAGGTTTTTCTGCTGTCTCTACATTGTAAGAAATCCCAGAGTCTATTTCAAATGGCCCTTTATATTCAGGCTGTTTCTTCTACCCTGTGGACATACCCAGGCTTATTATGGAAAGTTCCTTAGCAGCTCGTGCCTCCTGTAACTGGATTATTTCTGTTTCTAAAAGTCATCACAGGTTGCTCTCATCTACCTCGTAAGCATTGTGTATTCTCTGTCTCTAGGAAGAAGTGACCTATGAGGAAAGGACCTGTGAAGGCGGGAAGTTTGCCACAGTGGAAGTGACAGATAAGCCTGTGGATGAGGCTCTACGGGAAGCGATGCCCAAAGTCATGAAGTATGTGGGAGGCACCAATGACAAGGGTGAGTGCCCCTGAAGGATGTGGCTCTGGTCTCAGAGGTGAGCCTTGCATGGTCTTCACTACATTCGTGGAAAACACAGGGAGGGGCCACAGTGCACCTGTCACCACCTGTTTCAGTGACATGTGAACTTGCTGCACTGACCTCTGCCCAGCCAACCCCTCATTCTGTATATACCTGTTTTAGGTTGGTTGGTTTGTTTGGTATTTTAAATTTTTTTTATTGATTTTGAGAGAGAGAAAGGGAGGAGAGAAACATTGACCAGTTGCCACCCACATACACCCCTGCCAGAGATTGAGCCCATAACCTGGCCATGTACCCTGACCAAAATCGAATCAGCCACTTTTCCATGCACTGGACGACGTTCAACCAACTAAGCCAGCCAGGGTGGTTTGTGGTTGTTTTTTAACCGTACAGTGCTTATCATGTCTTTGGATTGGTGAACTCAGTGAAGTGTGCCCACGGTAAGTCAAGCCACAAAGAGAGGGTCAGCCTCTGACTTGAGATCTTAACTCCAAGAATGGAAATCTTCAGTCAGCCCCTGTAGTTCAGAGTTTGAGGGGTCCTGAGAGTCAGCGAGTGATGGCTATGGCAGATCCCTGACAATGGAAGGGTCTGAGGATTCTAAATCTGTCCCACTCCTATAGACTGGGCAGTTGTATGGGCTACCTCCCTACTTTAAAATGATAGGCCTGACGTTTCCGTGTACCTGTTAGCATGTAAACCACATTTAAATTTGAATTTAACTCTTAAACTCTCTAATTTCGACTATACTTTGGAATCACTGAACACTTATAATGGGTCAGAAAGCAAGGTGAAAAAAGAGATGGCATGGTTAATTTTTAGGGTAGTTCTCAAGCTGATCGCTTAGAAGGCTAGAAACTGGTATTAACCTTAGCTACATTTACTAGGACCACAGTAATCAGGCTTTGAACAATAAGCTGACCCATAGGAGGTCAAGAAGAAATCTTTTTCTTCTTAACATTAGCATCACATATTTTATAATAAAATATGTGTAAAAATTATAAAACTCATTAAAGAAATTCACAAAACAGCCCCCCTCATCCATCTTTTCTAGTATAATCATTGTTGTCTTTTGAATGTATTTCTTTAGGGCTTTATAATAGGCTTTTAAAATATAATCGTAGTGTTTGTGTAATCGTATACCCTGCTTCTGTTACTTATTGCATCACTGTTTTTCCACTGTTGTGAAATAGTCTTCTTAAGCATAATTATTACTAGCTACATTGTACTGCATCATGTGCCTACAGTTTATTAGGACATATTCCTATTTTGAGCCTATTTATATGGCTCCCAGTTTCTCACAATTATTAACTCTGCTGCAATAAATATCCTACTACTAATAGCCTTTTCCGTATTTTGGGTATTTCCTTAAAATTGACATTTAGATAGGAAGTAATGAAGTACTGATAATATGTACGGTTTTGATATATATTACTAAATAATTTTTTCTAAGAGAGTTGAATTACTACACACCCTACTTCCAATATATGCAAATTGGAGGTCTTTTGTGTGTATGAAGTGTGCCCACCATATTTTTTTTAATGCCGCAAGTGTTTATTATCAATTCGTGACCAGAAAATATTGTCATGGAAGGAGAAGGAGCCTAGTAGATTTTCATAGGCCTGAGCAAGTCCTGTCTCTCAATCCCACCTCACTCCGTGGGCTTTTCTGTTTGCAGGAATTGGGATGGGGATGACGGTCCCCATTTCCTTCGCCGTGTTCCCCAGTGACGATGGCTCCCTACAGAAGAAAATCAAAGTCTGGTTCCGGATTCCAAACCAGTTTCAGAGCGACCCGCCCGTTCCCAGTGACAACAGCATTAAAATCGAGGAGAGGGAAAGCATCACTGTCTATTCCACGTAAGGAGACCATTTTTAGCATCTAAGGGTGTGCTTGAGCATTTGCATTACACTTATATTTTTTCCAGCTCTATTGAGATATAATTGACATATAACATTGTATTACTTTAAGGTGTACACATAATGCTTTGATAAATGATTACCACAATCAGTTTAGTTATCATCCATCACCTGACATAGTTATGAATTTTTTTTTCTTGAAATGAGAACTTTTAAGGCCTACTCTCTTAGTAACTTTCAAATATTCAATACAATATTGTTAACTGTAGTCACCTTACTGTACATTACATCCCCGGAACTAATTTATCTTACAGCTGGGAGTTTATACCTTTTCACCACCGTTGCCTATTTCTCCACCCCTCCCCTTTATCTGACAACTACCAATATGTTCTGTGTATCTATGAGTTCTTTTTCTTTTTTTAAATTCCACATATAAGTGAGATCATACAGTATTTGTCTTTCTCTATCTGACCTATTTCATTTAGCATAATGCCCTTGAGATCCACCCATGTTGTCACAAATGGCAAGATTTTCTTCTTTTTGTGGCTGAATAATATTCCATTTTATAGATGTATCACATCTTCTGTATCCATTTATCAGCAGATGAATACTTAGGTTATTTCCAGATCTTGGCTATTATAAATAATGCTTCATTGTACATGGGGATTCAGATTTCACTTCAAGGTAGTAATTTTATTTCCTTGGGATATATATTCAGACATGGAATTCCTGGATCATGCAAAAGTTCTATTTTTAATTTTTTGAGGACTCTCCATACCATTTTCCACAGTGGCTGCACCAATTTATATACCCACCAACAGTGCACAAGAGTTCCCTTTTCTTCACATCCTCAATGCTTATTATTTCTTGTCTTTTGGATAATAGCCATCCTAATAGGTGTGAGGTCATAGCTCATTGTGGCTTTGATTTGTATTTCCCTGATGATTAGTGATATTGAGCACCTTTTTATATACCTTTTGGCCTTTTGCATATCTTTTTTGGCAAAATGTCTATTCAGATCCTCTGCCCTTTTTTTTTTAAATCAGATTGGCTTTTTTGCTATTGAGTTTTATATTTATATGTGTTCCAAAAATTGTATACACACTTTAACAGCTGATAGCTCAGTTTTGAAAATGAAATCTATTTTAATACACACTGCCTTTATCATTATTCAAAGTTGTATATACATTTTTGGGGGACACCCTATATTTGGATATTAACCCCTTATCAGAGTTGCAAATATTACTCCTTTTCAAACTTGCCCCTTATCAGATTTAACCTCTCCTCAGATTTGGCTCTTACCAAATTAACCCAATAACAGATTTGCAAATATTTCCTCCCATTTGGTAGGTTGCCTTTTCATTTTGTTGATGGTTTTGTGTTTTGGGTTGTTGTTTTTTGGGGGTTTTTTTGGTTTTTTTTCCATATATTTTTTTTTATTATTAGTTAAGGTATTACAAATGTGTCCTCATCCCCCCCTTTAACCCCCAACCTCCCCCCCAACACAAACTTGGGGTTGTTGTTTTTTGTTTTTGTTTTGTTTGTTTTTGCTGTGCAGAAGCTATTTAGCCTGATGTAGTCCCACTTGTCAATTTTTGCTTTTGTTTCCTTTGTTTTTGCTGTCAAATATAACCATTGCCACACTGATGTCAAGAAGCTTACCACCTGTGTTTTCTCCTAGAAACTTTACATTTCAGGTCTTATGTTCGAGTCTTTAATATTTTTAAGTTGATTTTTGTATGTGGTGTAAGATAGGGGTCCAGTTTCAATCTTTTGTAATGTGGCTGTCCAGTTTTCCCAACATCATTTATTGAAGAAACTATCCCATCCTCATTATATATTTTTTGCTCCTTTATTGTAAACTAGGTGACCATATATGCATGGATTTAGTTCTGGGTTCTCTATTTTATTTCATTGATCGTTGTATCTATTTTTATGCCAATACCATATTGTTTTGATTACAATAGGTTTGTAATATCGTTTGAAGTCAGGAAATGTGTGATACCTCCAGCTTTGTTCTTTTTTCAAGATTTCTCTGGCTATTCAGGGTCTTTTATGATTCCATATCAATTTTAAGATTGTTTTTCCATTTCTGTGAAAATTGGGATTTTGAAAGGGATTGCATTAATCTGTAGATTGCTTGGGTAGTATGGACATTTTAATGATATTCTTACAATCTATGAGCATGGATTATCTTTCCATTTTTTGTTTATTCTTCAATTTCTTTAATTAATGTCTTATAGTTTTCAGTGTACAGATCTTTTACCTCCTTAGATAAATTTATTTCTAGATTTTATTCTTTTTGATGCAATTGTAAATAGGATTCTTTCTTGGTCTCACTTTCTAAATTCATATTGTTGATTAATTAAGAAATACTGAGTCCAGATGATTTCTCACTTCCATTTCCTCAGCCTACAGCACACAAACATATGCATTGTATGTGAATTAACACTTTTGTCAGTTGACAAGTTGATGTGACTATAGAGAATATCCTTTCAGTTTAAGCTGAACATTAACCACAACAAGGTTCTGAGAGACTCAGAAAAAAGCTAAGTCAAGCTGTAGTTTAGAGTCATAAATACATAGGAGGCATAAGGCTGGGATACCTCATTTTTACCTCACACTTCCCTAAATGCTGGGAGGGCAGGGAGTATATGCCAGAGCTGGACTGCCACCCCCTTGGTGGTTCATGATCTGTGGTCCTTTGAGCAGAGCACTCATGCATCCTATTTTCATCTGCGACATGTTTCCAGGCCCTCATTTGTGGCCAAGTTCCCGTGACTGCAGTGAATAACAGGTGCAAATGGTTGCATGCTCTTATTCTTCGGACTCCAACCTCCCCTTAGAAACCAAGTATTTTCTAGATAATCAGTGACTATTTGTTAAAATCCTACAGTGTGATGGGCACCCAACCATGTGTAGGCAGACACCAGGAGTTTCACCACTAGTTACCATAGAACAACCTCATGAAAAATAAATATACAATTAATCTTGCACTGGACAGTTTTAGTTCACTCGCAGGGGGGCCTCCAACTCTACATCTGAGAGTGCAGTTTTCTCTGTAGTGTAGACGATGCATAATGATACTGTGAGCGTGGCTGAACTGGGCAGTTAGTCCAGGAGACCCAGGACCCCCCAGAGGACACTGAGGGTACTACAGCTGGGCAGCAGTAAATGGAGACCCCCCAACTCTTCCACTCTAATCTTCATTCAGACTCTCCAGACTTCACTATAGAGGCTGCAGAGGAAGTAAACTCTAATTAAAGAATTTCTTTCCAGTGCAGGGACTAGGATGAGGAAGTGAGGCACCTGTGGTGCAAGATTTAAGGAGGCACTTACTCTCACAGTTGTCCAAACACAGGATTGGCACTGAGAGTGAGTACCTCCTTAAATCTTGCACACTAGGTGTCTCAGCTGACTCACCCTAGTTCCTGCTCTTCTTCTCCATTCTCTTTCCTGTGTCTTGGGAGGCAACCTGGTGCAATATAATGACCAGTTATATTTTAGTATAGTTTGAATTCCGGGATGATGCTTGGGAAGTTTTTAAGACTTACTTTCCCCATCTGTTAAGTACTGATACTATCATCTACCTCATAGGATTACTGTTAAAGAGTATCTTTCAGTATTCACTAAGATGCTATTTGTAAGTTACTTAATGTTTATGACATGTAATAGGTCTCAGTAATAATTCTTTCCCTTCTTATTCCATAAGGAATGAGGTTGAAGATTAAATTTGTTCACATTAGACTCTAAGGCTAGTTTCTAATTCAGGGGTGAGGAACCTTTTTCCTGCCAAGGGCCATTTGGATATTTATAACATCATTCGTGGGCCATACAAAATTATCAACTTAGAAACTAGCCTGCTATATTTGGTCAAACATTTAAGTAACTCACCCCTAATGCCTTGGCAGGGCCAAACCAAATGATTTTGTGGGCCTTATACATCCCAAGGACCGGATGTTCCCCGCCCTTGTTAATCATATGTATGACCAGGCCCAGGATAATGAGTTGGTACAATTTTTTTCATTTGTCTTTAACTTTTTAGTATGGAAACTCTTCAATTCATAACAAGATAACAGGAACAAGATTATGAAACCCTATGCACCCATCACTCACCTTCAATAATAATTAACTCAAGGCCAGTTCTGTGTCATGTGTACCTTCGCAACTTCCACCCCAGTCCCTACTCTGGGTCAGTTTTAGGTGAATTCCAGATATTGTATTATTTCATTTGTCAATATTTCAGTGTGACTGCTGAAGATTCTTAAATAAATGATCAGACTAACTTATTACTCCTAAAATTTTAGCAGTCATTCATTAATGTTATAACAATATAAATCATCCAGCGTTCAGATTGCTCCCTTATCTCATTTGTTTTTAGTTTGTTTAAATCTGGACCCAAATAAGATCCATCCATTTCAATTGGTTGGTACACCTTTTACATTTTTATTAATCTGTAGCTTTTCTCACCACCACACCTTTTCATTTTTTCCTGCTGTTCATGGATTATTTGTCCTATTGTTTTTCATAGTCTGAATCCTGCTGGTTGCCTTTCTGTGGCTTTTTAACATGTCCCCCTGTCCTCTGTGTTGCCTGTAAATTTGTAGCTGGAACTAGAGGCATGATTAGATTCAGGTTTTTGCCAGGATATTTCATGGGTGGTGTTGTATCACTGGCTCATAACATCTGCTTGCCTCTGTTTTTGTGATGTTAGTCATACAGCTCACTCTTACCTAGATGCCTTGTCTCACCAGAGGTTGTAAAATGATAATATCCTCTATTTTTTCCTCTTCATTAGCTGTAGTCCTTTGATAAAGAAAAATTTCCCTTACCTACTATTTAGTTCCCGTGAGATAGAGTTGGAGAGAAAAAGCAAGATGCCTTCTCTTTAGCTTGATACCTTCTCTTTGTTAATCAGTTTTCAGAATAATGATTCCATCCCTTAGGAGCCTCCAGAGGTGAGGTAGTGTTGCTCTCTGGTATGTTTCAAGCACACCTTGACATTTCTTGTTCTACAGCTGGAATTAGCCATTTCGCTAAGGAACCCTGGTTCCTTATGGTGGGAAAAGGTATCTATTAAAAGGTACTATTAAAGCCAGGTTTGTGGAAGTTTCCTTTTAATTCTCTGAGATCTAAACAGTAACAAATATGGTGTGCAGCCTGGCTCAGTGAATTTTTTTGAACCTAACCTACAGTCTTAAGTTAGCATATAAACATTCCTCAACTAGCCACTTGGTGTCACTGCACAGTCAAATGTGCATTTAATAGTACCTTAGGGTGGAAGGCAGAGTGATTGAGGTAGTAGATGGTAAAAGCCCTATTTCAAATATACAATGAGTGCATTAGATGACAAAATTCGTTCTAAAAGGAAAGCCTTGTGTCCTGAATTCAGTCTTCCTGTTCTATGACCTTGTGAAGGATGTCCACAAAGGGATTCTATTCTACATTTATTCACAGTATTCATTACAAGTGCTTTTAAAATGAATAGAAGGCTATGAAGAAATAACACTATCAGAATATTTTTCATTTTCACAAACGACCAAAGAATTATCCTTACACTTAGATGAGTGGCCACATCCCACCACACTGCCCTCCCTCTGTTGTCTGTAAAGACCACTTAGGTTCAAGCTCAGCCTCCTCTACTCATTTCAGCACTGGGTTCTCAAGAGAGACTAACAGCAGCCAAGGTCTGATAATTTTAATGAAACTTTCATGGTTTTAATGGTATGTCTGGGTATAAAGGAAAGGGTTGGATACATGGAGATCATTGTCAGAGCAACCTGTCCTCTAGTCCCAGCTCTACCACTTAATAGCTAGAACTTTTTGCTTGTTATTGAGCCTCTGTGTACGTCAGTTTCTCATCTGTAAAATGGGAGTGTTGTGAGGATGGAATGTGATAACTATAAATGCCTACACAATGTTAGATGTGAGGTAAACCACTCCGGAAATGTTGTCTACTTCTTGACTTCCCTTCCCTCTAAGATTAGTTTTCTTAGAATTAACAACAAAAAGGTCAAGTTACTGCAGATACACTTGAGTTCAAACCTCAACTCTCATCATTTAGTTTTATAACTTTGGGCTTTCTGAGCTATAAAATAGAATGTATGGTGCATTGTTGTGAGGGTCCAGGGTTTTGGTCCCTGTCTTCTCTGCATTTCTCTATTTTTCCTTCTTCCCTGAAGATCTTAGTCCCCTTCCATGGCATCACTTGTTGCCCTTTCATCAGTAACTCTCCAACCTGACCTCTGTCCATCTCCCTTGAATGTCTTATTATTCATAGACTTATCATGAAGGCTAAGGCAAGGGTATTTACACATTCATTCATTCGTTTATTTTTAAAAATCACATATTCATTTTTTACTTACTCTGTACCAGGAATTGTGTTAGCTCCCAATCAAAGGAACTGCTCCTTGAAGTGGGAGAAACATCACAAAAGAAACAAATGCCTCAAGATATTTCAGAACTGTGTTGTTTCAGAGATAAGAACTGGTATCTATGGATTGAAATTATAAGAAAGCATATTTCTATTCAAAAATAAAAACATTCTGGCATAAGGCATCTATCAGTAAAATGGACAGATGATGAGGTAATGAAGTCCTTGCCCTGGATGAATTCAAGCACCATCTGGACAGACATATGACAATTATGCTAGGTAACATTTGTACTAGGTGGGAAGTTTGGTTCAATTTGACAAATGTTTATTGAGTACCTCTGATACATAAGCCTACCTCACCGCCAAGAGAGCTGTCAATGATAAGATTCTATTTCTAAAACCTAATCACCTAAAATTTAAATTAATCACCATTTATTACCCCCAACCTGTCAATTGTCCCACCAGTCTTTTATAAATGACTAGAGGCCCAGTGCATGAAATTCGTGGGGGGGGGGGGGTGTTGCCCCTAAGTGCCCCCCCCCCGCCAGCCCAATCACCCCTCACTGCCTCTGCGTACCAGCCTGATCGCCCCCAACTGCCCCCCACTGCCAGCCAGGTCACCCCCAACTGCCCCCTCCCTGCCAGCTTGGTTGCTCCTAACTCCCCCCCCCCCCGCTGGCCTGGTCACCCCTTACTGCCCCACCCCGCTGGCCTGGTTACCCCCAACTTCCCCCCCCCACTGGCCTGGTTTCCCCCAACTGCACCACCCCCCTCCCCTCCGACTCAGTCACCCCTAACTGCCACCCCCGCTGGCCTGGTCACCTCTTACTGCCCCCCCCCCCACCAGCCTGGTCGCCCCACACAGCCTGCTTGTTCAGTCATTTGGTCATCCCTCACTAACCCCCCTGCCGGCCTGGTTGTAGGCAGCCACCTTGTGAGGGTGTGGGGGTCAATTTGCATATTACCTCTTTATTATATAGGATGACATTTCTGGGTGATAAGCCCAAGTTTATTATTTTCTCCCAAGCACCAGCCTTATATTCCTGCTCACTGGGAGCTATCACCACATCAACCTCCTCAGCCATCTTCCAAATCAACATGTCTGAGATGGAACTCAGCTTTCCTCCCCAAACCTGATCCCCTGTGTTCTCCATCTTACCGAAGGTCCCCTCCATCCTCCTACCCACCCTGTGCAAATGTCACCCTGACTCCTTCACCTAATTATTGGCCAAGTTCTAGTCACCTCCTAGCTGGCCCTTCCTTTCATCCACACTGCCACAGGTCTTCATCACCTCTTGTCTACACTGCAACCATGGCCTCCTGATTGTTTCTAGTTCTTCCACCTCTGCCCTTTCTAAGGTGTCCTTTGATCATGGCCAGCTGGAAGCATAGGACTGATCACACTACTTCCCCCTGCTGCTCAGCTCTGATTGTGGGCCTCGGCTTGCCTCTGACCCAGGCACACATTAAGGCTGGGACCAAAGGCAAAGCTAGTCATAAAATGCTCCTTTGCCATGAGTAGGGGAATGGGTGAACTTTGGATTGGGTCCCCAAATGCTTGACCCGGCAGGGAAGCCTAGTAAAAATGCTTTGATGTGGCATTTACTGCCCTCCACACATAGCCCCACTCCACTGTCCACCTGATCTCAGAGCATCTCACCCCCACTTCCCAACAGCCCCCTAAACACACATAAATGTTCACTTCCATACCTCCGCTCACACTCACCCAGCTCCTCTCAAATGTTCTCCCCATTCTCTGCTTATTGGAAGCTCTGGGAGGACAGGAATTTTTGTCATATTCTTCATTGCTAGTATTAAGAAGAGATACTCAATAATAGTTGCTTAATATCTCATCTTTCATAGTGCCTTACCTTTGTATTCAAAGTCAGATGATTCTCTATTCCCCATCCTCAGGTCATTCTGTTTGTGCCTTTAACCTCCATCCTAGTGCCTTCTGCCCTGTATCATCTTTATGTCTCTCTGTCCCAGCCGCTACAGTTAGACCTCCCAAGGGCAGGAAGACGTCTTTATCATCTTTACAGCTCTGTGGTATCTAGCTTGTGCTTTGTGCTCAGAGGTGCTCAGCTCACTAAGCTTGGTTCAACCTGATAGAAGGACATGTCTTACGGTGTTAAGCCTCTTTCTGTTAACATGAGATTGTCAGCTGCTAGTCTTACACTTCTTTGGTCTGGCACAGAGCTACATGCCTATCAGACTCTCCACAAATCTGTGTTGACTTGTTGATTGTTAAAAGTTTTAGACCAAGTTGGATGGTCAGGCTCAGAGTCATTTTATTTTTCTTTCTTCCTCACTGCCTGCCTGCAGCAGACACTCCTTGAAAGACAACACATTAGGATTTTTTTGCATCCTTGAGCCTGCATCATCTCCTCCCCGCACTCCACCTCCAACTCTTCCATTCCTTTTTAGTCAAGGCAAAAAGTCTTTTGTGTTTCTGGAATCCAAGACAGGTGTTAGCTCCTTGGTCCCCATGGTAACCAAAAGTCTTTGTTAGGAATGCTGAGCTCTGATGCTGGATGAGATAAAATACAGTGCCCCCGGGAGAGCTTCTTTGAAGATGGAGACTTAGAGACTTGTTAATAGGCTTACAAAAATAATGTATAGACTTCATGTTTATTTCCTTTGAGGAGCTCAAGGCACTTTACGAGCATGCCTTAACTCATACTCATACATGCTGGTGGACTTGGAGAGCTGTGGGCACTGTGATGTTACCCTCCGAGTACAGCTTGGAAGCTGAGGCAGGGAGGAATGAGGTAGCTTGTCCCAGAACACAAACGAGGCAGCCAGAGCTGGGCTTCCTCCATTTATCAGGGTTATGTGCCTGGTAGGGTTTGGTCTTCTGGCTGATTCATACAGTTCTATGACATGGTTAGATTGGCAGAAAGGATAACACAAGTATCTGTTCCATAGCCCACCTATCTTTGCTTGTTTCTAGTAGAAGGCTCCCAGGATGAAGCAATAGTGAAATTTTTATGCTCATTATACCAGCATTTCAGTCCACCGGAGGGTAAATATAAACAGTTGGGATGTTCTTTCCAATAATGAACTTAGGAAATCCCAAATGATGACATTCTTTGTATCACTCTCTGCCAATCTCCTTGTACCTCTCAGACAACTTCTCAGGGTCCTTGGCCAAGGTCTCAGTCTTCCCACCACGTGGGGACTAGGATTCCCAAAAGCAGTTTACTGATTCTCTGTTTGCTCACCATCTATGCCTGGTTTCCCTCCTTACCACGATTATAACTAGCACCTCCTCATTGGTGACTCCCACATTTCTCTCATCTATTTCCCAAATCAATTGCTCTGACTCCAGTTCTTTCCCAGATCTAAAGAGATTTTCACAGTGCCTGCCACATGCTTAGGTACACAATAATTATTGCATGAATGTATTTCACAGTGGCAACTTCATATCAGCATGCCAAAAACCAAATTATTAACCCTCCCAACCCTCCTTCCAAAGTGACTGCTCAGCCTAGAACCCCTAATCTGGCTAGTGGCATCAATCCATCCAGAGGCTTAACTGGAAGCCCTGGATCATCCCAACTCTCCTCTTCCCAGCCCTCCAGTCCCCACCCACCCAGGCAGCTTTCTAATTTGCCTTTGTCCAGGCCTGTGTTGTCTCATAGTTGGCTATTCCTGGCCTCCAGTGAATTAATTTCTCCTATCCCTCCACTGCCACCAGAAGTATCAGTCCAAAGTACAATCTGATCATATTTGCCCCTTTGTAAGTCTACATTTGCATCTAGGGTAGAGTTCAAAGTCCTTAGCATGGCATTCAAGACCCTTCACAATGTACCACCAGTCAATACACATTTCCTATTTGAATTCCCTCTACTGTCCCCTCAATATGTACTTCCAGTGTTTATTATATGAGTATGTGAACATGGAGGCAAACAGGCTTGAGGTTTATCAACCCGAAGACAGTAACTTCAATTGTTTATCCCAGAATTGCTCCATCTACAAGAAGTCTAATATGTGTCAGGCAGTGTGTTAGGTGCTCGGGATACACCAGTGAACTAAAAATGACAAAGATCTTTGCCTTCATGGAGCCTGTATTCTATCAGGTAGCTCATACCGTAAGCTATGAATGCGATGAGTAAAGAAAATGATCAAAGGAAGAAGAAAGAGGAATGGAAGAAGGTGCATGAGATTAATCAGGATTTTGAGATTAAATCTAACTGAGAAGGTGAGATTGCTAATGGAGTTTATTCTTTATTATTAGGCTTTCTTCCTGTGTTCATATACTACCTTCCCTCACCTCTGGAGTCAGGGAATTGAATGGTTGTTCTGAACAAATTATGAAATAACAATAATAGCTACATTTTCCTGTGACAGGAGCTTACTATGTGACAGGCACTGGGCTAAGAAGTTTGCATAGTTTTTTCTCCTTTAAGCTTTAAAACAGCCTTCAAAGATTGATGCTATCATCCCTATTTAACAGATTACAGACCAAAGATTAAAGAAATTAAAGCATTTGCCCAAGCCCATGAGCTAGAAAGTAGCCAAAGTAGGAGTTGAGCACATGACTAGCCATTTTGCCTCCAACTGACAAATGAAGATAGTTGAGAACCACTCCTTTGGATGTTTCACAAAACCAGTAGCTTAAAGAGCCAACACCATCCATTTTCACAAGAGAACAATTTAGTATCACAGCATGAGAGGGGCTACAGAGAACACTCAACACCTGCTCCCACATCCAGCATCTGATTATTTTCAGACAGATGTTCTCAGCCTCAGTGCAGGCTTTTATTGCCAGAAAAATACTTCCTTCATGTCCATCCTCTGTCTACTAATCCAGTTTCCTCTCATTTGAGCCTCAATGAAACTAGAGCTCAACTTTCTTCCTGCCTCATAATTTTTCTTCGATATATTTGAAGAGCCAAGCCTCCTCTATTCCAAATTGGTCTCAGCTCTGTCCACGTTCTGTAGCTGTTGTCTAGACATTATAATAACCAATCTCTTAAAGATGAAATCCTGGGTGTTTTCACGTCAATAGCCCTGTAATCAACGTGCTGAATGCTTGTGGAGCATGACTAACCACTTATAAAAGAGCAAAGCATGAGTCAGAGAATCCCACCAAAAATAATGCATTTGGCCTAATCTTGGCCTGATGTGGATTCAGACTTCTGAGTCATAAAGCTCATTAGAAATGGGAATGTATTTGACTCTCATAAAGATCTTAGGGCAACACAGATTTAGAGTGGTATATTTAGGGTAGGCCACAGGATGAATTTTGGAGTGTAGGCAGATGACGTAAGGAGAGAATAATAGTCTTGAAAAGAGAGGCTTTGTTGCTTTCCTGTTCCCACCTTCTGCCATCAGGAGAAAAGCCTGATTTAGGGAAAGTCTCTTTACTTACTAGGAAAAGAAGGCTTTCATGATCTGAGCAGGTGAAGGGATTTATTAGAAGCCATTTCTTTCTTTGGACATGCTTAAAGATTGCCAAGGAGTCCTCCAAAACTTCCTCAGGTCCCTGCCTTTGGCAGCTCTGTTTTTGACCAAAGCTGGCTGCTACTTCTCACTGCCATGAGGTGCTCACTCATTAGAAAACTGGGAGAAACGTTACCGGCAGCTGCACCCTGACTCCCCTTGATCCTTCCTCCTTCCCCAGCTGGAGAGAGAGGCCAAGAAGAGGAGCCACTGGACAGTAGAGGGAGCTAGAGAAAAGGGTGTGCCTTGGGGCAGAAGGCCAGCCTGCCCTCTCGGGGTAATTTCAGAGAGGGAAGAGGAAGCTCACATTTCCTATGGAACTACTCTGTGTCAGGCTCTGCATTAGAGTTTTTCACATCCATTATTGCACTTAATGCTCATAAAGACCTTGAAGAAAAAAGAAAACATATCCCAATTTTACAAATGAGGATCTGAGGCTCAGAAAGCTCACATCTACTCATCTAGGAAGTTCACGATCTCACCATCATAACGTGAATGTCATAATAAGTGTGGTGAGCGACCTTTTTTGAAAGATCCCCCTCTCTCAGAGACCACGGCCTTTCTTAACCAGTCTCTTGCTCTTGTACCCTCAGGCAGTTTGGGGGTTATGCCAAGGAAGCCGACTACGTAGCCCAAGCTGCCCAGCTACGCACCGCCCTGGAGGGCACAGCCACCTACCGGAGTGACATCTACTTCTGCACTGGGTACGACCCGCCTATGAAACCCATCGGACGTCGCAATGAGGTCTGGCTAGTGAAGACATGAGTTGTTCAGAGCCAGCACTTCGGGGATGTGTGCTGGGTCCACTCACTGGATGGGCAGGAGGGGCTTCGAACTGCAACATCAGCTCAACCAACTTTCCTTCAAAGCCAGTTACTGCCCATTTTCTGAAATAAGCGTGTTCAATACAATAGGGCTCTTTTCCTCGTGGGAAATACAGCGGAGATAGGCCCCAACAGCATTTTCCCAGCTATCTGGGTTTCAAAAAATTGATATTTTAAAATTACCGAATCTGTATTTCTGTGATTGGGAGGGGAAATGTAATTTGTGTGTGATCTTTATCTGTGATTCTTATAAGAGCTTTGTCTAAAAAGAAACTAAAAATAAAGTTTTTTGACTTAAATAGCTAAGACAAATCCAAGTGTAATTATTTCAAGATTCTACAGTCCTTGGTTGCCAGAAGGGAAGGGGTTGGAGGGCTGGGTGAAAAAGGAAGGGATTAAGTACAAATTTGTAGTTACCAAATAGTCACAGGGATGTAAAGGTACAGCATAGGGAATATAATCAATAATATTGTAATAACTATGTATAATGCCAGGTGGGTACTGGAAACATTGGGGGGAACACTTTGTAAAGTACATGATTGCCTAACCACTATGCTGTACACCTGAAATCAATACAAAACAATATTGAAAGTAAACTGTAATTGAAAAATAAAAAAAATGGTTTTACCATCTTATAAATAATACAGTTATGAGTATTACTGATGGTTTTTACTGTGGCGGGAATCCTATATTAGAATTCCAAAATCCTCCCAAATGTAAACCCAACGATCCTGGGGTAGGAGGACAGGCACCGGACTCGGGGCCAAAAATGCAGCTGCATTAGGTCATGTCAAGGAGTTTGAATTTTATCCTAAGAAAAATGACAAGTTGATGGCTTTGAGCAGGAACATGATACTTCATGTGTAAGAGAGAAAATTCTATCTTCAATGTGGAAAGTGGATTGGAAGTAGATGACACAGGAGGCAGGGAGACCAATCACAAGATTCTAAGTAAAAGATGATGGAGGCCTCAATTGGAGTCATGGTGTGGGGATGGGGAGAAGTGGACAGTTTGGAGAGAGAAATAGGATCAACAGGACCCGATGAGCAGCAGGTGAGTGAGATAAGGGAGCAGGGGTCAAAGTGCCCAGGATGGGGCTGCCACTCTCTGAGTAGGAAGCATAGGCAAGAAGCAGGTTGACTGGGGAACTGTGTCCACAGAGGGTATTTAGGCCTGTGGTTCATCTGAGTGACGCCATCTCATGAGCAACTGGAAGTATGTCTGCTGCTAAAAAGAGAAACCTAATCTAAAGATATATGGGTGATATCAGCAATATACAGACAGAGTGCATGAATTATGGACCCTGAATGGAATAAAGAGAGAAGAGAGCCTAGGGAAGAATCGGAAGAAACCCCAATATTTGGAGGAGAACTGAGGAAAAGAGCCTGAATCTAAAAGAAACAGCCAGTAGTATAGGAGGAAATCAGAAAATTTAAAAGAAAGAGGTGCCCAGTGAGTGTTAAACTCCATCATGAGCTGCCATGAAGCAAGTCCTAAATGACCTCCAGTTTATCTCCACTGGCACCTTCCTAGGACATGTCGCCATCTTTCTTCCCTGGACTCCTGCAGCAGCCTCCTGACCGGTCTCCACATCTCCACTCTCACCTCCCTTTGCTCCATTTCTACCCAATATCCAGAGGGATCTTTGCTTAAAAATTCACTTTGCCCTTAGACTAAAAGACAAACTCCAGTTTATGACCTGCCAGGCCTGTGTGCTTTGGCCCCTGACCACCTCTCCAATTCCTGTCTTTCAAATCTCTCCCTTACTATCCTCCAGCCACAGTGAGCTTGTACTTCCTTGCACGTACTTAGCTCTTTTGGCCTTTGCACTAGCTGTTAAGTTTGCCTGAAACCCTTTTTACTTCCTTTGTGAATGGCAGTGTCTTCTCATCCTACAGGCCCTAACTTTACCTCCTCCTCCTCCAAGAGACTTTTCATGACCCCTGATCTAAAGTCTCTGCACCCCCCCCCCCCCAGTTCTCTGTTATAGCATTATTTTTTATGTCATAACACAAACCACCATTTGTAATTTTTGAACTTATTTCTTTCCTTTTTTTCTGTGCCTCACACTGATTATGTTTGATATGAAGGGCCCCCATACCTGCTTTCTTCTTCATTATACCCCCAGCACCCAGCTCAGGGTCATATATCATTTAGGAATGAATTAAACTGTAACAGAAAACTGAACCAACAGTAGCTTAAACTACTAAGGTTTTATTTTCTTGCATAGCAAGAAATCTAGAGATAGATTTAGTGGCTACATGATTATATCTCTGCACTTGCCTTCCTCTTTCCCTCATGGCTGCAAGATGCCTGGTGCAGCTCCTGCCATCTCATCCATGTTCGTTCAAGTCAGGAAAAAGGAGAGAGGAGGAAAAGCTGTATCAGTTGCATCTGTCTTGTTTTTTGAAGAAACAAAAGAGTTCCCAGAAGTTCCCCCAGAAGATTTCCATTTACCTCTAATGGTCCAGAACTAACACTGCAGTGGAGATGGGAAAGTGTATGTGTCTGGATTTCCAGCCTCTCTAGTGGCAAGCAGCAAAGGTGAATGATATTCAGAATGGCTTTAGGGCAGTTAATCTACAATGCTTTCTGCAATAAGACAGTGAGTAGGTATGTACACCCTGAGTCAAGAGTTTGGAAGGTGAGAATTGGGGGACAGCTGGAGAGACAGACTGAGGCCAGATTGCACAGAATCTTAAAGGTTTTAGTTCTACATTCTAACTTCTGAGCCAATGCAAATGGATCAGGAGCACCAAACAAGCTCTTTTCCCAGTGTCTTTTCCCCCCATCTCTCCTCTCTCCCCCTATGAAAACCCAAAACAGCCCTGGATTGAACATCGTCCTATGCACCAAGAGGTTGCTGGTTCGTTCAATTCCCTGTCAGGGCACATGCTGGGTTGCAGGCTAGATCCCCAGCTGGCATGCAGGAGGCAGCCTATCAATGTTTCTCTCTCTCATGGATGTTTCTATCTCTATCTCTCTCCCTTTCCCTTCCTCTCTCTCTAAAATCAATAAAAACATATTTTTAAAAAAGAAAGGAAAGAGGAAGGAAGGAAGGAAGGAAGGAAGGAAGGAAGGAAGGAAGGAAGGAAGGAAGGAAGGGAAAAGAAAAGAAAATCCAAAACAGTGGAACATTCTCAAGGTGAAGAAGGGAGTGGTTGTCCCTTCCTCACAGTGAGAACATATTTGTGGGAGGCAACCAATTGATGTGTCTCTCTCACATTGATGTTTCTCTCTGTCTCTCCCCCTCCCTTCTACTCTCTAAAAAACAATGGAAAAATATCCTGGGTAGGATTTTAAAAAAAGAAAGAAGGGAAAAAGAGGGACTGGAGCTAAGGAAATAAGTTGTTTATCCTCATTCTGGATTCAATAATGAAAAACAGAACCACAGAGACCAGGGTTGCTAATTGCCAATCTATGGCTCAGTAAAGCAAGCTCTCTCCCTTACTTCAACCCATTCTTTTATCAATATCTTTCCCAAAATAAATTTTGATGAAAAGACCACCCTGTGGTCCCATCTCACTCCTCCTCTCCCCAGGGTCTGGAGTAATCAAACCAGAGCATATGGCCAGTTTTTTAGATTGTTGTATAATTAAGTTGGAAAACAATCAACAGTAGAGTACAGATATTAACAAATATCCAGACTAGGCTCTGGGGTTAGAGCTCAGGATGGCAGGCTTAAGGCTGCAGCCTCTCTGGAATTGCTTATATAAGGATGCCCCGCCTTCTGCCCGAAGCCATCTTCCTGTGACATTAATCCTCTTGTACATTTTGTAAGCAACACCCAGTAAACGTCCTGCATGCAGCACAGCACAATACCACATTGTCCCGCTCCTGTGAGTGTTTAAGGGCCACCAGCTGATCCTGTGTACAAACACTGTGGAACCCTTGGTTGAGCTCAGGGAGTTGGTCACCACTTGTTTAAGGAAGACCTCCCTCATTTACATTTGGCTTCTCCACTCTTGAGTAATGGCACTTTGATCTTTGAGCACAGTAATTAAAGCTTCACAGCATGCCACGTTGCTGGGTATTTATTTGGTTGAATGCCATGGATTTTGCCTTAGAACCTATATTCTTGACTAGTTCTAGTGTGTGTGTGTGTTTTCTTTAGAAATATTTTGTTTCTATAGCAACCATCACTCTAGGAATTTGGGTAAACACCCAAGAAATATCCAGAAATGCAGAATCAAGAATCAATTCATGTCAAGTAGGAATTCCAGAGCAGACTGAAGGTGTGGTAGGAATTGGGGTGAGCTGTGTAGACCTACCTCATAATCAAACCAGGTAGAACATGAATTAAGTTTTCCCTAGCAATGAATTAATTAGACTTGCATCAAAAAGTCATTTTATGAGCGGGCTGGAATCCCAGCCTCCTCTCATATCATGCTTCATCCTCCCCCCTAGGTTCCTTTTCCTCTAGTATCACAAGAATAAATGTTTGTCCCCCTAAGGCACTCCTCACCTCCCCACTCCAAGCCTTTGTTCACACTGCTCCCACACCTTGAATCCCCTCATGCCTGCCTGTCCATCCTCTACCCATCCCTTGAGTCCCAGCCTCAGTCTTTGAATTCTTCCCTGATCCCTCCAGTCACACCCCTCTTCCTCTGTGCTTTATGGTCCCCACATCACCCCCAGAGGACAAAGATATGTGCACAGTAGATGCTCAGTCTTGTTAATGTAGATTAGTTTTAAAACTTATTAATTTAAAAAATAAGAGATATTGATAGCTCACATTTATTGAGCATTCACCCTGTCCCACGCACTATGCAAACTCATTCCATGAACTACCTTATTTATTTGACACCATAATCCTAAGAGGTAGTCACAGGCACTGTATTCTCTACCCCATTTACAGATTAACTGGGGCAGCTCAGCAGGTTCATTAACATGCTCCAGGCTACACAGATGGTACATGACAAAGCCAGAATTTGAACTCAGGCAGTTTAACTCCAGAACCAAATACTACTAAACACTCAGTTCGGTGTCTGGTTTCCTTGTCTGGCAAGAAAGGAAATGAGGCAGAATGTGACTCTACAAGTGAGTACACTGGGTGGATGCTCCCGCCTCCCTGTAGAAGTTATTTTGAGGCTCAGCCAAGGAGGCAGTGATATAATCCTATGTCCCTAGGGTGTATGCTGCAGAAATAGCACAGGTACCCAACAGCCACCTACATGCCACCTGTTAGATCCGCAGCCCTGTCTATCTTTTCTCCCCTTCCCTCTCTAGTTCAGCTAAAAGAAGTTCTTATGCCACCAATACAAACACAGGATCATTTCCCCTCCTTAAATAAAAATAATGTTTATGAAAAACTTTTAAATATATAATATGTGCTTGTAATCATGTTGTCTCTGCTCTCATTTTAGAGCCCTTTCTGATGGGCTAACAGGTTGTGGGTGTTCACCCTGTGTTTTATGAGTGGGGGGCCCTAAGCTTGAAGCAGAGCCCAGTGGAGGCTCACCTATTCGAGGAATCAAGAGGAACTTTCAGCACTTGGATGTCTCCTCAAGGGCTTCATGAAGGAAGTGGAGCTCAAGGAGTTGATTTCATTCCTAGAAAAAGCTCAATGGCCATTAGAGAACTCCATCCTTGACTCCTTTCCTCTCTCCGAGGATAAGGTGTTCCACCTGCCAACCAAGGTTAATCTTGTCACCTATGCTGGGGGTCAGCTCTCCCACTTCCTTAGGAATTCCATTCTTTTTCACTCTGTCCTTGTGATTTCAATGTCTCCCTCTTCCCTGGCTCTTTCCTCTCAACATATAATCATGCTCAGACTCCCCAATTAAAACAAAAAATACTTCCCTCAGTCCTATCTTGCTTTCTAGGCACCACCTCAGTTCTCTCATTTTCTTCACCAACTAGAGACCCAATGCACAAAATTCATGCATGGGTAGAGTCCGTAGGCCTGGCCAGCAATCAGGTCCAATCTGTGGGGTGACCGGAGTGGATCAGGAGGACCCCGCTGGCACCCGCCTTGGCCAGCCTGGAGCCGCCTGCTCACCGGCCCCACCCCCCATTGCTGCCGCCAGTTGCCTCCCTCTGTGGGGCTACTGGCAGGGCAATTGGGGGGCCCCGCTGGCACCCACCTTGACTGGCCTAGGGCCTGCAAGCTGGGGGCAGCTCCTGCTTTGAGCATCTGACCCTGGTGTTCAGTGTGCATCATAGCGACCAGTCATTCCACTGGTCCTTCAGTTGTTCGGTCGATTTGCATATTAGGCTTTTATTATATAGGACTGTCTTACAAATTACTCACGAAGTGTTTTCCTTCCTTTCATTCTATTCACTCTATTCATCCACATGTACTTCCTCTGAAATGGGCCTCCATTCGCAAAATCCAGCAGGTGCATTTTTAGTCTTTATCAGGTTAGCTGGCTCCTCTGGCTCCTCTCTATCACTTGACACCAAGACCGCTTCTTCTTTCTCCTTTGTGTTTCTCCTTTGGCACCTGTGGCCTGTCATTCTCCAGGTACACCTACTTCAGACTACTCCCCTACTTCCTTCATAGTCTTCTCTCTCCCTGCCCAGCCCTTAAATGTTGGTGTTCTCTAGGGGATATACACTATCCTCTATTATATCTAATCACTCTCCCAAGATGAGCCCATCAATGATGATTCGGATTATGCCCATAGGTTCTGTGACATTCATGTCCGGTGACTCCCAAGGATTCATTTCCAGCCCACCTCTCTTCCTGACTTTATTTTTTTCTACATACCATCTCCTTTCAAAATGTGACCTTCACCAATGCAGAAATAAGAAATGGATCCATTGCTAAGACATACACTGAATAGTCCCTCCCTTAGTGAATACAAACAAATAACTAAAGCTTTGAAACTATCACTCATGAGGGCTCATAAGGAATTGATAAGAGTCCCTCTCTTGGGGGGGGGGTCTCTTTCCAGTAGAATTTTTACTAGTATGGAAGTATTAATTTATTCTTCAAGTTACACATTACTAAGAATACATAGATTTCAATGATTTGTCAGCATATCTCCCCAATTAATTATGATTTTCTTAAGTGCTGATATTTAGTATTATGTATTTTCCCACTCTCAGTTCCCAGCAGAATACTAGTTCACAGCAAAAAAAAAAAAAAGCTCAGTATATGATTGTGGGAGGAAATAAATGAATGAATGTGTTTCTCAATTCATGCAACTGCTGAAAGATCACTGGGAAATGAGGATGAAGAGGGCTAACCTGTCTGCCTGTATGCCACACAGCTTGGTACATGTCTAGGAGGCCAACAGGAACCTGGCACATAAAGGAAAGTAGAAAAATAAAGAAGTAAGTCTATAACTCCCAGATGCTATGACCCACTTGACATAGTCACACAAGTAATTCACAGATAGTTCAGACTTGACATGTCCAACACTGAACTCTTGCTTCAGACTCTTCCATCCCCCAAAATCTTTTCCTCCCTCACTCTTCCTTGTCTCTCTAAATAGCACCACCATTCACCTACTTGCTCAAGTCAAAACACTGGAAATCATCTTAAGGAGAGACAGAGTTTCCCTGTTTGCTGGATGGTCCTACCCCGTGCAGCTATCATCTGAGATCAGAATGTTTCTCTCGCCAATGAGGCCATTTGCCCCACCTTGGATAGCCCTACTGTGAACTTAATCAGTTGGCTAGTTGTTTTCTGTCCCCTCCCAATTTCTCTTACTTAAAATGAAGGGGGCAGGGGGTAGAGAGTGATCCTCCTGCAGCACAAGGCAACAGTGCCTCCAGCCATGCCTGGCCAAAGTGAGAGTTTAGAACAGCAGTCGGCAAGTGGTGGTACGTGGACCACTCGTGGTCCATGAGGTCTGAAATGTTGGCGACCGCTGGTTTAGAAGGCCACAGGCATTTTGCTACCCTCTGTGTCTTTCTTCTCTATTAACCCTGGTTTGCCTGTGCTTGTCTCCATGCTTGTCTCCATCCACATTCTTGGATTCCATCTCATCATTCATTCATTTTGAAAATATTCATCAAGCCCCTGTTATATGCCAGGCATTGTTCTGGGAATTAGAGTTACCAGTGAACAAAACAGAGACCCATCCTTGTAGAATAGGGGATATAGATAGTAAACAATAGGCATGATAAATTGTTTCTTGCACTGTGTTTTAGAAAGTAATAAATGCTATGGCAGAATTAAAAAGTAGAGCAGGATAAGAAAATAGACAGTGTTTGAGAGTACAGGATGGAGACAGTGGTGTGAAATTTTTACTAGTATGGTCACGGAAGGCCTCATAGAGAACAAAGATTTGAAAGGAGTGAGTGAGTTAGCCATGTGGGTATCTGGGGAGAAAATATTATAGGCATAGAAACAGCCAGTGCAAAGGCCCCAAGACAAGGTGAGTCTGTGATTGAGGGACAGGTCAGAGAGGCTAAAGCAGGGTGAGAAAAAAATGAGATCAGAGAGATGATGGGAAGGACCAGGTCATTTAAGTCCTTTGAGGCCACTTTCAAGACTTGGGCTTTTTCTCTATATAAAGTGGAGAAACCCATTACAGGATTAGAAGCAGAGAAGTGACAATCAAACCCAGCTTTTCAAAGGGTCCCTCTGGCAACTATATTGATTGTACACTATAAGAGATTCAAGTTGGGATTGGGGTTGAGGGACAAGAGTGGGAGCAGATAGCCAGTTAGTAGGAGTCTACTGCAGCAATGCAGACAAGCAATGACAGTTACCAGGACCCATGTGGTGACATTGCAGTGGTGAGAAGTGATCAGAGTCTGTATATGTATTTTCAAGGTAGAACCAACAGGATTTCCTGTTCAACTATATTCTGGGCGAATGAAAAAGTCAAGATGACTCCAGGATTTTTTATTTGAGCAACTGAAGAATGGATTTGCTATAAACTGAGATGTGGATGGCTGCTTGTGGAACAGGTTTGGAGGCATCATGAACCCAGTTCCCTTAATTCTTCTTCTCCAACCACCAGCAAGACGGAGATTCCACTTCCAAAGTGTCTTGAATCTTACTGGCTCTCTCCATCACCTTTTGGTGTACCAGGCTACAGTCCAGCCAACTGAGCTACACCAGCCTGGGCCATAATATCTTTTAATCATTCTTCAGTATAAGCATTAAATTCATTTATTCTCTTCCTTGTTTGCCAAGTTTAATTCAATTTTTGACTGAGTTTTGAAATGCAAATAGATTGCTTATTCAAATGTCTTTCTTTACAGTTTCAACTTTTCCTCTAAAAAGTCATGATTGTGACTGAGAGAAAAGTGAGGTAAAATATCTCTAATTTTATTTTATTCAAACTGACTTTATAATGTTCCCTTCTATGTGTTATAATAATATTGGGAACATAAAGCAGCAAAAAATATTACATTTATTAGAAAAATGGAATGAACATCCTTTCAATGGAATGCTGGTGCCTCTAGGATTATCTGGTCCAATATGGATGTGTGACTTTGGCTTTGACTAGGCTTTTTAGAACTCAATAGAAATAGATGTTAACCTGTAGAACACTCATAGCAATCCTAATAATTCTTACATGTAAATCCTATCTAATAAAGAGGGGATATGTTAATTGACCCTCACACCATCACAAAGATGGCAGCGCCCACAGCCAATAAGGAGGGAATATGCTAATTGACTGTCCCACCCTCAAAGATGGCAGCGCCCACAGCCACAAGATGGCTGGCAGGGGAGTGGTTAGGGGGTGATCAGGCTGGCAGGCAGAAGCAGGCAGACAGGCAAGCAGTTGGGATCCAGAGGTCCCGGATTGTGAGAGGCATGTCCAACTGCCGGTTTAGACCAGATCCCACCGGCAGTTGAACATCCCCTGAGGGGTCCCAGATTGGAGAGGGTGCAGGCTGGGCTGAGGGGTCAATCCCCCCGGTGCACAAATTTTGTGCACTGGGCCTCTAGTATGTATATAATTCTGAAGGTTCAGTTGAACAGTAGGAACAAAAGGATCCATTTCCCAGAGAGTGTTTCCATTGCTATGGCAAGGTGCTTTGGCAAGGATTACTGGAAGGCTGGGCTCTGCTGGTGCTGTTGACTAAAGTACCTAGATGTGTGTGGTCTCTTGTGTGGCTCAGGATTCTCAGAGCATGGCACCTGTGTCTCAGGAGATAGCATCTGGAGACCAAGTATCCCAAAGGAGCAAAGCAGAAGCTGCAAGGCTTGTTTTGACCTAGTCTCAGGACTCATGCATCATCACTTCCACCACAGTTTATGGGTTACAAGAGAGTCACTAAAGCCAGCCAAGATTCAAGTGGAGGGAAATTCGACCCCTGATAGGAGGAATCTCAGATAATCACAGCCATTTTTAAAAACTTCCACTTCTTTTGGAATCCTTGAATGTGTTTGACATGTTAAAATATATCAGTTTTCTCCCAAAATTGTAGTTAAGAATGCCCGCAGTCATCTAAGTATGCACTTTTATTACCCAAATATCATGTCCAAAAATATTTGCCAAATGAGATTCTTTTCCAAATCTAGAAATCTAAGTTTATGTATCATGCTTAGCTTAATACTTTACCTTATGACAACCAGCAATTCTACCATGAATACTAAGTGGAAATGGTCGGCTCCAACATCTGAACAAAATATTTCTAAAAGTTGTGCTTACTGACATCTCATCTGATTTCAATAAATTCATGAGGTTCAAGTAAAATTTATTTAGGAGCCAATGCTTTGTGATGAATAAACCATGGCTGTTAGTCATTTTGAACAACTTTTAATAACTGCCATATTTTCTGGTCATGTTTGTTGTCCAAGCTTATAATCCCTTTACCAATTTTTCCAGTTTTGTTGTCCAAGCTTGTAATCCTTTTACAATTAAATAATATTGAATCAACAACACTACACTTTTCCAACTTGGAGATTATACCGAATCCAATTGTAAATAAAATTAAATTTAAACAATACAAAAAATCTTCTGTAAAAACTATATCACTCATATCTGATCTAACTGCAGGTATTGACAACTGATAGCATCAGTGCTTTCATTACCTTGAATCACAAAATCTATATCAGATTGTAATTGTGTTAAAACATCGCTTTTCAAATAAGTCACAGGTATGTAATGTACAGCACAGGAAAAATAGGCAATATTATCATAATAACTTTGTATGGTGGCAGATAGTCACTTGACTTACTGTGGTGATTACATCACAAGGAATATAAATGTCAAATCACTATGTTGTACACCTGAAACTAATATAATATTGCATTTAAGCTGTACTGTCATAAAATGCCTTCCTATATTCTATAATAGTACAGATTTGATGAGATATTATGGTATATTAAGAAGTATCGCCCTAACCGGTTTGGCTCAGTGGATAGAGCATCTGCCTGCAGACTGAAGGGTCCCAGGTTCGATTCCGGTCAAGGGCATGTACCTTAGTTGCGGGCACATCCCCAGTGGGGGGTGTGCAGGAGGCAGCTGATCGATGTTTCTCTCTCATCAATGTTTCTAGCTCTCTGTCCCTCTCCCTTCCTCTCTGTAAAATATCAATAAAATATATTTTTTTAAAAAGAGGTATCATATTAATTTTGTCAGCTGATTCATCATTTTATCATCAATATATGTACTAGAGGCCCAGTGCATGAAAATTTGTGCACTGGGGGAGAGGGGTTCCTCAGCCCGGCCTGCCCCCTCTCACAGTCCAGGAGCCCTCAGGGGATGTCCTACTGATGGCTTAGCCTAGGCCACAGTCTGGCCTTCCTCTGCGGGAGGCAACAGGACCAGTCAGGGGAAGGCACCACCCCCATCACCCCGCTGCTGCTGCCACTGCCGGCCACTACAGCTGCAAGGCCTGAGCCCTGGGCCTCCCAGCTGCTGTAGCTTTGTCCAAATGGATGTCCGGAAGACATCTGCTCTAATTAGCATATTACCCCTTTATTAGTATAGATTGTTCCATACATCCTGGAAGGATAATTTTTAACAGCTGTGTGACCCATTTTTGTTTTGCTACCTACTACACTACTAAATTATTATAAAGCTTTTTTATTAATAGTAGATGACAACTTAAAAACTATTGACACATTTATGTATTTTTCTTTGGAAACATGTGAGGGACTTACTGATAAGATACCATGTTGTTTCCCCAGGTATGTTTTTCATTTTGAAGATTTTAAGTTTTCATTTGTAAAATTTTCATTATAAATTATATGCTCTCTGTCATTTTATTAAGTTTTACATATTTTAATAAGTCACATTTAAATAATATTTATTATAAGGGTCTATATCTACTTTTCCTTTTTATAATGCAGCCCAAGTAAAATCAAAATTTTTATTAGTTAACATTTTTCTCACTATTGTTGTATTTACACTTCCAGATCCAGAAACTGACCTTAAACATGCCTCTATACTTTTCACACCATCTGCTTTCCTCTAATAATGATAAAAGAACCCAATATAAGAACAATGTATACTACTCACTCAAAATGTTATAATAGTCACAAACTGGAAAAAAACATCAGAAAACTTTCTTTCCAAAAAATATCCTGAACATTCATAAATGACATCCAGTCTTGACGATTTGCTGATCCAGATAAAACACTAAGGTTCTTCGCAACTAACTGCACATTACATAATATACAATTCAATGGACCATGTTTACACCTTGATATAATATTGATCAAATTAACCACCATATATCAGACAATTGAATTAATGCCCATGCCAGCTACCTCATTTGCAGGGCCCAGTGCAAATTAAAATGTGACACCCTGCCTAGACATGCTAATGTCAATCCATTTTTCCAAGAGCCCACTGCCTAACCCCTGATGGACAGGCGACCCCAGGAGGAGTGTGGCAGCATCCATGAGGCAGAGGCAGAAAGGGGAAATGGGGTAACTCAGGGCACAAAAAGGTAGCATGGAGTGGATGCTGGGAGGCAATGGAAGCAGGATCATACATGGGCCAAGACTCTCAGCCCCTGCACATGCTCCACTCACTGTCCCATCTGACTTCACTTACAAAACACAAACTCAGAGATAAAATGATTAAGAATTTCAAGATGGTGACCACAAAGCATTAAACTCTAAGCACAGGATCCTTTTGAGTGGGGGGCCCTGAACAGCTGCACTGGTCGCACCCCCACAAAGCCAGCCTTGGAAATGACTGTGAACAAAAGAGCAAATGATGTGTTCCTGGCCAACGCACCCCGTCTCACACAGCCAGCCTGCACATGGCCAGTCATGATAGCTGCAGGATTTGTTGCAGAATGAAGAATATCTGATGCACTCTCTCTCATAATCTATTCTTTTCTGGGTTTGTTTTGTATGGGTGTGGGTTTGTTGTTGTTGTTGTTTTGTATTGAACTCTATCTTTTTATTTATCAATTAACAGTTGATATACAACACTATATTAGTTTCAGGTATACAACATAGTGATTATACATTTATATAACTTACAAAGTGAGCACCCCAATAAGTCGAGTACCCATCTGACACCATACATAGTCATTGCAATGTTAGAGGCCCAATGCACAAAATTCGTGCAAGGGGCTCAGTCCTTGCAGCCCTAGCTTTGTCCGTAAGGACGTCTGGAAGGTCGTTTGGCTGTTCAATCTAATTAGCATATTACACTTTTATTATTATGAACTATTGACTGTATTCCCTAGTCTGAACTTTACATCTTGTAACTATTTTTTTCCATTACAGTTTACATTCAACATTATTTTGCATTAAAAAGAGAATATTATTTTGTATTAATTTTAGGTCTACAGTGGTTCTTTTTTTCTTTCTTTATAATTATGACCCATGTGTCCTCCTGAGGTAGGAAGCCTGTCCTCCTGGCAGCAAGAATGTGACCAGGTAACAAATATAAAGAAAGAAAAAAAAGAAATGTGACCAGGAGTCAGCAACCCTGGCTGCCTCTCTACCTTTCCACATGTTTGCTACATTGCTTCATTTCTCTGGCCCTCTGCTTCCTTATTATTTAACTCCTCATGTAATAAAGTTGGCTTTCTTATTATGAATTATTAATGAAAGGGTTAGGACAGGTGACCTCTAACATTTCCTCCAGCTCTGTTTCTGAGAGAAGGAAACAACACAAATAGATGTTTGACAAATGGCATTTGACCTCTTGACTGTTTTATCTCCATTTTTAATGGACTCGTGGTAATCAATACACTTAGATTCATCAAAGCCATATCTGAACTGTTTCGTGTGATGTTGTTGCCACACAAAAGCCAAAAGAAATGAGGCGTGCCATGTGGAGGTGGCGTAGGCAAAAGGAGGCTTCGTTTCCTTAAGGCCTAGCAGCACATGGGTTAATTCTATCACCCCAGGTGTTTAAGTAACAATAATTAGTACCTAGGACAAGTTCTTTTATCTCAGGTATTCAAAGGGCTTTGTGTCGTTAACCCATTAATCTCCCTGCCTCAAGCCCTCAGGTCAGGAGGAATCTCCTTAGAAGACAGGCTGGCCAGAACATCACAACAGTGAGGAATGACTGACTAACTAGAGGGGCTGGAAGGAGGGAAAAGGTCACCAAAATAATTCTCTTGGAAGAATTAAGTGAGAAATCCTCTCTTGGTCTACTGACAACAATTTAACCACTCACTAGGCTTTTTGAGTGAATTCTCATGGATGTCACATTTCATCATCTAGAAAATCTCTTTACCCTTTAATGTAAACTTTAGATTAGCCTTACAGCTTCAGTCTGACCACAATTATTCCTAAAGCAAGTAAAGGGGAGGACTCGCTTCCCTAGAATATTCTTCTCTCAAAGGGAAAACAACAACAACAACAACACAGCTTTTTAAAGTTAAGCCATCTCTAAAATAGAACCACCCCACTTCAGGGTGACTTTGGGGTCAGTTAAAGTCCTGACTTGTTTAAAGTGGGTTTCATTAGAAAGCATCTATTGGAAAAGCACACTGATGAAAAGTACCTTCACAAGGCGGGAATGCTATCATTAGGATCCTTCAATTAAACAATCTGTCCACCACCCAGGAGGTACTCCACTTGGGGCCAGGTGCTATGGGTGCATAAAATGTGGAACTTGACCCGTAAGCAGCTATCAATCTAATCGAGAGGATGAGGCTAATACAAATACAATAAATTAATAAATGTAGTTATTATTTTTAATACATTTATTTTATTCATAAATTAATTAATGCAACTAAAATAGGCAGAGAATATGGTTTCTTTAATTTTGAACAGATAGACCCTATGTGCTTGCTTGTTGAGTTCACAGAAAGAGGGGACAAATGAGAGCTGGAGTGATCAGGAAGGCAGGAAAGCTCATAGACAAGATAGGATGAGCTACCAGTGATGGCGAACCTTTTGAGCTCGGTGTGTCAGCATTTTGAAAAACCCTAAGTTAACTCTGGTGACGTGTCACATATAGAAATTTTTTAATATTTGCAACCATAGTAAAACAAAGACTTACATTTTTGATATTTATTTTATATATTTAAATGCCATTTAACAGAGAAAAATCAACCCAAAAAATGAGTTTGCGTGTCACCTCTGACACGCGTGTCATAGGTTCGCCATCACTGACTGCTAGACCTTTTTTTAAAAAAAATCCTCACCCCTGGATATTTTTCTATTGATTTTTAGGGAGAGTGGAAGAGAGATAGAAAGACAGCAAGAAATATCGATGTGAGAGAAACACATCGGTCGGTTGCCTCCTGCGCACGCCCCAACCAGGCGCCCGGGCCAGGGAGGAGCCTGCAACTGAGGTACATGCCCTTCACTGGAATAAACTTGGGACCCTTCGGTCTGCAGGCCAACACTCTACCCACTGAGCCAAACCAGCTAGGGCTGAGCTAGATTTTAAAGGTAGGGAAAGTATTTGGGTAGGAAACAGGATCAATGGGAATAAAGCACAAAGGATAAGTAGGAATAAAGCAAAGGCAATCCAGGTCAGGGACAACATCAAAGAGAAGGCAAGCAGATGGGTGCTTGTTTACTTGGGAGGCAGTGGGAAAACCAATCTGGATAAACCACAGGGCCAGGAGACCTGAAAGAAATATGGATGAGAAAGGTAGGGCTAGGTCACAGAGCAACTTGAAACCAGACTAACAGGTACTGATTTGGGGTCTTCAGATGTCTTTGTCAAACTACAAATATCCAGGAAAAGAACCAAGGAGTACATTGGGAGCAGGGTGGAAGGATGAGGAGGGGGCCCATAGCCAGTATAAGTGGGACACAGTATTGTGTGTTCTACTATATGTGACCGCAAGAGAAAAGGAATATGATCTGCCAACATCAGCTGGTAACTTTCAGTTTTGGGTTCTATCTTCGGCCCTAGGAATGCCCCAGTAGAATGAGAGCCAGAACAAATACATTCTGATACAGGGTGAGGAGAAGAGGGATAGAGGGAACTTAAGCCAAAGCCCACACTTGATGGACAGCCAAGACTTGAGCAAGGACTTCTAAAAGAGAGTAGCAGAGAAGATAAATTTCCCCCAATTCACAATTTTGCCAATGACTGGCCCTTTAAATGCACATACCCTCTTTCTGGCCCAGTAAAAGTTTTATTCCTTTGTTGAATGAATGCTCTTTGGATCTTACAATCAAAATCAAGATGTGAGGAAGACTCTGGAGACAGCTTTGCAGGAAGTAGGTCAGGAAAAGAATGAAGGGTCTTCATATAAGACCAACTGAAGGCTTCTCTCAGCTTCCAGAACACATTGGTGTATATGGGGAGCAAGCAGTCATTCCGAAGTTCACTCCCCCTTCAGGACCTCCCTCAGGCCAAGGTGCCTGGAGTGAGCAGTGGAGTGGAAAATAATTGTTATCACCAAAGAAGTCTCTGTAGAAAAGTTGCTGTGAAACTGGAATAGGTGTGTCTTTCTGACCTTCTGGGTTTTTTATAGGCACTGCAGGAATCTGAGTGAGGGCCTCAGTCCTTCCGCCCATTTGGGGAGAGAATAAAGAAGCTGAGGTTGTCTCCTTCTTACTCATTGGCAGTTACAACCTCGCAGTCACCACAGCCTCAGCTTCCAGGGTGGACACAGAGAAGGTAAGTCGGAATGAAGGGACCATGCCCTCAGCTGTAAACCTGGGTCACTCCAGCCATCTGGCTTGGGAATAACTGAAGAGGAGGAGAGCTAGGAGTATTCAATTGCAAGGTACTTTTTTCCAAATGAATATGTGGAATTTTTTTCCTAGACAACCTCTGTTAAGACATAGATTTTGGTGCTAAACTATCCAAAAAGTTATTTAAAGGCAGGGACCATGTTGTATTTGTTCATTCTTTGATGAACAAATAATAAATATTGAACAATAACATGATGCATTGAATTAACTTGAATTTAAAGAAGGGACAGTCATTAATATTACTAGGAAAAATCACCTGTCTGTCTCCCTGAAGCAGTGCATCAGTGTCTTGAGTGATCCAATGATCCATTAATGTCAACAGCCCTTGTCCTGGAGCCTGATTTAACTGGAATCCTATAGATCATGCATACCTTGTCAAACACACCAATTAATGAAAAAGATTCTGCATTAACTTCAAAAAGCCTTGTAACAGAGAAATAGTAACATAGAAATGGATGAATTATCTGGAAAGACTGTTCTGTTCTTCCCAACAGGAGAGAGCTAGGATAGTTTTGAGGGCTTGATAGTTTGGGGCTATTTCCTGTAGTATGTGCAGATGTCTTTATTTTAGCCTGAGAGACATTATAGGGACATGCATATACCTAACATGCATTCTTGTGGGTAGATGTAAAGCTATAAGTTTGTCTCATCTTTTTTCTGCAGGAAAACAGAAGTTCATTCTCGTGAGGTGCACTTACAGTCACCATGTATGAGGACTACAGCCAGTCCACTGGGGACTATTATTTCCTCTGTGACACAGAGGGGCCGTGGGGCATCGTGCTGGAGTGCCTGGCAATAATTGGCATAGTGGTTACAATTATTCTGCTCTTGGCATTTCTCTTCCTCATGCGAAAGGTTCAAGACTGTTGCCTGTGGAATGTCCTCCCCACCCAGGTCCTCTTCCTCCTGGGTGTGCTGGGGCTCTTTAGCCTTGCTTTTGCCTTCATCTTCCAGTTCAATCAGCAGACTGCCCCTGTACGCTACTTTTTCTTTGGGGTTCTCTTTGCTCTCTGTTTCTCATGCCTCTTGGCTCATGCCTCCAACCTGGTGAAGCTAGTCCGCGGTGGGGTCTCCTTCTCTTGGACGACACTTTTGTGCATTGCTATTGGTTGTAGCCTGTTGCAGACAATCATTGCCATTGAGTATGTCACTCTCATAATGACCAGATGCATGATGTTTGTACAAATGGCACCCTGTCAGCTCAATGTGGACTTTGTGGTACTCCTGGTCTATGTCCTTCTCCTGATGGCCATCACCTTCTTCGTCTCCAAAGCCACCTTTTGTGGCCCGTGTGAGAACTGGAAGCAGCATGGAAAGTTCATCTTCGCCACTATGCTCATCTCCATCATTATCTGGGTGGTGTGGATCTCCATGCTCCTGAGAGGCAACCCACAGCTCCAGCGGCAGCCCCAGTGGGATGACCCTGTCGTCTGCATCGCCCTGGTCACCAATGCATGGGTGTTCCTGCTGCTGTACATCATACCTGAGCTCTGCATTCTCTACAGATCGTGTAAACAGGATTGCTCTGTACAGGGCAACGCCTGCTCAGCCCCCGTCTACCAATGCAGCTTCAGAGCGGAGAACCAGGAACTCTCAAGAGGTACTTTCCTGGGGGTATTCAGAGAGCAGGGAGGTTCTTCTGTGGGAGACACAGGAGAGACATAGGACAAAAGGGATAGCCAAGAGGGAACAAAAAGGGAGTGGTCAGAATTTAGTGGATGGCTAAATAGTTCAAGCATGGAAATGAAGACCCCAGAATCAAGGTTAAACTGTTATGAAAAATGAGCTCTTCCAAAATACAGAGCGACCAATGGAATGAGACCAAGACAGAAATGAATCAAAGGCCCTAAGTGAAGAGGGTGTGGCTCTAGTGCTCATGCTGGGTAAAGAGAGGCACCCACTATAAAATGAGCTAATCAGCCTCAAATTAGGCTTGCACCACGCAACTGCATGACATATAATGCTAAATCCAGATGTTGTGGCTGTCAAGTACAAAAGTCAATCCTGGCAACAGTGATTGACATTTTAAAAGTTAAGTCTCAAAGTTAATTTTCCCAAACATCATAATAAACTGATTTGCAGGACTCATCACCTCGTTAAAGTCACAAAGCCCAATAACTCTGGTTCTCTGCTTTTCCAAGTGTTCACTGCTTAAAACCCTTCAGGGTTTACAAAAAGGGACAGGAAGAGGCATTAAATCAGAATCCTGATAAAGGCACAGATGTACAATCATTAATAGAAATAAAGCAATGTGCTTATGTGACATTTTCATGATAATTTCTAGGTCACATTTTGATCCTTATGTAAGAGCAAGCCACCTGACTATCCTTTTATTAAAGAATAAAATATATTGTCCATGCCAATAAGGAGGCTTGGACACCAACAACCTGGGGAAAATGGTGGCTAATTTCAGTCATCTGGAAATATGTCAAAATTCTTTATTTCCTTTCTAAAACATCTGGCATATCATTCATAACCAAATGTCATAGTTGTACATCAATTCCTGTGTCTTAATAGGCATCTGATTTCTCACAATTTATTTCTAATGTGCAAAGATGATGCTATTTAATAGACTGCAAAGCACATATAATGTTCACTAGGCTCAAAAAATTAATAGAAGCTTTCCTTTCAAGTGCATACACTTTTTAAAGCTGTAATCTATGGCTAATTACACATTCCCATTAAATCCTTCTCAGATAGATGCATCCATTAATTCTTTTCAGTTCAGATGACCGAGAGTCAGACCTTGACAGTATATATCCTTCCGATAGCAGTTTTTCATTGCTTGCCGATGCTGTGTAATCAGCTCGCTGAGGTTTGTGGCAGAATTGCCGAGTCCATCTTTCTTGAAACTACTTCTCATAGTTCTCACCAGAAGATAGGATAAAACTTCCTGTGTTTGTTTTATTGTTGTTTCATGTTTCCAGGAAACAAAAGTCAGAGAGAGAAAGAGAAGTCTTAGTTTTATAAACCCCAAACACACTGGAATTGGTAATGATCAATATTCCATACCTCAAAAGTATTGGACCAGTGTTTAAAGTTGTCGAAGGAGTGTCCTGGTGGAAGAGAAAGAGCTTGCAAACTCACAGTGTTTCCTGGGACTAGCCCTGTCCCTCGAGCATGGTTAGAAAGTCCATTTCTGAGCAGAAAATAGCCTGCCAGTGATAGTCAGTGTCAGCGTAGTTTGATACTTTTTTGGGTGCGGTGGGGTCGGGGGGGACAATTGTGTAGCAAAGAACACATAGATTGTGCTCCAAAATCAGACAGAATAACGAGAAACTTAAGTTTTAGAGAATGGAATCAGAATTTAGGTCACCTGGAAAAAAGTACAAATATCAAATATTAGAAGAATGGTTAAAATTCAATAAAAAGTACAGGATTACACCTAGCTAGGAAAAACATACAAAGAGACACAAAATAGAGAAGAACCAGGCAGGTAGAGTATAATAAGTACAGTATAATAACAATTACTTGAAAAATCCTAAGTGTGTCATAGGTCATGCGCTGGCAGTGGGACAGCAGCTTAGCACTCTTTGTTTTTGTTTGCTCAGGAAACAATCACCGTCCTATATAAACAGACATGTGGTCAGCAAGAACAATCAGGCCATTGTACTCAACATGGGTCAGTCTCTAACAAGAACACCCCTTCCAGTCCTGGGATCCACTAATGAGAAGTGTGGGGAACTTGGAGAGGTTTCGGTGGGAAACCACAGTGATGATTAAAGGGTTAGAACGTCAGACCTCTTCGGAAGGACTAAGACAATGAAACTGAGATGGCCGTTCTGGATGTGCCATTCTCGTAGACTGTTTAAATTACCTCTCGCTCAGTTCTGTACTGAAACATGACATCTTGTTTGAGTCTGTGAAGTCTGCATTTGTTATGTGACTCTTCTGATTAATACTGTTTGTTGCTGTGACTCCAGCCACATAATTATTTGATTTACCACTGGGTTGTGGGACCAGAATTATTCAACTGCAAGAAGAATAAGCCAAGAGGGAATTAGCAGGGCATTTCACACAAGTATACAAACCTCTCTCCCAGAGACTGTTGTCCTGTTATTTTCTGTCTCCAACTGAAGACAATGGGTAGAAATGGACTCAAACCAAAGCATGAGGGATTTAGATGAAATAGGAAAATAAGGGTTGGTAAACACTGAAAGAGATCAGCAAAGGGGATTAAGGACCCCATTTCCTTGGAAGGCTTTCGAAAGAAGATTAGGCTTTATCTCTCTGAAGTGGCTTACGGACTTAACTCCAAGATATAAAAACATCTGGATGAAGAATGACAATGCAGTCATGTTGCCACAGGACACCAAACAATTGGGTATAAATATTCTATGCCCTGTTACAAATGTGTCCCTAAAAAGCAGTATATTGATTGATCTTTTTAAATTAGTTGTTCTGTTAACTGAGAATTTTAAATGTGATAGAATTTGCAGAGACCTTAAGTATAGTAGAATATCAGCTATGAATCATTTTTAGGATGGGAAAGCTCCTTTTATAATTATTGACTACTTTACCTGTTTTAGACTAATTAGAATATAGTTGTATCAGGCTTGGTAAAAGCAAGACCCATGAATATTTGAAAGTATCACATTATTGTGGGCATTTTTCTGTCCAGTGTTTGAATGCGTACAAACAAACCTCATATTATTTCATTTGAAGGTTTAAAGACAAAAATAATAAGTCCATGTAATATAAAAATGGGTCAATGACTACAAAATAATATGAACCAAGAGAAAAATGTTTTTGCAAACATAGGCCGTTTGGGTTGTTTTCCTTGTAGCAACTCCTCACTTTTGCTGAACATAGTTCTTTTTGAGAATTCTCAACATTTTTTTCTTCAAGGCACCCACCTTACTATGAGAAACCCAATTTGAATGGTCCCAGGGGGTATGACTTTCATTTGTTCTTTCATGGGAACACATTGCAAACCCGCTCTTTTGTCACCCTCAAGAGAGAGAACTGGCATAAAGCGGGGAGGAAGGCAGCGAGCTGGAGAACTGGGCTTCTCTAATTGATGATCTGGTCTGATAAGAATGTTGGATGAACATTGGCTACCAAGGGGTTGAATGTGAAGGAGTCTTGTTATGCCACAAGGAACAAAGTTAAACCAAAAATTCAGTTCATTCTCCTGTGAAGGAAAAAAGAGCCTTTCATATATCACTGGATCCAACCCCTCTGAAAAATGCCAGTAGGATGATGCCAGAGCATCATTTATAACTATGCCACCAGCACTCCCACCAATAATAAAACACAAAGGATAGCACTGTGGTGGTTTTTATATAGCATAGCCTATTCCAAGGGCTTTATATCTCTTAGTTGATTTAATCTCCAAAACAAACCAATGACATAGATTTACTGTTTTGATCATCATGATCCCTCTTTTACTTCCATCAGGAAACAAAGGCAACCATCAGTTAAGGAATTGGGCCCTGGGTCACACAGCTAACCAATGAGAGAGCAGAGCCAACTCTATAGCCACGAAGTGTGAATACTAGTGGCCTAGCTGTGTCTGTAACCATCAAACAACAAACGTGTATCGAGCCAGGGCCTAGCCTGAGAGACAAACACAGCTACTTTCTTCATAAAGCTACAGTCCTGTTGAGGAGACAGACATTCAACAAATAACTACATGTGTGATATGCTACAACAATATAAAATTGTCTTTAATGATGTGTTATATCATGTCCAGTTTTTTTTACATCGAATCAAAATGTGTAGTGTCAAGCCTCAAGAGACTTTAGAGAGGACGTGGTTGAGGTTTTTCCTTTTGCTGCGGAAGACAGTGAGATGCCCTGGTCTTGCGGTGATACTAGACAGCGAAGGCTCCGACCCAGTGCCCGTGTGTTTTCTCTAGAAAGCAATGCGGAATCTCCAGCCCCTGTAATTACTAACCACAGATGAGCTTCTCCTGAACACAAAAGGCTCTCCATAGACAATCTTCCTCAGAAGCTTTAAAAAATACTCTTTTTTAAATTACAGATTTTTTTGTTGTTGTTCGAACAGCCTCAATGGAGAATTCCTTTTTAAAGGGCCAAGAGCCTCTTTGCAAACCATGAAATCTTCTCCTAGTCCTCGTGTGCTGTCTCCCAGTGAAGCTCTGACACTAACCCAGCCCTTCCCTCCTTTGGCTTTCAGCCCGAGACAGTGATGGAGCTGAGGAGGATGTAGCATTAACTTCATATTCAGCTACAGGTAAATGTGCTCATCTACACTCACCAGAGAGGCCCAGAGCAAGCATTCCCGCCTTAGGAGAGCGGTCAGGCTTTGTCTCCCATGGCTTCGACTGACCTGAGAGAGGAGTGGCAGGGCAGGGTCATCCTTACAGGCATGTGGAGCTTGAGCCTTCTAGATTAAACCATACCAGGGTGGCACAATAGAAGCAAGTCAGGCCTTTTGCCTCTGCCCAAGCCCCTCCCAATCCCCATCGCCACTGCCGTCAGCAGTATATTCTGGTGCAGTGAGTGTCCCTGGAAAGAAAAGGTAGCTTGAGGGTTTGTTTGAGGCTGCAGAGAAGCCTGCTGTTTGCCCTAGGCACAAGAGCGGGGGATTGTAAGTATGTTTTTAGTATCAGCTGTCAAAATGACCCCCTGAGCCCCACTGGCTGCCTGTCTGAGTCACTGTCCAGCTCCAGCTGCCCAGGCTGCCCCAAGAGCTGGGCTAGGTCTTGACATCATCATCTGTATGTCCAGATGGATGTACCAGTTTTAATCCTTCTGGGCAAAAGCAGAGGGAACACCGCTGAGTAGAATTGGAGGAAACTTGTTTTTGTGCTGGGATAGCCTGAAATCACACAATCCAGACACAATTCTTGTACTGTGGGGATCAGAAGTAACTAAAATGCAAGAGTGAAAGTCACAAACTGTACTAGGCAACTCTAGGCTAATCCCTCTGGTCTGTTATCTGAGACTCGGCCTTTTCCTGGAATGACGCACAGTCCAGGACATAGCTGTATCATTTGCTATAATTAACCCTCTGGGGGGCCTTTCACAATGGGAAAAATCTTTAGTATTCCCTGTGAGAATTTCTTGGGTTACTTTCAACTTTCGGTGATCAGCTATTCAAGAATCTTGCAGAGATTCTTGTTAATGACTAAGAGTAAAGAAGTTCTGATATGGGTAGGCTCAATGTTTTTTTCCTTTTTTATTAAGAAAGCATTCAATGATGGTGAAATAATAATATTTTAAGCATAGTTCTAGAGAGTATCATTCCCTATGTTGGCTCAGAAAGTTTATGATGGCATTTCTTCCTTTCTAGACTGTTGATCTCACAGAAGAGTATGTCATCCCACGGCTAAACTCTGATGCAGAATTATAAAGTCCCCAGGAATCATGAGTAGTGAAAACCCAGAAGACCATCCTAATGTAGCCCTGGTGGGCCACTGGGGAGCCCACAGAATCACACTGCCAACAAATATCACCTCATCCTTCTTGCTCTGCTTCCTGGTCCTCTCCATCCATCTGGACCTTCATCAGAAGACTGCCTGTTCAAGCATAATTACAGTCTTGCTGGCCACCCTACCTGACTATGTGTCTCTTTCTTCATTTTGTAACTGAAAGCTTCCCTTCCTTAGCAATGCCAGAACAAACTGGTTCCTCCTACCAATGGGACTGAAAGACCCTGGTCTGAAGAAATTAGGGTCACGCTAATATGACAAAGTCTAGAGGTCAGTAGCAACTCACTTTTGGAAGTCATTTTTATTTGTGTGTTTGTTTGTTTTGTTAATCCTCACCCCAAGGATATTTTTCCATTGATTTTTAGAGAGAGTGGGAGAGAGGGAAGAGGGGAAGAGAGATAGAGAAAGAGGAGAGAGAAATATCGATGTGAGAGAAACACATGGATTGGTTGCCTCCCACAGACACCTGCCCAGGGTCAGGGATCGAACCTGCAACCCAGGTATGTGCGTGCCTTGGACAGGGAATCAAACCCGAGACCCTTCGGTGTATAGGCCAATGCTCTAACCACCGAGAAACACCAGCCAGGGCTAGTCACTTCTTATAAAGGGCCCTTACATATCTGTGACCCAGCATTTGTGATAAAAGTCATAGCAGAATCCTCAGGATCTCACAGTTGGGTATTTTAAATAACGCGGACATTTCATAGACTTGGAGGCTGGCAGGCTCTCTCCCATGATGTCTGCACCCCAGACAGCGAGTGTGATGGCATATGCGGCTGAGGTCAGTGACCTGCTTTGATGAACCAATAACAGCAAAGAAAGAGTCACCCAGTTGATGCTCATAAAGGATTTTAGGTGCTGCACATAAAAAGCAGGGTCTGCCTGTCTTGAAGTTTCTAATGAACCGATGCCTCTGCACTAATTACTCTGCCTTCATTCCTCATGCAGCCCCACGTCCTTCCCCATGGATTCATCTGTCCTTAGTACCCACTTGTAATATGTAGCAGGTAGACCAGGACAGGGTCAGAGGTGTGCTGCCAGAAGGGTTCTAAGGATCTCATTCAGCCCAATGACCTTGCAGATGAGGAAGCAGAACCCTAGAGAGATGGAATGACTTGCCCCAAATCACACAGTCGTTAGTGGTTTTCCAACACATAGACAACTCTTTTCCCCACTCCAGGAGGCTGTCCATGCCTATATTTCTGTATTTACAAGGAAGGTGTGCTCCTCCCCTGAGAACCAAATGGGATATTTCAGACCAGTGAGTGTTGAGCACTGCTGGGTAAAAGATCTTTGAAAAATAGCTAAGACTCCATACATGGGAAAAAAAAAAAAGCCTTTTTGATGACCAATGTACAGCATGGACTTCTTTAGTGTCAGCAGTATCTCCTGAGCATGTGCAGGGTACCCGGAACCATTCTCAGGCTCGGTCCTGGGCAGACAACGCTGCTTTGGTAGATCTATGTTATTTGTGGGGGAGATAACACAATGCAAAGAATGTTTTTTATTTTTATTGATTTTTAGAAAGAGAGAAAGGGAGAAGGAAAGAGAGAACAAAACGTTGATTGGCTGCCTCCTGCACATCCCGTACTGGGATGGAGCCCACAACCCGGGCATGTGCCTTGACAGGGAATGGAACCGATGACCTTTGGTGCATGGGATGCTCAACCAACTGAGCTACACCAGCCAAGGCAACAGCTCTCTCCTTTTAGAGATGAGGAAAGGGACTTGCCCAGGATAACAGGGCTTGTTAGTGACAGAACCAAATAGAATCCAGTTCCCCAGCTTCTGTTCAAATGCTCACCTTCTACACAATGTTCCATTTTCGTATATTTTTCTGTTACCCTCAAATTAACAGCTCCTTTTCTAAATCTGTGCCCTGAGCAATGTTCTCAGCACAAACCAGTACCTGGGTTACGTGACCAGAGTTTTACCTTCTGCTTTTATTGGTAATAAGAAAAGAAAAAACACACAAAACATTAAGCCTTGGACCTATTGATTAGGTGGAATACTACTTAACAAACCACATAAAGACCCTAATTTAAGAGGGAACAGCAATCCATGCAATCTCCCATCTCTGGAAGAAAACCATCATCGCTGATTCTCCTCGTTTCTAATCCCCAAATGATAGCAATGACACCTTTGACATAATTCTGTTTATTTTGTTTGTTTTACAGGCAGGAAATGTTGAGTCAGCTCACAAATTTTAATGAACACATTGAGACCATCTATGATAGCTCATACTGTTTCCCAAAATGTTTTTCCTAAAATTAGTAAAGATAAAATTGAACATCTTTGTACCAAATTGCCTCTGACGTGTATATAGCACAATTTAATCAAATGTTGGACTATGTATTAGTGAGATTTGGGGGGCTGTATGTTCCAAGTATTTCGTTCAGGCTGTTTCAGGAATGAAGTTGTACTGTAAGGTTACACATGGCAGCAGGGAGACAAAACTTTCTCTGGGAACCCAGTATAGTCACTCATCTGGCTTCATCTAGATCTAGATGGACTGCTGTCAGGCATTGGGAGGAGCTTGTTGTCCCCTGCCCTGGCCCCACAACCCCTCCTTAGCCACTATCAGCTGACTGACTTTCTCCCTATATGTCATAATTCAGACTCCTAAGAGGGGGTCTGATTGGTCCAGCTATTCATCACTGTCTCTGATTGGTAGCTCTTTTGCGTTGTTCCTCCTCTTAATTTACAGTCAGCCTGTGGATTGGATGCCCTTGGGTCCAGTACCCACCATTGGTCCATTCGGCTGGGTTGGTCATGTGGTACAGACTCGGTCACATATGTCTGCTCCCTAGTGAGAAGTGTTCTCTGGGCAACAGGGGAAGGCATAACATGCATCGTGACTGACCAACTCAGGAGATATTAATCCAGGAAAATAAAATTTTATTAAGTTATAGAATATTTTAATGAAAATACAATTTTATTCCTTTTGAGTTTATGAAGCAATTCACATAAAGCTAAAAACCCCAATAGTCTTCTAAGTTGAGATTCATGAGGAACCATTTAAAAGAATAAATAAAATTATGATTAGCCTATTGTACTCAATTACTCAATTCAATAAGTATTACTTGAAGATCTAAACTCATTTACTTATATGTAATGGGTTATATAATTTGAAAGGCACTTATTTTCTTAAGTATTTTAAATAGTCCTCTTCTGATTTTATTTATTTATCCAAAAGAAAGGGCATCAATGAAAAACTTCACTATAAAATACCTTCCTGATGTAAATGGCTGGTTAGCTCAGTTAGAGCACAGAGCTAACAAAATATTTGCCCGGGTAGGTATTATTTAATATATCCTTCATCTTGATGCTTTTTTTCCTAATTCAAAGAGCATCAAAGGTTTATGTCCCTCCACATTAAATCTCATAATATCCCCATAAACTTAAAGGGTCTCTACTTATCATCCCTTATTTCAACCTGTGGTGTGGTTAGGCTAACTTTCCCTCACTCTCTCTACCCATTATTCCTTCATTCTTCTTTTACATCAATGCTCCCTTTTCCTAGGATTATATCTTCTTCGTATTGGTCAGATTTGTGCCTTTTTATCCTACTTTTCATCCTCCCACAATCAGTTCTATCCCTACTTTTTCTCAGAAACTTCCTCTGGACACATGGGGACACAGAGTTGTCACACACCAAGACCAACTTAACTTATGGCACAATGAGGTTCCCTTTTTTTCTCTTCACACTTAGATAGTAAACAAGATACTTCTGTAGCACCTTTCTCAGAATAAGCCTAATCATCTATTTTAAAAGCACACAATGAGAAATAAACCAGAAAAATCTATGTTGTTTCCTTGGTAGAAAAGCCTCTGTATTTTGCACTTGAGGGAGATGCTTCTCAATTAACATTAAATGGGAGTGATCATGAAGAACTTGACTTTGAGAAGTAATACTTGACATCTGAGTAAAGAAAGACTTTTCTTGGAATTGTTAAAAATGTCTTAATGGCTCAGGCCAGTTTGAAGCTACTGGTCTCTTCTGAGAGATCATGTCTGCTGCTCTTCAAAGATAGATTAGTTAGAATTAAGTTTGCATTTTAACATATAGCAGAACTCGCTTATTTAAAGAACTTCAAAGTGGCTACCTCAGGAGACACAGAGATGCACCATTGCTTAAACTCTGATTAGAATGCCTTTCCTGGACTGCCTTCAAGGATGTCTCAAGGAAATCAGTGGGACTAGGTTACTATGGGGGTTAAGCTGTCCGATTGAAGAAGTGAGTTGAATGATGAATTTCTAATATTGATCTTATCAAAATACTCTCCTATGTTTTAAATCAAATAGAAAAAGTTAATATAAACTCTCAAGCCTGGCTGGGTAGCTCAGTTGGTTGGAGCATGGTCCCAAAGCCAGGGTTGCAGATTCGATCCCCAATTGGGGCACATGCAAGTATCAACCCATGAATGAATAGATAAGTGGACAACAAATCAACATTTGTCTCTCTCATATTCTCTCCCTTTTTCTCTCTAAAATCAATGACTAAAAAAATTAAAAGTAAAATAAACTCTTGAAAAAATCTCAAGCGCCTCATTGCCTAATCTGTTTGCAGCCTTGGTCAACTCTCATAAACCCATGAGAGGACCGTGACAGCCACACCAGCCTGGAAACCCCAGCCTGATTGGGAGCAATTGCTCCTGTTGCAAAATAACACAGGGTTATAAAGCAAACACACCAAAACAGCCTGTTTTATAAAATTTTGATGTGTTGTTTATCATGGACTTTTTTGCATTAATTTTTATTATTAAATTTTTGTATAAAATATTATTGATCATGATTACTGAGGGTTTGGACACTCCCTTGAATTCTGTGCCCAAGGTAAGTGCCTCGCCGTCCTAACCCCAGCCCTGCAGATCAGACTTGCCTCCTGTGGAAGGGTATGAGCCGGGAAGGAGAGGGAACCCTAGCTGCACAGTAGAATCACCTGGGAAGTTTTAAAAGCTCTCCATGGCCTGACCTCACCACAGACCAATTACATCAGAATTTCTGGGAGTGGAGCCCAGGCATGGTTATGTTTTAAAATCTTTCCAAATGATTCTGTTTTGCAGCCTGAGTTGCAAACCACTGCCATAAGCAGATAATTAGAATTGGATGGAAGGAATTAGAAAGAGAGAGACATCAGGATCCAGGCCTGGGTAACTAAGGGGATAAGGGTTCCACTTATAGAAGAAGTAACCCAGGAGGCGAGCTCAGGAAGAGAAACAGGTGTGGGATTGGAGAGGACAGCAAATGAGTACAGAGTTGAACCAGTAGAGTGTGACATGGAAATGCACAGATGAAGATAAGGCTGTGAAGTTCCAAAAGACAGAGAAAAAGATTCAGGAACGAGCTTAGAGGTGGTGGAGGAAATTGTAGGGGGAGAGGTGATTGGATTGGGAGCATAAAGAGAGGCCTCGAGAATGCCTAGAGGTGGAGAAGGCTGCTCCCTCCCTAAAGGGATTCTCTCCTGATACCTCTGCCTCCACACCCAGTTCCACCTTTAACACTGGGGCATCTCCACCAAGGTCCCGTTTGCAGAGCCACACTCTAGCTCTGAATGAGTAAACCAAGAGAGCATACTGAGATTCTTCAAAGATTGGGAAGGCAGCTGCTGGGGCTTGCCTGGAAGATGGGTGAATCAGCAAAAGAAGGAGAAATGGGGACAACTATCCAATGCCTGTCCCCAGACCTGCCTAATCAGCACAATCAGCTGGGGTACTTGTTATAAATAAAAATGTTCATAGCGGGGCCCAGACCTACTCACCCAGAACTTGCAGGGGTGGGCCCTGGGATTCCTGTTTTTAAGTTCCTAGGTAACTCTTAAGATTGTATGAGTTTGGGAAGCACTGATCTGTTGACAAGAAATGGCTTCCTCTGCGCTCTGGTTTGTAGCAAACACCTTCCAGGCTTTGCCAATTTGGCCCCGGAAGGCAGAAAGGGATTGGCTTTTATGGCACAATCAATGGAAAGATTTTCTGTCAGTCAGGCCCTTGGGGACATTCAGCTTCCAATTTGCATCTTCCTTTCTCCCCTGGTCTGGTGTAATGTTCAGCCCACCCCCACCCCACAGCTGCTGCATCGTCACCATCCAGGACACACTCGCCGCTACTCCCAAGAGAACATGTGACCAGAAGCAGCTCATTGCCCTGAAATTTAGGCAGATAAACCCTTCCTGAGCCTATTTGCTGGCATCCTTATCTCCTTCCGGCTTGGTTTATACGGTGTGAAAGGTCCTTGTTCATCCATTTGGTTCAAGTCAGTTTAGGAAAGTAATGCACTTGGGGAAAAGGACTGCACTTGATCTTTGGGGGGATCCATCTGAAAGATTTCTCTGCTGTTTGGCTCTGAAGCATGCGTCTCTCTTTCTTCACATTTTGAAGTTTGTTCTTGTGTAATTCTCCTAGGAGACAGCACTTTGCCAAGCTTGACAGAGAAAAGCTTTGGGGAAATAAAAACTTGGACTTGATGAAAGGCATTCAGTCCAAAGAGTAAAAAGAAGTTTCTTTCTTTCCTCCAAGCCTCGGGCTTGTGAGTAACTTTTATCACATTGGTTTTCCGTGTTCTTTTATGAAAACAAAAAAGAAAACTGATGATGGATAAGCTGAAGTTCATCAGAATTATTTAAGGATAAATTGCACAGAAAACACAAGAGGGGAATCTGACAGTGGTGTTCTCAGAGTGAGATGCCATAATCTTAATTGTGGCAAACGAACACAAAATGAACAGATAAATTTTTTTGTCCCCGAAAGTTTATTCGCTCATGAACAAATGCTCCTATGTGTGCATGCACTGTGCCAGCCCCTGCGAATACAGAAGGAAACAAAACAATTTCTGGTCTTGCAGAAATATACAGAATAATGGGAGAAAAACAAGTAAAAAACAACAAGTAAACATAATTTCAAAGTATAAATCCTCTGAAGGAAACTGGCTGGCTGCGGGAGGCCTCACTACGGAAGTGCCCTTTGGGCTGAGATGCAAATGTTCTGCAGGACAAGAGTTTGGGGCAGTTGGGAAGAGCTGGGGGGAGACTCCAGTGGGAGGCATTTTGAGCTCGGGGCCCTCAGAGGAAGGACTTCTGGAAAAACTTGTCTCTGACCAGAGTGACTGGAACCATTGAGAACTCTAACTTGAAGGATCAGGACCAAGAAGGGCTGGCAGACCTGATAACAAGCAACACGTGCCTGGATCAGATTAAAGGATGGTGAGATGTGATTGCCTGGGCGCTGGGGCAGTCAGGCGGGGTCTGAGGGTCACAATACAGATGAAGCTTTTTAAGACGGGAATGACTTTCTGGCTGAAGAGGCACCTTGAGAAAAGCAGGCATCTGGGAAGCCGTAGAGAGTGACAGAATGCCATTGGGTTGTGACACAACCCAAAGGACACATGAGAAAGTGTGGAAATCCAGGTCTCAGGAATGGGTTGCTCACCCAAGTAGGGAACAGTTGGTGGCATGCGTTCCTCCTCAGCAATACAGTCTTCAAATTTGCTACCTATTTGCAAGGAGCTGTGTTTTAGTTGGCTTGGTAATGTATCTGCATATGGGCAGTGGTTAGGATTAAAGATAATGGTTTCATCTCACTTACAGAATGGCCCTCTGTACCTTGCAGTGACATCTGATCTGTGTATATATGGATATGTAAGAGTGTGTGTGAGTGTGTACATGTGCTCACACATCCCCCAGCAGACACCTCACTCACATACTAGGGAGTTCAGAGACTCCCACTATCTCTAAAAAAGATATTTGAAGAGCATAAAAACTTCTGCATTTATCCTTTATGCAGAATTGATAAAGAACTATTTTTCTCCCTATTCTCTTAAAATGAAATCTTACACACACACACACACACACACACACACACACACTAACCACAGTGTCCTGGCAAAAACATACAGGCACCAATTTGGTGTGTCATTTCCACCACGTATGTTAGGAAAATGGAGGAACAGAGGACCCAGCCAGTGCCTTTGAGGGGGCTTGGGGTGGGTTGGAGTCCAATCAAAAGAAGCCCATTCTGTGCACAGCAGGGTCTGTGCCTTTGGAGGCTGCTTCTCCTCATATCGTCCCCCTCTCTCATGATGTGGCTGGGACCTTCGGGAACTTACAGGAGGCTATAGCTGCTCTCACTAGGAGGTTCTGTGATGAGGCTAAGCCCCTCTGCCCAATGTCTCAGACAGTTCATGATACTCTGGGAATTATAACTTAATGTTCTCCTGAATTTCTGACTCTTAAGTCTTTAACTTCACCTTAACATAATTTTCTCTTTATTATTTTGCCAGGTCTCTGATTTTACAACCCTTCCTCCTACCTATCAGCCCTCTCTTCCCATCGCTTCACCCCCACTCCACTTGTTGGCCCCCACTCAACCTTGGTCCTCTCCTCTCTGTCCCCCTTGTCTAGGTAAGTCCAGTCAGATGCTCCCTCTGACCCTCACCCTGGTTCCCAGTGTTCATAGAATTCATGGGCTTAGGCCTCAAATGACTAAACTCGTGCTATGCAAGGGCAACCCACAGACCATTTTTATTTTGCTGAGCAATACAAATAATAGGATTCTTTCTTACGCAATTAATCATCCTCAAAGAACAATATGGACTAGTATTTTTGCACTTAACAAATGGTAGCTTTTATGTAGAGAACTAAATGGGACAATATTTCAGGCATTGACCGCATGTATCTGAGGACACTGGTGTTTATAAAGTTCAAGTATCTTTGCAAAGGATTCTACATTATCACCATGTCAACGTAAAGTGATATTAAATGTAGCAAATACAAGCCTCCATGTTCACAGGTTCCGCATCTATAGATTCAACCAACCCAGATGAAAAACATTTGGGGAGGCTGTGCCCTCAGTGGTCCCCAAATCCGTCTCTTGCTTCAACAGTGTTTGGGCAGGACAGACCCAGGGACGCCCCTTCTTCCAGCCTCCGACCAACCGACCAGCCTCCAATCACCACCCTTTCCAGTCATCACCTTCGGAACCACCTCAGCCTCCACGACCAGCAACACCAAGACCAGCCAACACCATTTTGTTTTGCTTTCTTTTACCTTAACTCCTTATTGCCAAATAACCATGAGCTCCCAAATTCATCAGAATTATTCCACACCACCAACCACCTTGTCAGCCTGCATCTGCGGCCTCTTACACCTACCTCTCTCCGGGCTTCTATTTTGACTGCGGTGATGTGGCTCTGGGATGAGTGGGTCACTTCTTCCCAGAGTTGGTGGAGAAGCACGAGGGCACTGAGCGTCTCTTAAAGATGCAACGGCAGCCACATACTCTTCCAGGACGTGCTGAAGCCTTCCCAAGGGGAGAGGTGAAACTCGGGACACCCAGGAAGCCACATGGGCATGGAGAAGAGCCTGAACCAGGTCCCTTTGGAGCTGCAGGCTCTGGGTTCTACCAGCACAGACCCTCATCTCTGTGACTTCCTGCAGAACCACTTCCTGGGTGAGGAGGTGAAACTCATCAAGCAGATGAGCTACACCTGATTCACCTCCGTAGGCTAGCTGACCCCCAGGCTGGCTGGGTGAGGATCTCTTCCAACGGCTTCCCTCAAGCAGGACCAGGAGCCCTTGGAGCCCAGAGGCCTTTGAGGAGCCTCTCTGCCTCCCTCTGGTGTCCGGCTTTTGCCTGAGCCTCTCCCTGAAACCACTAGGCATCCTTTTAACCACCCTGGAGCCCTCTCCCATGCAGTGGACCAAATGGAAACAATAACACTTTTTGTAGAAAAATTAATTAATTAAAAATATTTGGGGGGGAAATGTTACCTGTTGCTGACATGTATTATGTAGTTAGGCCTGCAATGGTTGCTTCTGTACTGAACATGTACAGACTTTTCTTCCTTGTCATTATTTCCTAAGCACTATAACATCTATTTACATAGCATTTATATTGCATTAGGTATTATAAGTAATCAAGAGATTATTTAAAGTATACAGAAGGATATGTGTAGGTTATATGCAAATACTACACCGTCTATATATATAAAAGCCTAAGTGACCAGCCGACTGGCCCGTAGCTATGATGCACAATGACCACCAGGGGGCAGATGCTCAAAGCACAGGCATGGAAACATGGAACAGACTGATGAATCTTAGAGGGAAGATTAGAGGGAGGGGGGAGGGCGGGAAGAGATTAACTAAAGATCTTATATGCATACTGGAAGCCTGGTACATGGATTCATGCACTGGTGGGTTCCCTCGGCCCGGTCTGCAGAGATGAGGCTGAAACTGGCTCTCCAACATCCCCCGAGGCATCCCAGATTGTGAGAGGGGCCCCACCAGTGCACGAATCTGTGCACCAGGCCTCTAGTTTTATATAAGGGACTTGAGCAAACACAGAGTTTGGTATCAACAGTGTGGGGGATGTGGTCCTGGAACCCACACTTGGTAGTTACCAAGGGATGACTATACTCTATTCATATAGCATCTTCCCTAAAGCAAGACTATGAAGAACTGTTCTGTAAAATGCAATCACCACAATACAATATACAGATGGTGTATTATAGAATTATACATCTGAAACCTATATAATTTTATTAACCAATGTCACCCCAATAAATCCAATTAAAAAAAATTTTTTTAATAAAACTGCCAGCCAGAAAATGGATTATAACACCCAGTAACAAATAACACTCACAAAAGGTGAGGGCGCATCCAAACAATGGAATGCATTTTCATTTCACCTGAGGGCTAAGGAAGTGTTTGGGTTGCAGGTGTCAGGGAAGAATATTGTACAATAAAACTGGTAATCTCTCCATGGTTCTTAAGATTCAAATACCAGGCACGACAGTTTGGCAGGTAAAGTCCAGAACTCTGAGAATTCCAAGAGTCCTTAAGCTTATGAAGCCCAGCCTCTCTCCTAACACAGAATTCCCCACGTCATCCTCAACAGAGCATCCTTGAGATTGAACACCTCCAGCAGCAGGTAACCCACCACTTTGCAGGAAGTCCTTCTGGGATCTGCCTCCCTAAAACTCCTAACACTGAGCCACCTGTTATGCTGTCATTATTCAAGACGGCTGGGAGGCAGCATGGGGTTGTGCATAAGGGATCTAAAGGCAGCCCTATCACTTGGTAGCTGTGTCACCTTGGAGCTTCCATTCCTGCAGGTGTTAGCAAAAGGGGATGATAATCATAATAACGTATAAGGTTTTATAAGTATTAAATAATATTATACAATTAAAGCCCTTAAAATGGAGCCTGGCACAGAGTAAGCACACATTAAATGTTAGCTCTGATCATGATAACACACCCTGCAAAGTCCTCTCCTCTCCAGATGAAATATCTCCATTTCCATCAGTCGTTCTGTATAGCATGTAGTTGTTTTTAAAAGCTCCTCTGTTAGAAGCTCCTTCCGTACCAGGAGATCCACAGAAATGGATTTAATATTCTGATGTCGTGTATGTAACATGCCTCCAGTTCAGTGGGAACAGCACCGGCCTTGACCTACACTACACGACTGTGTCAGTACTGCCTGTGATTGCCTTGGCTCTTTGCCTGCTGAGCCACATCACGGGTCCTTATCAGTCTTACAGCCCATTCTGTGCACAGCAGGGTCTGTGCCTTTGGAGGCTGCTTCTCCTCATGACTGTCAAACCAAGTACTTACGTGGTTTATTTGGGGGAGGAGGGGCATGAATACATTTATAACTATTAAACTAAATTTCGGACCTTTATTCTAATCTATTCCAATACATTAGCATTCAATCTTTCCTAATGTTGTGTCATGTGTAGCATGGGCTTATCAGAGGGGTGGTGTGTGTGTGTGTGTGTGTATTTAGTTGATGGATCTTAATATGGAAGGGGGCCTGAACTAGAAGTAGCTGGGACCAGACAGTTGGGTATTGCCCATGTGGTAACCAAATTTCATTAAAGTTTCCTCTTCTTTTCTCTTGAAGATCATGGTTGAATCCGGTGCTTGAGATACACAGCTCAGGTCATTATACACAACAGTTACTTGCAAAGTTTTTCCCGGGACTGCCTCTGAAATCTGCCATCAGAAACCACACAGAGAGTGAGAGATTGCCCTTGAGGGGGCCCTGTAGCGCCATACAAAGAAAAGGAGGAGGTGCTGGGTATGGGTTTTTGACTCTATGTGGGACTCAGAGAAGTGAAAGGATCATCATGCTGGCTGGGGGAAATGAAGAATTCTTTTTTGCCTTGAAACCCACCTTTTGACAGCCTACTCCCTCAAGAGGCATATGCTCATTTGGCTTGGGGGTTGCAGGACAGTGACCTGTGGTTTAACCAGAAAATGTCAATCACCCTCCAGTCCCTCTCCCCACAGCTTACATGCAGAGGGGAGAGGAGATCATTGGAAGAGAAACAGGGGAACAAAAAGCAATTGGGAAGACAAAGGAAAAGGAGAGGGATTTAAGATATGGGTGACTGCCGAAACCGGTTTGGCTCAGTGGATAGAGCGTCGGCCTGCGGACTGAAGGGTCCCGGGTTCGATTCCGGTCGGGGGCATGTGCCTTGGTTGCGGGCACATCCCCAGTGGGAGATGTGCAGGAGGCAGCTGATCGATGTTTCTAACTCTCTCTCTCCCTTCCTCTCTGTAAAAAATCAATAAAATATATTAAAAAAAAAAAGATATGGGTGACCATGGTCACTTTGTCTGAGTCTTTGCTCAAACCCCCTTTTGGAAAAAATGTATCTAACCCTGACCTCCCAAGTGTCAACAGTATTCAGAGCACAGAACCAGAAATCTGGTCCCAATTGTATTATATCCATCAGTCCTGAGTTGCCTCCTCTGAAAAGTGAGGGCTGTGAGGCACCAACTAAAGAAACTCTGTGACCTTCTCACTCGCTAACATTTTAGGCACTGGAGTGTCCACTCTGAAGGGTCAAGAAAACTGTAATAATCCAGAGGTTGCAGAAATCAGGGTCAGACACCGATGTACTGCTCCCCACACCCATCTGCACACCTGAAGCATCTTGAAGCCAGGGAGGCCAGAGCACTGTCTGCCCCGGGTGGAGGAGTTCCACGGAAGCCCACCGGTTGGACCAGAGAATTCCCCAAAGCAGCGGTCCACAAGCTGAAGGCTGTCTTGCCAGATCCCAGATCTCCACAGTCAACACTGAAGAAAGGTTTTTCTGAAGCTGCCCCTTCCAATTCTGAAATAATCCCTGTTCAGATTATGGCTGGGACAGGGGCAACCCTTCACACCCTGGTAGTAACTGAAGGACATGAGCAAGGAAGGAAACGACCAGCTGTGTGCAGCTCAGTTCTCAGCAGTAAGGACAAGTCTGGAAATGAGGGAAGGAAACCCAGAATGCACCGGGAGGGGGGAAGAATGGGTGTTATTGTTGCATTTCCAGGGCCAGGCTGTACCTTTGGATTTGGCACACTTTTCCTGACAAAAAGCCAATGTTCTCACCACAAACATACTCGTCGGCATTAGTAACCACAGCATATGAGACCATTGTCTGTAAAGATGCCAGATTGCCTGCAAATGGGCTGGAAATACTTTGGAGAATTTCACAAAAATCAGACACAGAGCAATTAAACTCTGGCAGAGGAGATCGGAGCAAATTCTCTAAAGACGGTGGGAGGAAGGACACAAACAGCTCATACACACCAGCCTTTCAGAATTGGACACGTTTGCCTCAAGCCCACTGAATATCTGCTGTTCTGCCTCACGCCCTTCACCGGAAAGCAGCTTTAGATGTTTGTTTTTTGAGGGGCTCGGTGTCCTTGAGGGCTGATGCCTGAGGTTCCACTGCCACCAAGTGGAGCTATACGGTGTGGCAGCAGTGGACGTTCTCTGGGCCTAAAGCAAGAGGCAGAAGGGACATACAGTCTATTTCTCATCTGACAATGAAAGATGAGAGGAAGGTTGTGAACCTCATTTTATTATCATCCATTTAGTTCAAAGGAGGTGTCATTTTGGTTCCCAGCCATCAATCAACTGGCTTCGCTCAAGGACCTGGCTGGGCTAAATTTGCACCTTCTATTTCCGCCCAGGTGGAGAACGGCTGGGAAACCCTCTTCTCAGGATCATCACAGTGATTGTCAGAGGCCAAAACCTCCAGCCCCCAAGATGTTCCTCGTTTAACAACAGAGTTTAAATATGTGCAGGAGGCATAGACCTGAAGACAGATTATCAGCTGCGGGGAGCGGGGGTGGGGGCGGTTACAAGTGTGGTTGGATGGGGAGGAGCCTTCCTCTACTGCCTTTTAAGAACAAGAAATCAGCGAAATGATGGCCCACTAGTCCAAACGCCGGAGACCACTTTATTTCTTAGAAAAGAAACCAATATCTGCCCTGGCTGGGTGGCTTGGTTGGTTGGAGCATCATCCAGTACACCAAAAGGTTGCAGGTTCGATTCCCAGTCAGGGCACATGCCTAGGTTGCAGGTTCCATCCGATCGGGACACATATGGAAGGCAACCAATCAATGTTTCTCCTCTCTCTTCTCTCTTTCTCTTTCTCTCTCTCTGTCTCTCTCTCTCTGTCTCTCTCTCTCTCTCTCTCATCAATAACAACATATCCCTGGATAGGGGTATTAAAAAAAAAAATTCCAGCGATGAGTCCCCTTCCATGTCCTCATGTCCTTTTCTGTTTTGGAAGAGGTTGACTTGAGTCCTGTGGATACAAAGGCCTGGAGACTCTTTTCTAACACGAAAGCAGATCCAGGTGTTCTGTGGCTCTACCTTTTACTCAGCCCCCTGCGCTTGGCTGATAGGCCAGAGACCGAAGGGAAGACAAGAGGGAAGGAAATGGGTGTTTCCTGGGTACCTACACTGTGGCACAACGATAAATGTGAAACTATATTGCTTTTCCCTCACTGGATTATGCCCTGTAGAGACTAGAACAAGAAGGATATAAATCATTATTTGTAACTCCCCTTTTCAATACAAAACTTGGCTAATGTTGGTGCAAAGCCATTGAGAAACCATTAACCAAGTCTCTGTGGAATGTAAATAGCTCTAATTCAGCGTTTCATCCATTCACCAACCTCACCTCACCCCTTTCCACGCTAGGCTTTCTTTTTGATGAAAAGCAGAGCGTCGGGCTCTCGGGAGGTAACTCCTTAACTCAGCTGCACGTGTTTAAATGCCATGCTGTTTCTGAGTATGGGATCTTATTTTCTCCTTCACCAAAGAGCAATTTCCTATTGCCCTGCCCCACAGAGCTGTTTCGGGGATTAAGTAAATAATAATTGTTAGGTACCATGACTTTTCTGAGAGAGATTATGAACCAATTCTGTCAAATAAGGGATATGGATTTATTTCCTCCTACAATTAAACCCAGGTGAATCGTCACACTGGCTTTCAGGTCTCCTTCCTGCCTTACCTGGGCTGCCAAGCCCCATTCCACAGTCGCCACTCCTCTGCCTTCCTGGAGCAACACCTCAGGGTCCGTGATCCCTCTTGGCTTCCCCCCTCACCCTCGCCACTCACCTCAAAAGCTGGGGAAAACACGCTTGTCTTAGACACATACAGAGAAGAGAAGGAGAAACACACGGAGAAAGGTCAAGCCCACACCCAGTGGAACCGAACCTTGAACTTCAGCTGCAACATGACTAATGTCCACCACTCCCACTGCTGCGGCCACAGGGGAAGAACTGCCACCACATCTTTATTGCATCTCCAGGTAAAGAACGGTGAATAACTTCCAATACAAGGCACACTCCCCTCCACAGACAATGCCTGCTTACAGAACGCAGGAGGTGAACACAGTGCAAATCTAGTTACAGAGGCTGCGATTCGGATCAGTGCCAGGAATAGACAGAAAGAACAGTGCACAACTGCTCCTGGCAAAGAGAGGTCAGGCTTGTCCACACTAGTGAGGTCCAGAAGGGAAACTCCTGGTAAAACATGGAGGGGAGGATAGTTGGGGGGTTGACAGCAAGTTTGGGAGTGACCCAAGGGGGGGAGGGGCTGTGAATTGGTGCTGGGGACCTACAGAGGCCCTGTGTTAGCACCATAGAGATGAGTAAATTTAGGGTGACCTTTGGCCTCTCCTACCCAGGCAAGAAGGGAGGGTGCCAGCAAGTTGGCTTCCAGTGTAGATTTAGGCAGGGAGGGGCTGGGAGACAGCTCTTTGCTATTATTGCTCAGATTTGCAGTTCTGCTCTGGGCTGAGCAATCCTTACAAAACCAGCATTCAGTGCCGGCTTCTGAAGTTGAGTGAGCTGGAGCTTGAGTCACATGTACAGTGACAGAGAATAGTAAGAGAGAAACCCTGAGTTGCTGAGACTCCCACCTATAAGAAGCATCCTAAGTATGGAACAAAGGAAAAACTACGGTGCTGCTTAGAACTGGAGTGTCCTAGCCCCCAGCAACTCCAGAACAGAACAGTTGTTGAGGTTGGCAGGGAGGCCGGGTCTTCCCATAACGTTATGTATGGTTTCCTTAGAAGACTCGGGATTTGACCCACATCCCATTAGTTCTGCTGACTTGTCGTGGTCATCCCGCTCTTCAGCTAACTGCCATTTTTCCTTCCTTCATAGTCATTGTAAGGGCTAACCCGAGTCTGGGCCCGTGGAATGGAGAAATCCTTTTGGGAGGTCCGATTCTGAAAAGCAAGCACCATATTGTTAAACCCTCTCCCATTTCCCGATATTTCAACAGACCTTCAATGTGGGCAGGAATCTCACTTTCTTCCCTTTCTCCTAACCCCTTCCCCTAAAGTCCTCCCTGTGCCCTACACTCCAGTTGTCTGCCCTAACCCCAGAAGGTGGATGAGAGCAACGTAGACATGTCATCGTTTTAAGATGGCCATTTAGGAGCCATCCGTATGGTAACGCCATCTATTCCCAAGGGACACGTTCCTGGGGTGCTGAGGCTGCTGATGAAAAGGAAGAGATCACTTACCTGCAGCTGAAAATGGGTGGTATAAGGGGCATAGGTAGTATCACCCAGCTCTTCAAGACCTGAAACAGAGGGAGAGGAGAAATTAAAGCATTAGGGTACCCTTCCTCGGGCACCCACTCGTGCTCACCCCAGTTGAGTCACCTACCAAAGCAAGATAGACACCCTATCCATTGAATTTTCTCTCTGGGAGGCTTCTGAGTACCCAGGAGAGGGCCCCCTGCTGCAGGGAGAAGCTCCAGAAAGCTTCGCATCTCAGGCTTCAGGAGCAGAGAAATTGTAAGCAGCGGCTAAGAACTGGGCCTTGGAGGCCCCTCACTCCTCTCCCAAACCCATTCCTCTCCCCTGATTAGGTCCAGAGATCGATGTAAACCCTGGAGAGCAACACACAGATCCTGACGGGCAAGGGCAGTGTCTGGATATCAGTTGAGCCTCTTTATGTTACAAGAACAACAACAGAACACCTGGCTACTCACAACACCAGGCATGAGCAAAATCAGTTCATTCTTTCATGTCAAGATAGTATTTCTTCCCTCCCGTGGGCCCAGACACATACAATAAAATGTAGCTCTTCAGGTTAAATTGGAATCCTTAGTAACTTTATGGAGATTTCCACTGGTTTCTGATAAAAGGGCTTTCTAACCTCTCTGTGCCCTGTGATCACTGCAAGAAATCATGGCTTGGCTTTACACACCCAAATATATGAAGGTCTCACATTTCCAGAGGGGTGCTGAGTTATCTTTTATAAAGAACACAATCTCACCTGCTTATCTCTAAGAATGTTTCAAGTCATTCCTTTTCTATTCCTTTGCTTCATCCTATTTTTATTCAGAGAAACCTACATGGACTGTGTGGAAAGTGCTGGACTACAGCTGCAGAGGCAGCTTCTAATCCACTTGTTAACTAGCTGGATGGTTTCAAGCATGAGCTGAGCCTTGGGGACCTTATCTGTTCTGTCAGGGGCACAAGCTGGATACACCTGCATGTTCCATACAGATAGAATACCCTGGGATTCTCCCCCATCTCTCTACAAAGGACTCTCCACCCAGCCCGGCTCTGTACCTTGAGTGATTTCCTCTTGAGTGTAGGCTCTGTTCTCCACGCCATAGCTCTGCTTCATGAATTGAGGTTTACAAAAAGCATCCTCAACAGGGTAGTCCATGGGGTTCTGTTGCTTTGTGAGCCGCTGAAACTCAGGTACAACATAAGCCAACAGGAAAATCCAGCCATTGGCCACCAAGGCTGCGCTGAGGATGGTATCATCCCAACTGGTGGCAGGGGTAGGGGTGATCAAGAGCAAGGCGATCCATGCCACCCAGATGGCCATGGAGAGGAGCGTGGTGAGATAGATGTGGGCTCCGTGTCTCTTCCAGCCCGTGAAGGGGCCACAGAAGGTGAAGCAGGAAGTGAGGAAGGTCAGTGCCATCAGGAAGAGGACGAAGATGAGCAGCATGACAAAGTCTTCATTGCGCCGAGAAGGAGGAAGCTCAGCGAAGATGGCAGTATTGGTCCTGTTCATGGTGAGGACGATATACTCAATAGCGATGATGTCCTGCACCAGGCTGACGCCCACAGCCAGGCCCAGCATCACCAGCAGGGAGAGGGGCTTCCAGCCGCGGACCAGCTTCGTCAAGTTGAAAGCGTGAGCCAGGAGGCAGGAGAAGCAGAGGGAGAAGAGGACGCCGAAGAGGAAGAAGCGTGTGGGCCCCGTGAGGTTGTCCAGTTTGATGATGAAGGCAAAGGTCAGGCCGAAGACCCCCAGCACACCCACAAGGAAGAGGAACTGGACCGGGAGCACCTTCCGCCTGTTGGAGTCCTGCACCTTGCAGATGAGGGCCAGGAGAGCGAGCATGAAGGCCACTGAGGTCACAGCCCCCACGGCAGCCACAGTTTCCAGGACGATGCCCCAAGCTTCAGACATATCACAAAGTCTGTGGTACTTGGCATCCAGGTTATTGCGGCAACCACTAGGAGCACTGGTCATTTTGATCCTGTGTAAAAGCAAATTAGAGGCAGAGGGTGAGTGTCCTAACAAACTCAGGCACAGAGGACCAAGAGAGATTCAGAAAAAAAAGTTTGTATGTTCAGCCAAGGTTTTGCCCATGACCTAACTATATTAGATAAAGCTACTACCTTTTCTCTATGTCCTCATGGCAAATCCTAAAGGCTGATGAAGGGAAAGAACAAATCCCATATGTCCTTCCCCACAATTGAACTATAATATTAATATTTACCCTGAAGCTAGAGGACCCAGTGCTCTGTTGAGGGGTTTCAGCATCTCAGTTAAAAAAAATATGTCACAAATAACTTCCAGTATTCCTGATATTTTTGTCTAGTGTTTTCTTAAGAATCAGTGAACATGGGAATACCTGTCTCAGACATAATTTGTGAGCAACCCGTTCTCTCATGGATAAAAGGAGTTATCTAAATTGTAGATTTCAGAAGCCACTGGATTCTCTTCTTAAACTCTGCTATCACATAGTAGGTGTTTTTCCCTCCTTAGCATTTGTAAGGATGGCTCTACTAATTCCAAAAAATAATGAAGGAGTCTTCCCTGTCATAATGAACTCTTAATTATATACTGTATGCAGTATAACACATACATTCATATATGAATGAATATTGTGTATATATTAAAATATGTTTGTGGTATGTCAGCATAAGTTAAATATAAATAACAAATAATTTATAGTTTAAATCTATCTTCCTAACTTCTTGTGAAACTGGCCCTCCAAGTTTAACTTTGGATTATATAATCATTCATTCAACCAATATTTTTAAATATATTTTTATTGATTTTAAAGAGAGAGGAAGGGAGAGGGAGCAAGAGAAAAACATCAATGATGGGAGAGAATCATTGATCAGCTGCATCCTGCACTCCCCACACTTGAGATAGAGCCCACAACACGGGCATGTGCCCTGACCGGGAATCAAACCGTGACCTCCTGGTTCATAGGTCAATGCTCAACCATTGAGCCATGCCGGCCGGGCTCAACCAATATTTATTGAATGCCACTCTGTGCCAATCACTAGTCTAGATACTCAATGGAGGAAACAGGCATGTTCTCTGCCACAGTAGAAGAGACAGACAGACATAATTTGCCACTACTGCCCCAGGCATCCCTTGGCCTTCTCTTACCATGGGTCTGTCGCCTGCACTCTACCCCACGGGAATTACACTCCTCCCACATGCAGAGCACAGAGCAAAGCACGGGCTAGGTTCCACCTCTCCAGGGGAGAGAATGAGAAGAGGGAAAAGAAAGGCAGATGAACTTCAGATACAGGCAAGCCCTGAAATGCAAGCACCCAAAGTCTGATGTGCTCTACCTACAAATGTCCACTCTGGGGTGCTATGGGAAAGGGAGATGTGGTGGGTGCCATGGTTACGGAAGAGGAAGAACCCTGTCCAATTCCAGGGCAGCACCAACAAGGGAAGGGACCCAGGCAGGTCCTGTGCATTTCATCTTCACTCACTTCACCTCTCCTCTTCACTCCCCCTCAGATTAATCATCAGGGTGTTGTCTGGCTGGAAAGGTATTTTTCTCACCATCCCTGCCCTTCCCACTGCTCCTCCCCCACCCCTCAAAGTAGTTCTGTTTGTTGGCAAGTAGTTGTTATCACACTGCCTGATAATTAATTATGAAGGCCTTTGAGCCTGATGACTCTAAATCTTGACAGAGACTGATGAGGTTTTGCATAGAGGATAGTCTGGGGCTGGACAGGATGGTAAGGCAGAGACCTCCTGCACCCAACTGGACCTCGAGGCCCCTCACTCTGGGGCAGCAGCAGTGCAGGAGGGGGTGGCGTCTCAGAGCCTCCTGACACCCACAGACCAGGGTCCGAGAAGCGCAATGGGCAGTGGGTGTGGAGTGCGAGAAAACCAATTTCCCCAATTTCACCTCCACCTCCCTCCCCAACCATGCCAGGGAGATGAGAAACAGTCCCTGAACTGCCTTTAAAACAGTGGTGTGTTTTTTAACATTTGAGTTTTTATTATAGACATTTTCCAGCATATTAAAAAATAAATAGTATAATGGAGGCCCATGGACTCGTCACATAATTTCAAAAAGTGTCAATCTTGCTTCAATAATCAACATCCCCACCCCACTCACTCGATTACTTTTAAGCAAGTCCAAGACACCAGATCGTTTTATCAATAAATACATGCATACATATATATGACAAAAACTCCTTTTTAACTTAGCCATACTTAAAAATTAACAGTAATCTTTTTTTAATATATTTTTATTATTTTCAGAGAGGACGGGAGAGGGAGAGATAGAAACATCAATAATGAGAGAGAATCGTAGATGGGCTGCCTCCTGCACGCCACCAACTGGGGATCAAGCCCAAAACCCGAGCATGTGCCATTGACCAAAATCAGACCCTTCAGACCGACACTCTATCCACTGAGCCAAACCAGCTAGGGCAGTGGTCAGCAAACTGCGGCTCGGCAAACCACGGCTCGCGAGCCACATGCGGCTCTTTGGCCCCTTGAGTGTGGCTCTTCCACAAAATACCGGCTCTTCCACAAAATACCGACTTCTGCGCATGGGCCACGAAGTTTCAATCGCACTGTACGTGCATGCTTGCACGTGGTATTTTGTGGAAGAGCCACACTCAAGGGGCCAAAGAGCCGCATGTGGCTCACGAGCCACGGTTTGCCAACCATGGAGCTAGGGCAACAATAACCTTTTAATATCAAATATCCACTTAGGGTTTCTATTCCCAATTCTCTCAGAAATGTCTTTAAAAAAACTTTTAGTAAATATTTTTTATCTGAGTGGCTAATTTTTTAAAAAATATTTTTATTGATTTTAGAGAGAGGAAGGGAGAGGGATAGAGAAATAGAAACATTAATGAGAGAGAAACATGGATCGAATACCCCCTCCCTAGTGGGGATCAAGCCCACAACCTGGGCATGTGCCCTGACCGGGAATTGGACCGTGACCTCTTGGTTCATGGCCTGACACGCAACAACTGAGGTACACCAGCTGAGCATGAGTGACTAATTTTTTGAACTAATATCCTTCTTAATTGGCCTCTATTAGCCCTCCCCACCCCTTCCCCAGCATGACAGAGATTACACAACAGGTCTAAAATGTTCTGAGTTTCAATTTAGTCAGAGGGAAAGAAACCTCACCAGACTCATTATCAAGCAGCCTGTACTGAGAAGGAACCATGTTGCCTAGCGAAAGCCCCAGAGGAGGGAAAGAGCCCGGGAAGTTGGCTGGGAGAGGGCAGGTTCTGGGGAACTGAAAGGGACTGCTGGAAAGCAGGGTGTGAGGAGAAATAGGGCAGCAATCGGCACTTGGGAATATAAACTGCCAGGAGCTAAAGCAATCGCCTTGGAGAAGAACGTGAAGAGCTGGAGCAAGAAAGAGAAAATGTAAGGAGTCTAGCAGTGACGTGGGCATCGTAACCAAAGTGAAGGGCAGAGACCTAGAGCGGACTCGCTCCAACAGAGACCGAATGGGGGTGGAGAGAAACCATTTCCTCTTGGACTGCTTGGAAGGGGAGGGAGGGTCTCATAATTCATTCACACCCAGCTGTGTGCACTTACTCACTGAACCCTCACAACCACCTTATGATACAGCTCACGTCATTATTATCCCTGTCCCACAAGTGCAGCAACCGAGGCCCACGTTAGCCGACTCACCCAAGTCACACAGCTAGTAAGTGGAAGGAAGGTCCAGGATTCAAACCCAAATTCCAGCTTCAACGTTGCACATCTTAACACAACACCACAGAGCCCATTTGTCTGCTCAGAACTTTAAAGCTAGTAGGGACCCTCCAGTTAGAAATGGGGTGACGACATCAGTCCTGGGTGCTGCTTTAGGCTCTGAGCATGGATTAAACCGCTGAGAGCTCAGCCTACCCTTGTGAGTTGCCCCAACAGTTCGGAGTTATATACACCCTCCAGTTCCTACGCAGGAAAGAAATGACTATTTGCACACTGGCTGTGAGTGCTCTACTGAGGAAGGCAGGGCAGGAAAGGTGATCCTGTAAGAAAGATGAGAAGGCGAGGCAGGAGGCATCCCAGGGTCTCCCTGTGGTAGGGGGCTAGACAGGCATGGGCAGAGCAAGGACGATGGGCAGGTACAGAGGCCACCAGGGAGGAAAGCCCTGGGTGCCTAGCAAAGGACAAGTGTAAGGTGGGACCTCACCCCCAGGTTGACTTTTCTCCCCTAGCATATCGCTGGCGATGAGGTATGGACCCCCTGACCTTTCCTCCCCAGAGATAACATTTGGGCCTCCATTGTATTGTAGCTCCAGGCCCAGAAAAGCAGTAAAACCAGACCAGTGACCCCCTGCCTGACCTCAAGACCAGCTGCATTGGATAATGACCCCCTGCTCTGGCGCTGACCAAGCAATCAGTGGAGACCACAACCCTGAAAGGACGCATGTGGAAAGTTGTTGAGTATTCTATTGAGATTTTACCCCTGGAACATACCCTAGAACAGGGGTCCTCAAACTTTTTAAACAGGGGGCCAGTTCACTGTCCCTCAGACCGTTGGAGGGCCAGACTATAGTTTAAAAAAAAAACTATGAACAAATTCCTATGCACACTGCACATATCTTATTTTGAAGTAAAAAAACAAAACAGGAATAAATACAATATTTGTATTTGCATCTGGCCCGCAGGCCGTAGTTTGAGGACCCCTGCCCTAGAATCTCCACCCTTAAAACCCTTAGGGTGGAGGACACAGAGGGCTCTCCCTCGGGGAGCATGTCTGAGCCTTTCCCTTTCTCCCTACCCCCGGCAAGCCCCCCAGGCGTATTACCATTGGCTTCCTCACTCCCAAGCTCCAAGGGCCATTCTTTTGCCTCTAGAACTTGTTCCCTAAGCCCATTTCTTCCAGGAATTACTTTTCTACCTCTGTGATTTTATAAATAAATATTCTCTTATAGTTTGGGTCTCGGCTCTGGATTCTTTCCTAGCCAGAACCCAAGTACCAAGGTTGCTAAACCCAGGTCCAATCTGACCCCATGGATCAGACACCTGGTGCGGTCCCACCTCCTACAACCTCCCCATTCGTGAACCCAAGGCAGTGACCCTAAAAGCCAAGTTAAGGTCATACCACTGAGTTGGGAAATGGCCAAAGAAATTTCTTTTCCACATTAACAGACCCATCACCCACGTCCTAGCACTTCCACCTCTTCACTGTCTCTTAACTATGTCATCCACCAACACCTCCACTTGGACCACTCAGAAGCCCGACCTCCAGTCTGCAGACTTGCCATCTCTAAGCCACTCTTTGTGGCCAGGGAAAGAGCCATAACCTGCACAGCCGGTGGAAGGCTCAGCCCTGCCTGCCTCTCCAGCCTCATGCCTTGTCCCCACACCCTCCCCCATATCCCCAATATGCAAGCTTCTTGTCTCTCCTCCAAACCAGCCCTCTATCTCACTTCAAGCATGCTGTCCCATCTGCGTGGGGCATTCTCCCCGCTTCCCCACCCCCTTCATTTGACTTAGAGGCCCCTTCTGACAGGTGCTTCCCTTGATGCCCATGTCTCGTGAGACACGCATCCTTTGAATTCTCAGGGAGCCTCCGCGTTCCCTACCACAGCACCTGGCACACAGCCCTGCCACACCTGTTGAGAAATCTGCATCTCCCGCTAGACAAACAGGTCCCTTGGAGGTTGGGTTATTAAATGTCTCTCCCCAGCCTCTGGTCTAGTACCTGACTGTGGTAAGTGCCCCACCAGGATGGGTGGGCGAGCACATGGTCAGGAGAAGTGGAGTCCACGGAAAAGAGGTTGTTCGTGAGACAGGGTAGGATGGGCTGTACCTCACAAGCCCCTGTCTGCTGTCCTTAATCCAACCCCCACCACTGGCTCCCATCCACCCTCTCACGCAGGCTGTCTGAAGTCGCACTTGGGGTCTGAAGTGAAGAGCTCTGGGCCGCGTCTGAAACCCTGCTCCTAAGAGACTCCAGGTGTCTCCTAGGAGACCGTGAATCCTTCCCAGCAAGCAGAGAGGAATTTACTGGAATCCAGTCATGCGCTCCCACCCAATTTCCTGATGACTAAACCCTGCACTTTGAAGGAGGATGGTGAGGTTTTAGAGGCCTGGGAAATGAGAAATGACTCTGAGTCATAAGGGTGAGACCCCCTTTCACTTATGACAGCGGCTAACTGCGCTAACTACCTGCTGTCCAATAACCCAGTGACACCCACAGCTGAGACCCTGAAGTCACTTGGCGATGCCTTAACCCTTCTGGAGTGAGTCAGGCCGTTGACCCGAAGGTTAAGCAATAAAGATGGGGGTGGAGGGAGGACAAGTGGAAGAGGAGAGACAGGCAGGGAGGAGAGGCACTTATTGAGCTCAATTCCAAACCCTCCCTCTACTCTGCCCCTTTAGGAAGAAGGGGTTTCAGCTGCCTTGCTGTGCGTGGACACTATCTCCCACAGCCTCCATCCCCTCTGTAAAATGAGGGCGGGTGCTGCACTGGGTGGTCAGGCCCATGTCCAGCTCCATGGGGAGCTCCTTGTAGACAATTTCCAAGTCTCTTTCTCCCTCCCCCTCATCCTTCTTCTTGCCCCATGTCCTGTCATTAAAAGAATATGTGCCACAAACTCCTAACTCAACCCCAAACCAGGGCTGGAGGTGAGGTTGAAGGGTCTGAGTGCAGGCCAAGGAGAATGCCCACCTGCAGGGCAAAGCCACAGGGTTCTGGAGCAGTACCGGCCCTCCACATGGCATTGACCAACAATTGGCATTGCCTGGTATGCAAGGACAGATGGCAGCCTTTGATGGAGTATCTGAGCATGAATTAACTGGGGCCCTGAAACTTCCCAGTAGCTGATCTCACCTTCCTCCTTAGGAGATTCGTCTATTTATCTCATCCGTCATCTAAAAATGAAAAGGACAAAACCGTCCTCTGAGGACTGCCTGGGGAATGACATCAACCAACTTAGGTGTTTGTTGAAGCTGAGCCATCACAGGCAACTTTGTGAATTTCTATCATTTTAATTTCCTCTCTGCCCTTGAATTCCCACCTTCAATCCATAGTAATAACAACAGTCACAATATAATTATGAATAAAAAGAATGACGACTACCACCGCATGCTGAGTCCTCTTGTGAGCCAGGCACAAGGCTCAGCGTTTATATGTTTTATTATATGTACTCTCTCATTTACATGTTTTATACCTATTATCTCATTTAATATTCCCACAACTCATTTTGTAGGTGAGAAGGCTGTGTCTTAGATGAAGTTACATACCCCATGTCACATAGTTAGGAAGAGTATGCCTTTATGAGTTTAATCATAATTGAATCTATTTCATCTCTAAATCAGTTATGATCTCAGAAGCTTTTCCCCCTAACTCCAGCTTCTCTCCATTTAAATCATCTCTGGGAAGTCTCCAAAGCAAGCAGTCTTGCATTAGGTCAATCTTCCCATCAATCAACAGACATTTAAGTGCCTGCTAGTGTCAGGTACTGTGTTCAATGTACAAGTCATTCAGACCACAAGTGTGGCTGCTGCCCTTTGGAAGACCAATAGAGTCGCACAGACATACAAATAAGGAGTTTCTGAGTGTGCAGGGAATGCTGAAGGCACACGGAAAACAGCAGCCCAGTCTACCTAGTGGGATTTTTTTTTTAAAGCTTTAGCAAGGAATCCAAGGAGATGAGGCATGAAAGATGGGCAGGAAATGGCGGGAGATTGGGTAGAAGGTAGAAGAGACAGGACTTGGGGAGTAAAGGAATCCAGTTAATTCCAGATTTCTAGTTTAGGCAACTGAACAGACCTTAGAAACACAGGCTTATGAGGGGAGATGCCACGCCTAGCTTTGTTGAATCTAAGGTGACTACGGGACATGCAGTTGGAGGAATCCAGAAAGAACAAACACGAAGTTATCCTGAGAGTTTCCTCTGGGCCGCACACAGCTTCCTGTAATCCGTACACCGCCCTATTATGATGTCCCCGTTTTACAGCTGAGGAAAATGAAGCACAGAGAAGTTAAATTACTTGCGCAAGATCACATGGCTCTGAAAGGCCAGGCTCTTAGACACAGGTTGAGCTGACCCCTCTGCACATGGACATGTGGGTCTGAGGTTCAGGAGAGGTTTGGGCTATACACACAGACTGGGCCCATAAAAGGCATCTGAAGCCTTGAAAGGAGACGGGATTACACAGGGTGCACATACGGTGAGGGAGAGGGCCGAGGACAGAACCATGGGAACACCATCTCATCCAAGCAGAAGTCAGCAAAGGATGTCAAAAAAGAAATTATTGGAGGTTAGAAAAAGAAATAAGCCCAGGTGGTTTCCCAGAAGCCAAGGAGCAGTTTCCCCAGAAAAAGAGGGGTCAATGGAGTTAAACAATTCAAGGGGAGCTAAGGAAAGAAAGCCTGGGAAGAGATCCGTGGATTTAGCAGTTAAAAAGCATATTAACTCCTTTTTGTCTATTATAATAGATTCAGCCTCAATTTGAGCTTCAAGGCTTTTTTCTAGCTGGTCCTCCCAGCCACCTCCTCGGCCTCTCCAGCTCCTCTCTACCTCTCTGTGCAAGACAAACAAGGTTTCCGAGAGTATTTTTCTATCTGGTAGGAAATTGGGGCTCATCTAAGATCTTCTTGGACAAAGTAACCCTCTTTGCCTCAGCACACGCATTATTCTTTTAGCCAGAAAGACCCTGCCTCTTTTAGTCACAATCCATTTGCCATATTTCTTCAAAACTTGGCCCAAATCTTGAGGTTTTTAAAAATTATTAGTCCCATCTCATTTTAAATTTGTAGGTCTCTTCATAGTTTTTACAAGTAACTACTTCTTGGCACTGAAGGTTTTCCATATATATGTTACATATTATACTTTAATATCAGGTTGACTCGCCTATCAGATAACAGGTGTTTTAAGGATTAAGGAAATAGAGCAAATCTTCTGTTTGTTGGTACCCCCTCACTGTGTGCTCTGCACAGTGGTTGCTGAGCAAATGTTTGGAATAAGACTGCCTGCTGAATATTTACTCAAAGCAAGTTATTTATTAGCAAGTGTTATGGGGAGGACAAATTTTTGAGATGAATATGTGCTGACCCTCATATTTTTATCTAGGCTAAGTTCTAAGACAAGGGTGGAGTCTCACAGAAATTTCTCTGCCCTGGATGAAGGATAAGTTGTAATTGGAAAGTGTCTCTAGGGAAATCTCCAGATCGCCTGTTCTGAGTAGCTGTCCGTATTCTGATGACATAAAAGTGATGCGTCATGGCAACAGCTTATGAATAACATCCCCGAATTGAGTTTCTATGCAGTAACTGAAGAGAAAATAAATGATTCCACTACCATGGGCAGAGCTAAACAAGTATAACAACGGTGTTCATCCCGATTTATTTACTTTCGGGTAGTTCCTGGGGATATTATCATCTGCCTCCAGTCTAAACAAACCATGTGAACTTTAGATTAATATAAAATAAATTACTGGAATGTAAACTAAAAATACTGAAAATCATTTTTTTAAAAACTTAAGAATTTGAGTGAAACTTTCAAATCTTTTAGGCCCAGAATTTTAAGAAATGAAACTTCCAGCCCGAGCTGGTTTGGCTCAGTGCATAGAGCATTAGCCTGCAGACTGAAGGTCCCGGGTTCGATTAGATCAAGGGCACATGCCGGGGTTACAGTAGGGGGCATGCAGGAGACAGCCAATCAATGATTCTCTCTCATCATTGATATTTCTATCTCTCCCTCTCCCTTCTTCTCTGAAATAAATAAAAATATATTATTTTAAAAAAGAAATGAAACTTTCAGAAAAAAAGGTGGTTGGATAAAGTGAAGTCCTCTACTGGTATACCATCTCAAAGCTCTCAAAGACCAATTTTAAAATATTTTACTTCAAAATATAACTGCAACATATTCATGTTTGATCCAGCAAGCCCCAAGCTAAATTTGTCATCTTTCCTTGCAAGCCTGTATTTCTAAGTCCTGAAAATGGCACTACCATCCACTGAGTGGCCTAGTAGATCTGAAAATACAATACAGACTACCTAATGCGGAGAGGATGGAGAAAACAGAATACATGGCCAAAAATTAGATGACAATAGCAAACAACTATTATTACAATAAATGTAAATGCTAACATTTTTTATTTTGAAAAAAGACTAAATTAAACTATTCTATACCTATAAGAACCTCACCTAAAATAACAGGATTTAAAAAGTTGAAAGCCAAAGGAAGGAAAAAATGAAAGTAAATGCAAAAAAAAAAAAAATAGCACAATCATAATAGATAATGTTTATTTAGCAGGTATTATGTGTCAGGTACAAAGTTAAATAGCTTGCTCAAGGTAAGACAATTAAGAAAGAGTTGAGGTATTAATATAATGCAAAGTGTAGGCAAAAAGGTATTATATTATAATAATCAGGATACTGCACATTGAAGATAAAATCATCATGAAGGTGTATGCACTGAATAACATAGCACTAAAACACATAAAACAAAACTACCAGAAACACAAGGATAAATCAAAGGAAATACTACAATTATTGGAGACCTTAATATTTTATCAGTCCTCAGCAGATGAAATAGAAAAAAATGAATAATAATATGGTAAATGTTTATATATGTTCTGCGGATACTTTAATCAAAATATTCTCTATCTTTATATCTTATTAGATTTCCATTATTAATCAAATAATTCAGATCTTCTATATCTAAGATCAGCAAACATTTTCTGTAAAGGGCCAGATAACAAATAGTTTAGGCTCTGCAATCCATATGTTTATAGCTGAAGCAGCCATAGATAATGCATAGACAAATGAGCATGGCTGTGTTCCAATAAAACTTTATTTACAAACATAGGCTGAGGGATGTGTTTGGCCATGGACCTAGTTTACGGACCCCGGCTCTAAATGATTGCTTCTATGGAAGTGGCCTTGGAACACTTACAAAAAAAAACACTATATTTTAGACCACACACAAAAATGTGAAATCCTAAAATAAGAAATGCACAGACTATATATTCTAACCACAAATCAATAAAAATAGGAATAAAAGTAAAAACAAACACACCAAACAACTCCGAAAATCTACCCTTCAAGAGAAACCACTGTTCAATTCACTGTTGTTAAAAGTCCTATTATACCAACACATCATTTCCTGCCCATTTCCTCAACTCAAGCTGCGGATTTTAAAATAGCGGTGGACCTTAAGTCCAACACCCAGAGTGAGAAAAATAAAATCACACAATTAAAATTCTTTTTCACACCCCGTTATCTTCAGTGCCCACTAGGGTGAAACAGGAAGGCAGCGCGGGCTCCACAGAGGACTGCCAGGGCTGGACTCAGCCTGGGAAGGAGCTGGGGCCTTCCCAGGACCCTTTAGGGCAGTGGTTCTCAACCTTCCTAATGCCGCGACCCTATAATACAGTTCCTCATGTTGTGGTGACCCCCAACCATGAAATTATTTTCATTGCTACTTCATAACTGTAATGTTGCTACTGTTATGAATCGTCATGTAAATCTCTGATATGCAGGATGTATTTTCAGGGGTCGCAACCCACAGGTTGAGAACCGCTGCGGGGGAACTCAGGGCCCAGGCCCTGCCTCCCGAGGCGGCACAGTCCTGTGGAGTCAGGAGGAGGAAGGAGGGTGCCTGACCCAAGTGGAGAGCACTTCCCAGGAATGTTCTGCTCGTTCCCATTTGCCCTTGAAGCAGCACCTCTCCAAACCCTGGAGGAGCCGGTCAGTCTCCCAAGTAAAATTCCTCCTGCCTCTTCCTCCCCTTCATCCCTTCCCTCTCCAGGCAGCAACCAGCACCCCGCCTGGAGAGTGGAGCTGGGCCTCCATCCTCACCCCCTTGTATCTGAAGTGGCTCAAGTGTTCCCCCTCAGGAGCGCGCCCACAGCCGTGGGAGATTCAGCTGCAGCTGCAACAGGTGTGGCATTTACAGACCCTCGGAGGACAGCATCAGCCTGGAGAGAAGTCAGGAATGGAAAGCCCTTCAAATTCCTTGAACCGGAGCAGACCTCCCCCTGTGTGCTAGCCTTTCCTCCCCTCGGGGGCATCTTTGGGGCCGTTCCCGGTCCTGTTTCCTTGTTTGCAAGGTGGACTGTCACTGAACACGCGGGAGTTCCTGCGCCCCGCCGGGGACAGCAGCGGAGGGGCCGCTGTGGAGCTGAGGGCCCCACACTCGCATCTAGAGAAGGGGTGGCTGCTATGAACCTACTTCCCCACATTCGCAAGGGCACGCTTGCTGTGGAAGGACAAACCACTTGGAAACTTTTCAGTAACTGGGTAAAGTAACAATTGTCACCGTCTTTCCCCTCCTGCCGCCCTCCGCAGTGTCCACCCCCTCCGCCCCCGTGCCTCCCCTTCCTCTAAGATCTTTCTCCCTCTTTTCTCTTCTCCCGGATGCCGGAGCTGCCCCCTGCCCGGCCCGGATTCCGCCGGCCAAGAGTGCGTAGAACGCGTCTGAAACTCCTGCCTGATGTTCATCTCGCTCTCCGCCTCTATCTCAGCCTGGGAGGCGCAGAGGAAGAAAACTATCTGAGTTGTGTTAAACTAGAGGCATTTCTTTCTAGGGATTCTTTCCTGCTCCTAGCCAGCTGCAGTCCTCATTACCAGGCTTTCTCTCGCGCGTTCCACCCTCCCGACCCCGCTCACCCCCAGGATTTACATCCGGAGGCGGGGCGCGCTCCGGGCTCCGTGCGCCTCGCTTACCCTGTGCCTGGGCTTCGGCGCTGGAACTGGCGCTGCTTCCCGCGCGTTCGAGGCAGCTCGGAGCCCCTGGGTGCTGGGGAGCCCGCGAAAGCGATGCCGCCCTCGAGGCGCCGAGCAGTTATAAAGGCGGCTGTCGCCGGAGGGAGGGAGCGAGGAGGTGAGCGGAGGGACAAGGGGCGGGAGAGGGTCAGGGGGGAGGACACGCCTATTCCAGTTCCGTGGCACTGCACGCTGTTATGAAAATAAAGTCCTCGCGCCAGGGAATGAACCAAAAGCTGCCTGACGTCAGCGGCACAGTCACCCTTGAAATAGGGAGGAGGGCCCCGCGGTCCCGCCCAGCCGAGCAGCCCGCGGACGGCGTGTCGGTCCAGAAAGCTGCCACCTCCATCCGCCTGCAAGCCGCGCTCCCCGCCTGGCACTCCCGTTCCCCGGGGGCAAGGGCTAGCCGGGTTGTGGCGCCTACTTTAAGTTCTGGGTCCCACGACCCATGGAAGGTGGGGGACAGGGAGCTACAAACTTACTGTGTCTACTCGAGCAAACAGAACCGAGAGCTGGCCCCCAGGTGGCCCTTCCCTGTCTTTCCAAGACTCACGCCGGCCGCCGAGCTGGGAAGGATGGGAAACCAGGGGCAGGAAAGCGGTGCCCCCAACACTCCACCCCTCCCTCCCTACCCCTTCCTTCCCCTGCGCAGGGCCCACCAGCCCAAGCGAGGTGGAGGCCAAGGAAAGCTTACTGGGCGTCCAGAGTTAACTGGCGGGTCCACAGTTAGGTGGCGGCTCCGCTTGTTAGTAGTGTCCTCAGATGAGACCCATTAGTGCTGCCCCGGAGCGGAGAGATCATTATCTCTCTACTTTCCTAACTACCTCTCTCAGAGCCTCACAATGCAGCTTGAGAATGGGGATGCCAGATACAATTATGAAATAAAGGAATTTGCCTTTGGTATCTGGTTCCCCTCCCTCGGGCTGCCCACCCCTCTCCCATTATCAAGCCAATCCTACTGAAACTTGTCTTTGTTTACTTGTCAAACAATCCTTAAGTGGCTGCCCACACCGCGTCAGGGCTCAGGCGCGGCTCTCCCCCACCGCCTGCGGCGGAGGCCTCCGTGCTACTGAAGTGCCCAACAGCACACCTGGTAAACCAGCCTGTGTTACTGAGCAAATTAATTAACGAGGGAAGACCCAGGGCTCCCCAACTTTTTTAAAATGTGACTTCTTGGAGAGAATACCTCCACCTTTGTTAGATTTTTATTTCACACCCAAGGAACCACAGCCATTGTCTTGGAACACTTCTCTTGAGGCCTGCAGCCCACGGGTCTGTGAGCCCACCTGCTCCTTTCCCGGCCCCGGCCCCGAGGGTGTGTGTGTGTGTGTGTGTGTGTGTGTGTGTGTGTGTGTGTGTGTAGGAAACTGAGAAATTGGTAGAAACGGAAAACGACAGTGCTCTTTCGTGTGTGCCATCTGCCAAGTCAGGTCTTCCGCCTGGACCTCAGGTTCCTCCTCTGTTCAAGAAGGAAGCTGAACCAGACCAGCCTTGTCCAATAGATAGGTCATTCGAGCCACAAATGGGAGCCACCTTTGTAACGTTACATTTTCCAGCGGCCACATTAACAGAAGTAAAAATAAATTTTAAAAAATAGGGGAATGAATTTTAGTAATATTTTATTTAACCCAATAGATCCTAAACATCATCATTTCGCCATGTAATCAATCTTTTAAAAAATACGAATGAGCTATTTTACATTCTTTCATTTTAAACCATGTCCTCAAAAGTCCAGTGTGCGTTTTATACGTACAGCACTTGCCTGTGTGGGGGGCTAGCCACACTGTGAATGCTCAAGAGTCCCGTGTGGCTAGTGGCTCCCGCCGGACGGTGCAGGTCTAGAGGTCTGTCTCCAAGGGCTCTTCCAGGCCTTAGAGTCTGAATCTCCATGACGAGGGTGAGGTTCGTGACATCCAGAAAAAGAAAGACGTCAAGTCAGAGGAGGGAGTAGAAGCAGAAGGAAATGACTTTGGGGATCCCTTCCCTATCCCCCCACCCTTCCCCAGGACAAGAAGCCCAGGAAACCTCCTGAGAAAGGATGGGTGTGTTTTGTTTTCCTGTTGCTCCGTGTTCTCTGGGTGCCGTCGGTGTGGCCTGTGCAGGGCTGTGTGTGGGAGCGCTTAGTGGGGATGCTTGTTTTGAAGCACTGCCCTCAGTCCCCTGCACCCATTATTCTTTACTTTGCCATTGACTTTGGATTTCCCACCTTGTCCTCTTAGCACTGTCTCTTCTAACCTCCTTTTAACCTCTTTTCTCCGCCCATCCTGTTATCAGTACACCAGCCCAGCACCAAGCCAGGACTGGGGCGGGGCACCTGGAGCACCTCATTTAAGGAAGCACTGAGCCCTGAGATGGAGCACCTCCTTATGCCGTGAGTCCTGGGCACCTTGCTCCTCTTGCCTAGCCCCAGCCCTGCCCCAGAACCCCCTCAGGGTCTGGCTGTCTGGGAGGTGGAACAGCTGAGTAATTTTCAGATGCCCCTGAGGGGGACACGCAGGGGGACAATAGATGGAATGATGCATTTGCTGGGTCTCTCATCCTGCTAAAATGGCCTGGAGAACAAGGTTGGGGCCCTTGGAAATCAATGGATGAAACAGTATAAAAGGAGCCTGGAAACCAGGGGTGACTCCAACTCTAGTTTTCCTCCTTTGAGTGTTACCTGGCTTCAAGTGACAGGTGGCATTGTTGAGGGACACAGAAGAGACGCTCACATGATTGGAAATGAGATGAGAAGGGAGAGCCTCACAATAAGGTGCCGTTTTCCTCCTAAAAGAGAGGCTGGGCGGGTGCTACTGAGGCCTTCACTCAACAGCCAGGCCAGCCAAGGCTCACCTTCCAGGAGGACGGCCCCGCTCAGCCTCCGTCTGGGAGTCCGAGAACTGGGTCTCCGTGGACACCTCTTACAGACCCCACCAACCAACACCAAAATGCCCCCAACGCTTGGCCGCAGGAATGAACCAGGAACGTGGACAGCTCTACCAGTGTCCTGGTCATGGCCCCTTTACCAGCTTTACCTTGGAATTCGGGGCTGTAGAACCTCAGGCCAGGGGCTCCCCCTTTCTCGCCCTCACTTCTTCGCTAGCAAGACCCCCTCCCTGACCTCAGTTAAAGCTCATTTAAAAGTCACCTGAGACAAAGAAGAAAAGCACAAGGGACTTTTATTTCCTCAGGTCATTTCACTCATGGAGCTGCCAGTGTCGGCTCACAAGTCCCACCAGGTTCCTGCTCACTGTGGCCTTTCCATTCAGCAGCTAAACCATGCAGGAAGCATTTGTGAGCCAACTGGGCACCAAGCATTGTAGGAAGTGGACGACGAGGATGAGAAAGATACTAGTCAGCCTGTCACCTGGGCACAAAAGGCCACAGTCAACTCGCCCCATGGCATTCGGGGTGGCCCTCACCCAGGGCCAGAGGCCTAAAGGATCAGGAAGAGTTTTCAGATGGAGAGGAAGGCGGGGTGGGGCAGTCCAGGCAGAGAGGACAGAATTTGCTAAGGAATGGAGGTGTGGAGCAGCCCTGTCCCTGCGCACGGTGTGAGCACGGAGTGCGGGCTGTGGGCAGATTGAGCGTGGAGCCCCAGACTCACCATGGAAGCGGGAGGGCATTGAAGCATGAAGCCGATGCGGTGGCCCTAAACCCAGTGACTGGTGTCCTTATCCGAAGGGGACACAAAGAGATACACAGACACAGAGGAGACAGAGACACAGAGAAGAAGGCCGTGGAGAGACAGACAGAGATTGGAGCTGTGCTGTCACAAACGGACCGATGGCAACCACCAGAAGGCAAGGGAGAGGAGAGGGGGACAGTGTCCCCCTCAAAGCTCCGGAGGGAACCAGCCCTGCAGGCACCTCCTCCATGTCAGACTTCCAGCCTCCAGAGCTGTGAAAGAATAAACTGTTGTTTTAAGCCTCCCAGTTTGCGATCCTTTGTTAGGAAACTAGTACACCTCTGAGGTGTAGGCAGTTCTGCATATGCCAGAGGGTCGTGTGAAATGCTAAAAAGAGCCTGCCCCACACAGCAGCAGTCTCCAGGGCTTGTTCTTGGAGTGGCCTTGGTTTCATCTTCCCACCTCCACCAGGTCGAAGGGAGCGAGGTGGAGCGTGCAAAGGGTAAACACGCGTGGTACACGGGAGAGGACACTTGAAGCCCCGGAATGCAGTCTGCGGGGAACCAGAGCCTGCGGTCGGCACCCGGGCCAACCCCCAGCTCTGCCGTCTCGGGCCTCTTGTTATCAAGTCATGAAAAATGTCGTGGTTACAGCCTTTTCTGGGATTGACTTTAAGATTGTGCACATCTCGTACTCAGCGTCTCAATTCAGAGGAAAGCTATGAGCTGAAGTGCCCGCGCTGAAACCAGAGAAGGGCCACCCGTCACCTCAAGGCTGGGTTAGAGGCCCATTAAGTGCCCAGACTGGTTCTGCGATGTGAAACCCAAGCGGCCGGAGCCCAGTGGACCTGTCCTGACCTCCCTCTTTCTCTCTCTTTCTCTCTCTCTCTTTCTCTGTCTCTGGCTGTGCTCAGCCCAGGACAGGGAGTTAGTGGCCAGGGCGATTTGTATTGGGATGAACTTGAACGATTAAAAACTTGGAGTTAGAAAGACCTGGCCTGAATCCTATTAACAATTCCAGAGTCTATCCTCACCTGAACGTTTCATTCACAGTGTTGCCATGAGCATCAAATAGAATGACCTGGGGAACATGGAGGTGTTCAGTGATGTTCGTTCACTCGCTCTTGGATTTCTGACACTGAAGGCAGGAAGGCAGCTCCTGGAGGCTGTACGCGAAAGACAATCAAGACAGGGAAGCCGCCCTAACCGGTTTGGCTCAGTGGATAGAGCGTCGGCCTGTGGACTGAAGGGTCCCAGGTTTGATTCCGGTCAAGGGCATGTACCTTGGTTGTGGGCACATCTCTCATCGATGTTTCTAACTCTCTCTCCCTCTCCTTCTCCCTTCCTCTCTGTAAAAAATCAATAAAAATTTTTAAAAAAAAAAAGACAGGGAAGCCAACACAATTGCCTTTTAGCGCCTTACCTTTGTCACTTCCACTTACCCAAATATCCATATACTTTTCTTTTTTTGGGAGGGTGGGATTTATCCTCACTTGAGGATATGTTTCCATTGCTTTTCAGAGAGAGTAGAAGGAAGTGATGGAGGGAGAAAGAAACATCGACGTGAGAGAGAAACATCAAACAGTTGCCTCCACTGGGGATTGAACCCACAACCTGGGTATGTGCCCTGACCAGGAATTGAACCCACGACCCTTCGGTGCTTTTTAAAGGTAGGGGGAGGGGTGCCTATTAAAGAGGTTGATGCTTAACACTAAAAGATTAATCACTAAGAATAGAATTTTAAGAAGACACAAGGATGACACAGCCAGTTCCTGGAGAGTCCCGTATAAGGACCCATTTTATGAGAGGGTCCTGGCCTGACAAAATCTTTCCAGGCATAAGAAGCTATTTTGGAAATGTGGATTAGACACCTGAGTATTTATGTGGACAAAAGGGGCCTCGTGCTAACCTGACAAGCTCAGGGGAGGCCTGCACAGCGGTCTTGCAAACTCAGAGACCTAAAGTCACCACAAAGGATGGTCTGAAATTAAACTTTAACTAAAAGCAGTTAAGGTGGGCAGTTACATCCTAGGCCGGTATCTTCACTGACAAGGTCAACCTTTGCCGTAACTGAGCCTGTCTGTCTTTTTGCATCTATGATAACATACCCTTGAAATGTCTGGGTAACTTGTAACTTCCCTTTTTCTGGACCCCTTGGGGGCACAACCTAATGTGCTGGGCAGCAGGACAGATACCATGAATTCCTTCATCATCATGTTAATTGTTCCTGCACCCACCTAAGTATGTGTCTATCATTTTACTTTTTATCCAATCCCAGGGGTCCCCCCCCCTCTTTGCTTTCTCCCGCCTCTCTAGCCTATCACCAATGGATTTCATGTAACCCACCTACATCCCTCCTTTGATTGCAATGTATAAATACAGATGTAACCCGCCATTCTCCGGAGCATTACCTCAATTCATTGAGGTTCTGCTTCCCGGCATATGTCGACAATTTGGCTCAAATAAACTCACAAAAATTCTTTACAGGTTTCAATGGTTTTTTACATTAACATTCAGAACTCTGAGGTTACCCACACTCCTGCCTTGCCCACACTTCACTCCCCGGTTTGAGCTGAGGATGTTAATCATGCAATAAATATGTACTGGATCTCTCTACCCTCTTCCAGAAGGCAGGCATCCCACAGTGAAGGAGACAGTCTCTGTCCTCATGTCCTCTGTCCACAGTCAGTGGAGGGGAGAAAACAATAATCAAGTGAACATATTATGTTAAGCAGAGGTGGGAGGAGGGCGGCAGGGACGCCTCTGTGAGAAGATGACATTTAGGCAGAGACCTGGAGGCAGTGAGGGAGGGAGCCTTGCTGAAATCTAGGAAAGGCATCCCAGGTGGAGGGAACAGCAGTGCGGGGCCCTGTGCTTGGCATGTTCATGGGGCAGCAAGGAGGCCTGCAAGACAGGGAGGAAGGTGCAAGGGAGAGAGCGGAAGAAGCTGAAGTCAGAGAGGAAGTGGGAAGGAAGAGGGTGCTGACCAAGTCCGGCCTAGTGAGTCACTGTCAGGTCTTCAGCTTTCACTCTGAGGGGGACAGGAAGCCGCTGGCGGTGAGGAATGACATGATTCACCTTACATTTTACGGAGGGTCACACTCCCCGTGTGGAGAACGCACAGGAGGGCGGGGGGCAGGGCTGGGGGCAGGGCTGGCCAAGTCGGGAAGCAGGGTGGCCAGTGAGCCGCCGCTAGAGAAGAAGGTTGCCTGGAGCAGGTGCAGCGGGTTGGGGCAGGTAGTAGGAAGTGACCGGATTCTGAATATTTTCCAAAGAGCAGGCCAACAGAACTTAATGAGTTAAATGTGGGATATCAAAGAAAGGAAAGGAGTCCAGGAAGATTCCACAGTTTGAGGCTTTGAATGTAATTGAAAAGAAAATTCTTTTTTTTATCTGTGTTGTCAATAAATAACTGGGGCTCTTATAGCTAAATTCCTATTTAAATTAAATGTCCATATTTTTGAAATAAAACAGTGTGGACTACCAAATGGTTTTGATGCCTCTCACAAAGTGCAGGAGACAGTTTCAAAAATATAAAGACCTAAATATTAAAATTTCTAAGACATTTTCAAGGCTACTGGGATCAATTGTGGGATGAAGATTGAAAATGGGATGATCCCATAAAATGTTGTAAGCACCAACTTTTCCCAACAGAATTATAGAAATGCTTTCTCACTGGTTCTCAGAAGAACCATGAAATTAGAAATTATTTCATGGTCAAGTCACTTGCACCAACGTGGCTGAGTTAGATGGGATGAAGTAATTTCATGTTGAAATAGGAGTTTGGTGACACAAATCAGATATTAAGACAGAAATTAACATGAAGCTGTCAGTCCCTGGGTGGTTTAGAGTAAGTCAGTCACCATTTAGCCAAAGGGGGAAATATGTAGATTGATTACAGCTTTTTCTATCTTGTTTTTGTGTGTGTTTGTTTGTTTGTTTGTTTGTCTCTCCTCTATGGTGCCATCTTCCACAAGTTTAAAGTCATAGGTTTTAGCGGGGGGCGGGGTGGGGGGGGCGAGTAGGGAGGTCCCACAATTGTTTGCAGTGATGATTCATTTAGATTCCTAGCATAGGACAAGGAATTCCTTCCTATGCCTTCAATCCACAACATTTATCTCCAAGCAAATAAAATGAGAGGAATCAAACATTTCTACTGGGAGTATTTGAGATCTTGATCCCTAACATATGTCATCAGTTTGACTCAAATAAATTCTTATAAAAATTTTCTCAAAAAAAAAACAACAAACCAAAACACCAAAACATTTATACTCCCAGTGACTGGGACTCTTTAGAGTTTCGACTTAGGAAGACATGGAAGACCTTCACTTCTAAAGTGAAGTAAAGTATTTTCAAGTAAATGAGCTCCCCAAATACCCAGGTCTCCCTATGTCCCTAGAGTGGTAGCCTTGGCTGAGACCCGTAGAAGAAAACTGACTTATCTTGATGAGACAGTAAAACCCAAAAAACATTCCTACCAAGATAATAAGGTCAATAAATGAAGTCAATTCTCCTCTGAGAACAGGGGAAATGTTTGGCTTTCCAATGCAGACTGGCCTGAAATTTTAAAATATACTACGGTGGGCAAAAGTAGGTTTACAATTGTGATTACACGAAACAGAGTTTATTCTTGTATTATCAGTTATTAATTATTGTATTATTTTCCATGCAAATAACTTTAAATCTACTTTTACCCACCCCTGTACAGGTGTTAGAACCAAATATTGATCGGGGGTCTACTTTGTGCCAGCTCCCCTTTTTTATGAAAAAAAAAAAAAAAAAAAAACCTAAGGAGACCTATTCATACATTCTCTCAATAAACTTATACAAACACCTACTGCGTGCCTGATATGTGCAGTGTTTCAGATGAAACTGAATCAATGAAAGGGCTTCGTCCAAATCAATAAATCATCTTTGCATCAAAATGTCCTTTGCTCCTCTCTGGGGCTGGAAAATCAGCAGATTGTCGATTTGTGTTGCCTGTCCTTGGATTACTGAGTGTCTTCCCTTGTTGATAGGTCAAAAGGGCTAATGTCACACAGAGGCGGAGTGAGAGGGGACCCCAGGCTGCTTTTCAATCTCCGGCCACATCTGGGTCTGGCTCTGGCCTCGTCCCAAAGATGGGCCAATGGCACCAGTGGACAGAATAGACTGATTAAACTATCTAATTCCAAGGACAACACGGACCCAAACCAGAGTGAAACTCCTGTGGAGAGACTGTGGGCTGGCACTCAGGACACACCCTGGGGCTGCCACCAGCAGGGGCAGGTGGAGAACAGAACAGTGTGCTATTGGGCCTGCCGCTCGCCTGCCAGCCATTTCCTTATTTCCCTTGTGCTACCCCAAACCGCCAGTGCTGGAAACATCTTTTCAAGAAACTGAAGGGTGTGACCTTGGGAGGGGACAGTGTAAATAGGCAATGACAAAGGTGAGTATTGAGAAAAGACTATTTTAAGGAACGTGGGAGACTATGCCACCTTCGTCTTGCTGAAGGTGAGGGCCCCAGACATTTCCTGGTATGACTACTAGTTTCCCATAACCACGGCTTGTCCTAGATCCCCTGACAAAGAACTTTCTGAACTGAGACCGATGGACATTTTATTTTCCCACTGTGAAGAAGTATGGATCTCTTCCCACAGAATAACAATCGTGTGTGTGTGTGTGTGTGTGTGTGTGTGTGTGTGTGACAAAGAGATAGATCTAGAACAGAGATATACATATATATGTTTTGCAGTGTTGAACTACTCGTTAATAATATTTGGGGGTGAGGGGAACACTCAGCATAGTGTGTCTGGCCTTTGATAAAGCGTCAGTAAATAGCAGCTCTAGGTGGGAATAGCTTGACCAATGAGAGGACTGACGTTCAGAAAGACTAAGGGACATGCCTTAGGTCCCAAATCTACTTAACTAGAGAGTCAAGGTTAGAACCCAGGTCTTCAGACTCGTATTGCAGGCATCTAGCTGTTACATCACCCTAATTCCCACTTCATGACTTATTTAAGGATAACAACTTTGAGAGCAAACTCTTCTATATCATGCATTTTTCAAATCCCATATTATTACTCCAACCCACAAAAATGGAAGAAACTTCTTTGATATTCTCAAGGACCACCAACGTTCCCTATTTTCTGTAGTGCATGAGCCCCTAACCTGAGGTCCATGGACCACACACACACACACACACACATACACACACACACACCCCAAGGATCCAAAGATGGATTTCATGTTGAGAACCCTTCTCCATTGTCAGAAATGTGTGTGCATTGTCCTTGAGGAAACGTCCACAGCTTTATCACATTCTCAAAGGTATCCATGGTGGGATAAAAGGTGGTAACTGTTAGGTCTGATCAAATAATTGAATCGATACCCCCTCCCCTGGGAACTGACCTTTAGACCACTTTACAACCGACATCCCCTTTTGCTTAGACCGCATTCCATTTGCCAAGACCATTATTCTTCCCCTCTAGACCTGCCCAGAGAATTCTCCACCCAGAAAAAGCCTGCCTAGAGTCCTTTAAAGATCTCTGACTCCCCATCCCTGGGTGCTGGTGCCATCTGGGGGACTCAGTCCATCTGGTATCGAGACGGCCTAATTATAATCCCTTACCACACTTTTGGCCTCATGCGTTCCTCCTTTGCCTACCCTAACAGTAACCATCATTATCCTATATCCCATGATACTGTATTTGCCAGTGTAGATCAGGTTTTCCCTGGCTCTTGGTTTTAAAGGGATGCCCCTACAGGTGACATAAAAGCTACAGCAGTGGGAGACCAACACAGGCCTGGCTGAGAAATGCAGGGTCAGCCTAGCCATGGTCGGCAAACTGCTGCTCGCCAGTCACATGCGGCTCTTTGGCCCCTTGAGTGTGGCTCTTCTACAAAATACCGCGTGCGGGCGACACGTACAGTGCGATTGAAACTTCGTGGCCCATGCGCAGCAGTCGGTATTTTGTGGAAGAGCCACACTCAAGGGGCCAAAGAACCACATGTGGCTCGCGAGCTGCAGTTTGCCGACCACTGGCTAAGGATAAGCATTTCCCTACGCTGGTGTTTTACTCAAAGCCAATTTGTTTATTACCACAGTTTTTTTTTTTTCTCTCTCTCACTAAAATACATGATGGAATATTCATAAGAAGCAATGGTTTCTTTTTAACCAGTGTTATGGGCTGGTATTTGTGTCCCCTCAAAATGTACATGTTGAAGACCTAACTCTCAAATGTGATATGATTTGGGGAAAGGTCTTTGGGAAATAAAGCCAGATGAGGTCATGAGTTTAGGGCCCTCGTGACGGGATTGGTGCCCTTATAAGAAGAAACACCAGAGCTCTCTCTATCCAACAAAAAGAGGTCATCTGGCCCAGCCGGCATGGCTCCGTGGTTGAGCATCGACCTATGAACCAGGAGGTCAGGGTTCGATTTCCAGTCAGGGCACATGCCCAGGTTGTGGCCTCGATCGCCAGTGGGGGGCATGCAGGAGGCAGCCAATCAATGATTCTCTATCATCATTGATGTTTCCATCTCTCTCTCCCTCTCCCTTCCTCTCTGAAATCAATAAAAAAAATATATTTTTAAAATAGAGGTCATCTGAGCACACCGTGAGATGGCGGTCCCCTGCAAGGCAAGAGGACGGGTCTCGGAATGAAACTACCTGCTGACACCTTGATCTCAGACTCCCAGCCTCCGGAACTGTGAGGAAATAAATTTCTGTTGTTTAAGCCACCCAGCCTATGATATTTTGTTACGGCCGCCCAGCAGACGAATACAACCAGGTTACCTTTTTTTCGTGACAATGGACATCCAGAGTTTTTACAGTTTCTACACTTGTGCTTTCTTTGTCTCGTTTTTTTTATATTTACAGAAACTCTTCACAGCAGATGCTGTCCTCATTTTACGGGTGAGGAACTGAAGCTCGGAGAGCTAGGTGGCCTGCATACTGCTCAACTTCCAGAAAGTGGCCCAGTGCCCACACAGCCGCATCCCTGACTCCAGAGCCAGGCCACTCCCCCCGGCATCCCTCTGCCTGGCTCCTTGGCCCGGCAGGTGGCTGACTTTGCAGGGACGTTAGAGGCTGTGCTCTCTGCCTAGTCTCCTGGGACTGTGCGTGGCCTCCCGGCCAGCCTCGCCCTGCTGAGCTTATTTGCAGCCGGGGTTGCCCTGCAGCCTTAAACAGTCTGCTTTTTAGACATTTAGGTTTGGCAGGGGCTGCAGCTCCTCCCTTAATTCCTCTTTCCCAAGTGAAAAGAGCTGACAGACCTCTCTGGGGCCAGGCTGGCATCTCTTAGCAAATGTCTCCATTCACAGCTCATTTTCCATGATTCATGCTTGGTGGTGCTCTTGTATTTCTACACATCCTAAGATGCATAACAGAACTGTCAAATGGCTGTATCTTTATTTGGTATCAGAAAGGGACTTTACCTGGTTTCTTGGGTTCCAGTGCACCTGTAAAATCTGAAGTACTTCTAGCAATCAAGGCCACTCTAGTCCAAAAGGAGCCAGAAAGGGATGCTCTCAGTCCTGGGTCTCCTCCTGCCCCCTTCCCTGCTCCACGAATTCCATACCCTTCCCCATATTTCCTCTGTCCACTGAACAGCTTCCCACTTCTAATCTGCTCTTTTGTCTCTTTCTGTTTTAAGCTAACATCTGTTGGGCACCTTCTTAATCCAGGCACTGCATGACATGTTTTATATCCATTATCTCAATCATTTCCCTTCCCAGGAAGAAGCTGATAAACGCATTAATGGCAAGAAATATAAGGCAGTTAAGGTTAAATGGGTTAACCCTGGGGCACTTTAGGGGAAACCAGACCTACACCAAAGCATGAGTCTGTCTTGAAAATATACAAGTATTAGTAAGGCAGGCACGGAAGGAAATGCAAGGTTTGGTTTCATTTGGAACCTGCAGGTGTCTTCTTATAAGCCCTTGATCATGTTATCAGGTTCGTTCACTTGTCCATCTTTTGCAAGATTGTTTCTATTGGCAAGTATCCTTACTCACTCAGTTGGATTCAGCACAATGGTTTCAGAGGTGGGCAAACTTTTTGACTGGAGGGCCACAATGGGTTCTTAAACTGGACCGGAGGCCGGGAACAAAAGCATGGATGGAGTGTTTGTGTGAACTAATATAAATTCAAAGTAAACATCATTACATAAAAGGGTAAGGTCTTTTTTTTTTTTTTTTAGTTTTATTCATTTCAAAAGGGCCGGATCTGGCCAGCGGGCTGTAGTTTGCCCACGGCTGGTTTAGATAAAGCACCTACTGTGTGAGAGCATTGAACTAGTCTTGCAACACCATGATCTCTATACAAAGGAGGCTTCTACACTCCCAACACCACAGAAAATTCATGAATGAATGGCTCTACATTTTTCAGAGGAAATTTTTCATATCTTTCTAAGATTATCACATTTCTTTAACTCACTAGAAGTTGAGAAATCTGCTTTACAGATTTAAGTTATAAAATAATCCCCCCGATGTTAAGATAGTTTGTAAAAGGAATAAACAAAAATAGAACTAATATGTAAACACATAGAAAAATCAAGTCCCACTGTGCTACCATCTGCTGTGGAGGCATGCCATGACCGTGTCGGACAGAAGGACCCTCTGCCCACCTTCACTGTCCTCTGGTCATGTAGCATCAATCAAGACTCAAACAAAAGGAGTGGTTGTCTAAGCTACCCTACCTAAGGCACTTGACTAAGTTGGAAGGCCCGGGAACTGACTGTCTCTTATTTAGTCCTGAGTGAAGGGAGTCATGAAGATAAACAATTTTAAACACAGACACACACACACACACACACACACACACACACACACACACACAGTAGTTCCGCCTTATTTATGGGGAATGCATTCCAAAACCCCCAGTGGATGCCTGAATCCTCCAAGGGTACCGAACCCTATAAAAAATTTTTATATATATATGGAGGGAGGGGAGGAGGGAGGGAGGGAGAGAGAGGGAGAGAGAGAGAGAGAGAAAGAGAGAGAGAGAGAGAGAGAGAGAGAGAGAGAGAGAGACTATGTTTTTCCTATATGTACATAACTTTTCACTTAAAGGAAGCACTTCATGGCTTCTCTTTGGCGTATTGCCAACATCACTGCTCTTGCACGTTGGGGCCATTATTAAGTAAAATAAGGGGGACTTGCACACAAGCACTGTGGTACCTAGACAGTCAGTTTGGTGACCGAGACGGCTACTACGTGACTAAGAGGGTGGGGCAGGTGGCACACACACTGCACCGAGGGATGATTCGCCACCCAGGGTGGGACAGAGGGGAAAGGCACCAGTTTTCAGCACGTTGCTCAGAACAGTGCACAACTTAAAACGGATGAATTGTTTACTCCTGGAATTTTTTATTTAATATTTTCAGACTGCCGTTGACTGCGGGAACTGAAACTGCAGAAAGCAACAACACGGATCAGAGGGACTCCTGCACACATATATTCATATTGTAATGTAAAACAACAGGCATCCGGGTGAGCCATCTGGTTCATTCATTCGTGCATTCAATCAACACTTATCATCCTACCTGGAACCAGGCTCTGGAGTTAAGGATATAAGTACAGTAGGTCCTGTCCTTAAGGTCCTCACTGTCTAATAGGAGAAACAGACATATAAGCACATGATTACAACACAGTGAGTTAAGTGCAAAGAAGCAGATAAACGGAATTCAAAAGAAAGAGGGCAATTTCTCTTGGATAAAGCAGGAGAGATTTCACAGTAGGAGTGACTGGCAACCTGAAGAATAAGTTTAGATCAGACACAACAAAGAAGACACTTAACACCTGCTGTCCTCTGAGGGTTGCCTTCCGTTATAAGACAAATTCAAGTCTACTCCCATCTCTGGAGAAGCGAAAGCCAGCCTTTGACATGAGCTATGTCAGGGAGGTCCATCTGGGATTCTGACCTACACACAGGAACAGGGGAGATGCTGCACCAGAAAGCCAGAGAAAGAAAATGGAAAGACCTGCAAAATACATTCCCACTGTTTGCCTGTTGTTGCCTTGGGAAGGTCCTTTGAGGAAGGAACCCAGGGGCCTGAGACAGGGTATTTGATGAGTGATTGGCAGAGCACCCTGCAGTGTCCAATGTTGTATTATTGCTACTCTTTCATGATTCTGTCTCCAGCCTTCTTTTTTTTAAAATATATTTTTATTGATTTCAGAGAGAGGGAGAGAGAGATAGAAACATCAATGATGAGAGAAAATCATTGATCGGCTGCCTCCTAATGCCCCCAACTGGGAATCGAGCATGCAACCCGGGTAAGTGCCCTTGACCAGAATCGAACCTGGGACTCTTCAGTCCGCAGGCTGATGCTCTATCCATTCAGCCAAACCAGCTAGGGCCTGTCTCCAGCCTTTCAATGGCCAATAGCCATGGCTACCATCCACTGCACTGTGAGAATGCCACACACACCTTTTCTCAGGTAATCCTCACAACAGCCCTGTGAAGTGGACGTCAATTGTATCCCCACTTTACAGGGAGGAAACTGAGGCTTCATAGAGTTAAATAATGGGCTCAAGGCCACAGACCTGGCCAGGGGGGAGCCAGGACCAACCTCAATCCCCTGACCATGTTGAGGTTGATGATTACTCTCTCAAGGGTTTCTGTGGATTGAGACTAAATCTCTGCACAGAGGAAAGCCAGAAGGGAGGCCCAGCACAGAAGGTTTGAAGGCTTCCTGCCACCCGTGCCCCCTCCTCCCCCCTCCCCCCCCACCCTCCCCTCACCCCTCCACCCGCCCCAGCCAGGGCAGGAGGTCTGAAGGCTGCTTGCTCACCTGGCCTCCAACCTCCTCCCACAGGGCTTTCAACGAAGCTGGGAAGTAAGATTTCTCCTCTTACAAGGTGTCGGAAGGATGCTAACACTTTGAGGGGAGTAGGGGCGCCTATGAAGTTCCACTCTGAGAGGGGACAGACCAACCTAGGCTTCGCAGGGAGGCAGTGCTGCCTGGAACCAAAGTGAGCTTTGTCATTGGCTTTTTATTCATTTCACACTTAGTTAATAATCATGTATTGAGCACCGGATTCTATGCTAGGCCCTGGGGTGACCAAGATGAAAATTAAACCGAAAGCATGGCCCTTGCCCTTAGAAAAGGTAATAGCCTAAGTAGAGGAAACAAGTGGGTAAACAGGTGCTTCGATGTAGGAAGTGCTGAAAAGGAGAAGCAGTAAAACTCATAACTGGGTTTTAATTCTGGGTGGGTTTGGCACATAAGTGCTGTGGAGTTCCTTACAAAGGGTAAGCTTCCGTTTCCTCAGCAGTAGAGTTTGGACAATAGGACCTATCTCTTAGGCTTGTTGGAGAGTCAACCACAAATGTATGTGAAATGTTTAACTAGGGACCATTCCTGCTTAGCTCCTGGATAAGCGCCAATCTTTACAACCTTAAGCAGGTGACTTAACTCTTTCCTCCTAACCTTCCCAATCTATAATTTAGGGCTAACAGATCTTCCACATTTCTGGATCTGTCAATCAACAGAGGTTACCCAAAAACTCTGACAGGTGTTGTGGGAGCAAAGGAGGACTCAGCACTCAGAGGACTTCCAGAAAAGAAGATGCTAAGAGTAGCATCCTGTTGGGAGAACAACATACACGGCAGGTGAGTAAGTGCTGAGTTATATGGTGCCTACTCTTCCTCTTCAAAGGTTGGAGGTGAGAGTGGGCGTGACCCACAGGGCTGGGAGAGTGAAGAGAGGCTCCCGCAGAGGTGGGACCTGAGCCTTGAAGAACTTGTAGGACTCTATTGACATAGGACTCTATCATCCCATATGGAATTAGGAACAAGCATGGGGTGTTGAAGGACAAGAGAAGAGATTAGAGTGGATCCTGTCAGCGTTCATTTAGAATGTCATCTTAGACCTTCACGGTCGCCTAATTCAGTGGATGACAACACCAAGCTCATTCTTTGCCCACAGTCTCAGCAGCCACCCTTGTTGCCTCAAATGTCTCAAGAGCCCACGCCCCCAGGTAGCAGCCTGGAGTCCCCTGTTCCCAGCTATTCCCAGACCTTCTAAGAACTGTGGGCTCCATGGCCAACCTGTGTCTACAGAGAATGTTTGAGAAACACAACTTGAAAGGCAAAGGGTGCACCAACAGAGTAGCCAACCAGATCTTACCGCTGGTTTACATGCCAAATAAACCAGAAAAGGCAAATAACACTCCCAGTGTGACCCAAAGGAGAACAGACGAGGCGGTTATGATAGATGGGGTGTGACCCTTCCAGTAGAGCTGGAAGGAGAAAAAAAACCTCTCCTTCAAAGAAAATCGCTCACCTTGCCCAGTTTCTTTTGGGAGCAGTGATTTATGGGAGTGTATTAGCAATTGCCGGCATAAGCAACGAAAAGGGAGACCATACCTCCCAACTGAACTATCCCTGCCCAGTTACTTTAACTACTTATCTGTCTCCATCAAATAGCACATATTAAACGCCTGCCTAAATAAACAAGTAAAAAAGGTTAATTTCCTGGCAGGAAATTCCTGTGTAATTAGTCAGCAGCTCAGTCCCTGCTCTGTCACTAACCAGCACTGTGGCCTTTAGCAGTTCCACGTCTCTCCATCCCCATTACCATAACCTTAGGCCAGGCCACTGGGTCCCTCTCTTGGACCACAACAGCTTCTAACTGATCTCTGTCTCTGGTTTTTCTCCTCTCCCAATTATTCCCCACTCTGGGGACCTCCGACATAGAGAGCTTCCGGAAATCCCAAATCTGGTCAACTCTCTCCTCCTTAAAATCTGCCACATCTCTTCCTTTACTCTAGGACCAAATCCAAACACCTTTGTATAACTTCCGAAGTCGTGCTCTGGCCCCTGCTTACTGTTCCACACTCATGTCTTACCCTTCCCCATCCAGAGTCCTATGTTCCAGTCATATTAACTACCCAGGTTTCCCTGTATAATACTAACAATCACCAACACTTATTGTTTGCGAGATACCAGATTTTGGAACTCTTCATGCATTAACTAATTTAATTTTTTAAATGCTACTAAATAATAACTGATTATCTCCATTTCCAAGATGAGGAAACCCAGATGCAGAAAGGTTAAATATTATCCAACTTATCTGACAATAAATGGTAGAACCCGAATACACCATGCTCATCATCCCCTCAACCCCGCTTCTCATCTCCAAGTCTTTGCACAGCGGGTTCCCTCTGCCTGGAAGACAATTTCCTCTCTCATCCTTTGTCTTCTGCCCCCTTCTTCACTTGGCGAACTCCTACTCTTCCTCTGAGAGTCCCCATGTATACAGTGCCTCCTCTGAGCTTTCCCTCCGTAGACTGCCCTCTCCCCTCAGTAAGAGTTAGTCTCCAAGGATGGTCCCCAATGGGTGATGCCTCCGACACTCATGCCCTCACATAGCTGCCTCACATGCTGACTCTCAGCTGGCCCTGTGACTCACAACAGACGATGGCAGATGTAATACTGAGTAACTTCCGGGCCCAGGTCATAAAAAGCCTGGCAGCTTCCACCCAAGTCTCTGTGAATGCTCACTCTGGGGCAGGTCAGACACTATGTAAGAAGTTCCTCCTGCTGTGAAGAAGCCAAGGTAGCCACATGGAAAACTGCGTGGGGATAGATGTCCAGCCAATCTTTAGCCGTTCCAGCCACCCAAGGGCCATGCACCAGCTACGTGATAAAGAAGTCATCTCAGATGTGCAAACAACACCAGCCCCAGCCACCACCTGACTACAGCTGTATGAGGGACCCCAAGAGGGGAACCATACAGCTAAGCCCAGTCAGTCCACTGAACTGTGATTTATTCTTTTAAGCCACTAATCTTTAGGGTAGTTTTGTTAAGCGGTGATAAGTGACAAACTTATTTGTATTTGTTCTCACGATGGAAATTCGGTGGTGAACAACGGACTGTATCTACCCTCAAGGATGCCCTAGTCTAATGGAAAAGACCGCCAAGCAAGTACAACACGGTGTGATGAGCTTGAGTGGTGGGGGAAGGGTGAGGGAATGGCTGTCCAGGCCTTGGCACACCAAGCTGAAAGTTAACAAAGGAAAGCATCATAGTGCGGTTGATAAAAGCATGAGCGTTTGAGTCAGATGGAGTTCTTTGAATCCTGGTCCTGCACTTGCTTTTTGAGTGACTTAAGGAAAATTTCTCAAACACTCTGAGCATCAGAGTAAAACAGGGATAACAAAGTTTAGTTTAGAGGATAGTTGTAAGAATTAATTACATATTTGTAATGTTTATCACATGGTAACATTCTACATATAACATATACCATATCACATGTGACTAAATATATTTATAGTTAATTACAGAAAAAGAATATTGTCCAACAGTAACTTGGACTTGTCAAAAGTGTTCATGTCAAATGAACACAGCAGAAAATTTCCTCTAGACCTGTGAATTTATCTCCATGTTGTACATTTTATGACTAAATCGTTAGTTATATTTCGCATACTTGAAAGCCCATACCTTTGGGAGAGAATTAAGAGGGGGATTATTCCTCTTACAGGGTGTTCCCAAAATGTATAGACACTGTAACAGCTGATAGACCAATTTTGAAAATGAAATGTATTTTAATAAACCCTGCCTTTATAATTATTCAAAGTGTATGTATACATTTTTTGAGATACCCTATACTTTGGTGTATATTAAACAGGAGACTGGACTGGCCACTCCTTGAGGGTTCACTCATGTTGATACCAGCACCTGGTACATAGTAGCTGCTTACTCAGAATGAGTTGAATGAATGAATGACTGAACAGGACTCGCAAAAAATGACAACATTCAAAGGGCCAGAACGAGACTGAGCGTTTTACCTAAACGATCTCATTTCCTTCCACAACCCCCTATGAAACAGGTGATACCATTATTTCAGGTTGAAACCACTCTTCAGCATTCAGCACCTCGTAAACGCCCAGAAGCTGCCCCAAGGATACAGTCTTGAGATAGAAATGGAATGTTGAGACCATCTGGACTGCAGTACGTGACTGACCCCAGGTAACGCCCCCTGGGTACATGACTAAACCCAGTTAGGGTCTCCATATAAACTTTTAAAACTTGGCAGGCAGGCAGGGGAAACTACTCATCTTGCCCCAGCCCAAGACAGCTGGAAAAAAGTTCCCTTGCTTATTAAACTTGCCACCTGCCAATCTGGATTGCTCTGCCCCTTTCTTCTGTCTCTCCTTAGTTTCAGATTACACCTGGGAAGACCCCAAGAAACTTGTGACCTAACAATTGGTGAGTCATCCAGGAGACCAAAGAAATGGGTCTTGGGGAAGAGACACCCTGGGGGAAGTCCCGAGTTGGCCACTATGTCTACGTGGGGAGGGGTGATCAATATGTTAGATGTGTATACACTGTCACTTGAGTATGGGGATCCCCTGAAAATGCCGGCTGACTTAATGGGCTTGTTTGAGAAACTGAGCATAACACACTGTGGCAAAGAAGGGGAGCGCAAGGCAGCGCAGTGGCCTCTACTGTGGACAGATCAGCTGATCACAAAGCCCAGATAGAGGGTGACACTGAGTTAGAGGATAGAGGGTGACACTGCAGTTAGAGGATAGAGGGTGACACTGCAGTTAGAGGATAGAGGGTGACACTGCAGTTAGAGAAGGGTATGTGGGAGCGGGGGGGAGAGGGGGGACAGGGGGAGGCTTGCAGACAAGATGGGAGAACAAGATATAAAGCTAAACAATTTACCATAGCTAAGATTTGGAAACAGCCTAAATGCCCATCAGCAGATGAGTGGATTAGAAAACTATGGTGCATCTACACCATGGAATACTACGCTGCTATAAAAAAGAAGGAATTCTTACCATTTGCAGCAGCCTGAATGGAACTGGAGAGCATTATGCTAGGTGAAATAAGCCAGGCAGTGAAAGAAAAATACCATATGATCTCACTCATTTATGGATAATAAAGAAACATTATAACCTGATGAACAAAAAGATAGATACAGAGGCAGAGCAGCATCGAACAGACTGTCAAATTACAGCAGGAAGGCTGGGGAGTGTTGGGGGCGGGGGGTAAGAGATCAACCGAAGGACTTGTATGCATGCATATAAGCATAACCAGTGGACACAAGACACTGAGGTGGGGGGGGGGGGGGCGGAGGGAAGCATGAAGGCAGGTGACAGGGGGGTAGGGGAAGCCAGGGGAAGGTCAATGGGGGGAAAAAGGTGACAAATGTACTACCATTAGTAATACTTTAAACAATAAAATAAAATTTTTTTTAAAAAGATATAAAGCTAAATCCACACAAGCTGCTGTGGATTAAGGCCTACTGAGGCTCTGCCTGTGACAGCCTGATTGGGACCCTAAGAGGTGGAATCCATGGGAAAGTGAGGAGCGTGAAGGGGAGGGTGTTATGGTGATGAACAGGGAAACAGAAACAGATTAAGTGCCCCATGCAGTCCCATACAAAGAAAATTTTTAAACAGAATTACTCCAAAACACCTAGGAGAAAGTTTACATTCTTTCTTTATCACTTAAAGTTTTAAATCTTATCAGATCCTTGAAATGTAAACACCCAGGAGTTAACCAAACCATTGCCCACAGACACTAAAGGAAAAAGGCCTTTTAAAAATGCATACTGCTGTGGAGTGTTCACTTGTCAAATGGATTTGTGAAAGAGCTAAGGTTTTTTAAAAAACTACTAAAAATAATAAGGATGTACCAAAAAAGAAAAGAAAAGAAAGGACCATACAGGGTGGAGGGAAAGTATGTTTACAGTTGTGAGTATATGAAACACAGTTTATTCTTGTATTATTTATTTTCTACATGAACAACTCTAAACCTACTTTTGCTCCGCCCTGTATATAGAAAGTAGGATGTGTGTTCTCGGTAAAAGCAGGTATGAAAAAAACAGATGGAATTTTGTCAAGGGAGTGTTGTGGAGGTAAGGGGCCCCTATGGGAAGTGGCCACTGGTCTGGTCATAAATTCCAAACTGGCTGGTCATGGTGGGTAGTCCCACCCCAGGCACGTAACTTCTTTATTAAAAGATTTATCTTTGCTGTAAGCAAGTCCTGTCCATTGTTCCTGTGTATCTAGGTTAACACACCTTTGGAATAAGGGTAACCACCCTCAAGAAAGCACATAATCTTGTTAGCCATCCTGTAATCCAATAACCTTGGTTTCAGTCCCTTCCTTAATTTCAAATGCACAAAAGAGGCTGTAAAATTTATTCTCTGAAACATCTGAGATCTTGTTCCAGGCATGTGTCATCATCAGTTTAACTCAAACAAACTCTGGCAAAAATCCTCTACAGGTTTGGGTGATGTCTCTTATGATGACATAAGGAAAAATATAAAGAAGATTTATTGTTTGGTAAGAGAAAAATGTAATTTTATCCTGAAGTAAAATGATTGTTTCAAAATAAGAAAGGAAAGATAGAACAAAAGCTGGGATGTCTGTGAAAGCTGCAGAAGGTTTGAGGAAGTTGCAGAAGGCTCGCTGAAAAGGGATCTTGAGTAAAGAACTTTGTGTGGCCAAGCTGCCTAAGTTGGAATAGATAACTCAGTCAATTGCTACATTTTGTGTGTGTATGTGAACTCTCACCAGATCTTTAACTGTGGCCATTTTTAAGCCTGTTGTCACTTAAGAGTGTTACTGTTTTGCTCTGATACGTTTGCAAAAGTGTTTCTGCCAACGAGCTTCACCTTCAAGGAGATTCATGGAAAGACAAGTATAGGTTTCTGATAAGTAAGATCAATTTGCCTTCACGTGGGAGGGGCAACAATGAGCTTTTCAAGTGCTTCCCCAAGGCCCCCTGCACAGCCCACACTATGTCATGGACAGTAGCCTGAGACCTGTCCCTGCCCTCCCTTCCCCACATCGGTAAAATGAGTCCGTTGTATTGATGACATATGTTAACATGTGACTTGCCTCTGCTGCAGGACACTCTGCAGACTTTGTGGGAACATCTGCCAGGGAGAAAATGGGAGAGGAACCCACAGAAAACTCAAGGCCCAGGCACTGCCGTAAGGTTTGGGGAGCCATTTGGTCAGATAAGACGCGTGTTGTTCCAGAAGCTTAATGGTAAGAGGCAAGCCTATCCAACCCATAAAGATGTAAAGGAAGTGCAAGCATCTGTAGGGATTTGGGAGCTTGGGGGAGTTTTATCCCCGCCTGGCACAGTGCCTCTGTCCTGTCTCCTGGTAAAGAAAGGCCTGGGTTTTTGTTTTGTTTTGTTTTGTTTCTAATCGAGGTGTGAAAAAGTTCTAGGTTCAGTTAAAGTTCCTGATGAAAAAACACAATTGAGATTTTTTCAGTGATAAAATCTGCATATTTGTATCTCAAACAACGTAGCTAAAACTTGATGTAAATTCCTCCTTTTTTCCTTTTTTGGCTTAATGAATATCATTTATTCAGTATGAAATCTTTATACTATATGTTCTACCTGTTAAGAATAAATGCACATTAAATCTTGGTTAAAAAAAATAAACGAAAGAAAGGGCACGTGTGGGACTGGGGATCAGAGCAGCAAGCCACCTTTGAGAAGACAAAAATGGATTGAAATGGATTAAAGCTCTGGGCATCTCTCAAGAGGGCTGCCATTCGAGTTAGCTGTGTCTGTGACTCTGGAAGGTAAGGGTCAGGCACTGTGGCAGAGACAGCAGAAGGAGAGAGTGCCCGTAGGATTTTAGTCCCAGCTCTGGAAGGGAATAGAAACCCGGTATACCCAACAGAGCCACAGCTCCTAGCAGTGCACACAGGGCTCCTCCAAGTAGAGCCTCTCACAAAGGAATGAACCTCAGCAGCAAGTGGGCTGAATGAACCGAGTGGTTTGGCTGATGATCACTCATGAGTCCTGGCTGTTAACCCGTTGCACTGACAGTTGGGCTGTTCTGAAGGGATGAACCCCAGGGCTTTTACAATGGGAAGGTGATGGGTGGATGGCCATGAGTAGGTCCTTTGGGGGCCATGAATGTGTGGAGGGATATTTGAGTTCACCTGCAAGAAGTTAAAATAGTCCAGAACTGTCTTCCACATCCTGGCTCAAAATACAGCCTGGGCAGTGTGGTTTAGTGGTTGAGCGTTGACCTATGAACCAGGACGTCATGGTTCAATTCCCAGTCAGGGCACATGCCTGGGTTTCAGGCTCAATCCCCAGTTGGGGGTGTGCAGGAGGCAGCTGATCAATGATTTTCTCTCATCATTGATGTTTGTATCTATCTCTCCCTCTCCCTTCCTCTCTGAAATCAATACAAAACATATTTAAAAAATTTATTTTAAAAAATGCACTGACAGCCCCTTTCAATCAGGAAGCTTACGCCCTAGTAACTGACTGTTTAGTAAATATAGCACATTGAGTGCACAGAAACAGTAGCCACTGCAGTACCAGAATGAGATGGCATATTGGCAAAGATGCTGGCTTGCATAGGTGAAGAGGCAGAAGAGGAAAGCGGGCAGAGAAAATAGCATGTACAGAAGCCCTGTGGCAGGCAGGAGCTCAGGGACTGAAAAAAGGCCAGTGGGGGAGGAAGGACAAGTGGAAGAGTTGCTGGAGAGGCTAAAGGGACCACGCGGAGCCTTGTAGGCCGTGCTGAGTGGCTTTGTCTTTCTCTAAAGAGCAGTGGGAAGACACGAAGGGTGGTAGGTGAGTGGGTTGGTTGTCTTTTTGAGAGTTGACAAGGGCGGCTTCACCTAGTGGGGAACTCTGGAAAAAGCAAAACTAGTGACAAATATCTCCTTGGACTGGCACAGTCTGCCTCCTCTAACAATAAGGAAAGGTAAGGGTGCAGGGAGCGTAAACACCATGTGGCATTGCCCACACAGCAGTCATGCCATTGAAGTCATATAGAAAACATGGTCCACCCTTGGTCTGAGCAGGACCTTCCCCATTCCTTCACGGTCTCTCCTGTGCCTCACTACAGGGAGCGGGCACTGCCCGGGTCAAGCAAGGTTGTGTCTGCCCCACCCAGCTGGAGGTTTGAGGCAAATCACCTGAATTCTCCATTTGCTGTTTCCTAATTTGAAAAAGCAGAGGTTGAAAAAAAGGGACTGTCACCAGAAATCTACACTTCCGCCGTGTAGAAGTGAGCCATGGCGGTTCTCCATAGCAACCTCCTCTCAACTGCGGGGATGGGGTCAGATGGTGCGGTGCCTTTCCTGGGTTTTCCTGGCCTCCGCACTCCCACTGCATCCCCGTAGCTAGTGACTCGGGTTAATGCTGTGCTTTGTACAGTCCCTTGTGCATTTTGGCATCAGATGAAAGTTAAATTAGAAAACCTCAGTGTGGCCTCACTGCTTATTTTGGCTTCTATCTTGCAGAAGAGATCTTCATTTTATGCCTAAGTATTTTTCCCAAATCAGGGGATGAAAAGAAAAGCGAGTGGAAGCACCCCAAGCTGAACTGACAGAGAGGTGGAGGAAGAGATTAAATGAGGCTTGTTAGCAGCAGTTTAGGGAATTCTTCCAAAGGAAAGTGGGAGGGTCACCACACATCATTTAACATGGTAGTAGTCTCAGGTTCAGGTTCAATTCCAACCAAACCCGTCTGATTTACAAGGCGTGGCAAAAGAAGATGCCGCCTACAGGATGACCAGAATTAAAAATAACAGTATAAATTCATAATTTTTTCCTGTCTTTAAAAACACACACACACACAAGAAAAGGTGAAATAATAGAAACGCAAAGCAAATGGGCACAAGGAAACATTTGGGGTGGATTTTTTGGCTATGTAAATGACATCTCAGTAAGCTGTTAAAGCCCTAGCTGGTTTGGCTCAGCCTATGGACTGAAGGGTCCCAGGTTCGATTCCGATCAAGGGTACATGCCTGAGTTTGGACTTAATCCCCAGTAGGAGGCATGCAGGAGGCAGCCAATCAATGATTCTCTCTCCTCATTGACGTTTCTATCTCTCTCTCCCTCTCCCTTCCTCTCTGAAATCAATAAAAATATATTTTTTTAAAAATAAGCTGTTAAACATTTTTTTTTTAATTAAAAAAAAACCTGGCGCTGGCCAGTTTGGCTCAGTGGATAGCTCATTGGCCCACAGATTGAAGGGTCTTGGGTTCAATTCCAGTCAAGGGCACGTACCTCCATTGCAGGTTCAATCTCCAGCCCCAGTCACAGCATGTGTGGGAGGCAACCCATCAATGTGTCTCTCTCACGTCCATGTTTCTTTCTCTCTGTCTTTCCCTTTCCCTTCCACTCTCTCCAAAAATCAATGGAAAACTATCCTCAGGTGAGGATTAACAATAAATAAATAAATAAATAAATAAATAAATAAATAAATAAATCTGACCCTGGCCGGTGTGGCTTGTTAGTTGGGCATCGTCCCATGCACTGAAGGGTTGCCAGTTCGATTCCCAGTCAGGGTACATATCCAGGTTTCCAGCTCGATCTCCATTGCAGGGCATGCAGGAGGCAGCCAATGAATGATTCTCTCTCATCATTGATGTTTCTATCTCTCTCTTCCTCTCCCTTCCTCTCTGAAATCCATAAAAAATATATTTTTAAAGAGAAATCCACTTTAAATATAAAGATACAATAAAAGTGGTGGAGAAGGGGGAAAAAATACATTAAATCAACAACCTAACTTTACAACTTAAGTAAGGAACTAGGAAAAAAAACAACCTAAACCTACGATGACTTCCCACCTTAATCCCATTAGGACAGCGGTTCTCAACCTGTGGGTCGAGACCCCTTTGGGGGTTGAATGACCCTTTCACAGGGGTCGCCAAAGACCATCAGAAAACACATATATAATTATATATTGTTTTTGTGATTAATCACTGTGCTTTAATTATGTTCTATTTGTAACAATGAAATTGGGGGTCACCACAACATGAGGAACTATATTAAAGGGTCGCGGCATTAGGAAGGTTGAGAACCACTGCATTAGAATAACTACTATTAACAAAACATAACAACAGCATTGCAAGGATGTAGAGAAACTGGAACCCTTGTGCACTGTTAGTGAGAAGGGAATATGGTACAGCTGTTACAGACACATTTGGTGCTTTCTCAAAAAATTAAAAATAGAATTCATAGGATCCAGCAATTCCACTTTGAGGTATATACCCCAAAAAATTGAAAGCAGGGTCTCAAAGAGATCATTTGAACACCCATGTTCATAGCAGCCTTACTTACAAGAGATAAAACATGGAAGCAACCTAAGAGCGAATAGATAAGCAAAATGTGGTCTTTACATACAATGAATATTCTCCAGCCATAAAAAAGGAAATCCTGCAATAAGCTACAACATGGATGAACCTTGAGGACATTATGCTAAGTGAAATAAGTCAGTCACAAAAAGACAACCGCTGTTGGATTTCACTTACATGCGGTACTTAGACAAAATAATTAAAACAGAAAGTATAATGGTGATTGCCAGGGGCTGGGGTAGGGGAGAATGGAAAGTTATTATTCAAAGGGTAAAAGAGTTTCAGTTCTACAAGATGAAAGAGTTCTGGGGATGGATGCACAACGTAAATGTTTTTAATACCACTGAACTAACTGTACACTTAAAAATGGTTAAGATGAATACATTTTTTTAAATTAAATCTTTATTGTTCAGATTATTACAGTTGTTCCTCTTCTCGCCCTCCCCATAGCTCTCCTCCACCCAGTTCCCACCCCACCCTCTGCCCTTACCCCTCCCACTGTCCTCATCCATAGGTGCATGTTTTTTGTCCAGTCTCTTCCTGCACCCCCACACCCCTTTCCCCCCAAGAATTGTCAATCCACTCCCTTTCCATGCCCCTGGTTCTATTATATTCACCAGTTTACTCTGTTCATCAGATTTTTTACTCACTTGATTTTTAGATTCACTTGTTGATAGATGTGTATTTGTTGTTCATAATTTTTTTTATTATTATTAGTTAAGGTATTACAAATGTGTGTTGTTCATAATTTTTATCTTTACCTTTTTCTTCTTCCACTTCTTAAAGAATACCTTTCAGCATTTCATATAATGCTGGTTTGGTGGTGGTGAACTCCTTTAGCTTTTCCTTATCTGTGAAGCTCTTTATCTGACCTTCAATTCTGAATGATAGCTTTGCTGGATAAAGTAATCTTGGTTGTAGGTTCTTGCTATTCATCACTTTGAATATTTCTTGCCACTCTCTTCTGGCCTGCATAGTTTCTGTTGAGAAATGAGCTGACAGTCGTATGGGTACTCCCTTGTAGGTAACTGATTTTTTTTCTCTTGCTGCTTTTAAGATTCTCTCTTTGTCTTTTGCTCTTGGCATTTTAATGATGATGTGTCTTGGTGTGGTCCTCTTTGGATTCCTTTTGTTTGGGGTTCTCTGCGCTTCCTGGACTTGTAAGTCTATTTCTTTCACCAGGTAGGGGAAGTTTTCTGTCATTATTTCTTCAAACAGGTTTTCAATATCTTGCCCTCTCTCTTCTTCTGGCATCCCTATAATTTGGATGTTGGTATGCTTGAAGCTGTCCCAGAGGCTCCTTACACTATCTTCATATTTTTGGATTCTTTTTTCTTTTTGCTTTTCCGGTTGGGTATTTTTTGTTTCTTCGTATTTCAAATCTTTGGCTTGATTCTTGGGATCCTCTTGTCTGCTGTTGGATCTCTGTATATTATTCTTTATTTCAATCAGTGTATGCTTAATTTCTAGTTGGTCTTTTTTCATATCCTCCAGGGTCTCACTAAATTTATCAGTGGTTTCCAGAAAATTCTTGAAAAACCTTATAACCATGGTTTTGAACTCTATATCCAGTCATTTGCTCTCCTCCATTTCTGTCATTTGTGACCTGTTTCTTTGTCTCTGCATTTTTATGCTTCCCTGTGTGGGAAGAGTGGCTTTCTGTGCTAGGTGTCCTATAGGGCCCAGTGGCTCAGCCTCCCCAATTACCTGAGGTGGACACTTTTGGTGCACCCCTTTGTGGGCTTTGTGCAGTCTTGTTGTAGTTAAGCCTTGATTGTTGTAGTTATCACTGGGAGGAACTGACCTCCAGGCCAATTGGCTGTGAAAATAAGCTGTGTCTGCAGTGGGAGAACTTCTGTGCTGGAGACACCCTTCTGGGGCAAGACTTGCTTCAGTGGGGCTTTGGTGCTCACTGAGTCTGCCCCCTGAGTGTGTCCCTTATGGATCTGAGGAGTTGTAATCTGGATGGTCCCACTCTGACCACTGGGTACACTGGCTCTTGGATCTAAGGAGGTGCTAATTTAGCCTCTGCCTGAGGCTACCCAGCAGGAGCTACGAAGAGATCTGCAGATTCCCCTTCCTTGTTTGGGGTTTGGAGGTGCCCAGATGAGGCCCAGCTGTGAAGCAATGCAAGCTGCTGTGAGGCCTTGGGCCTTCTCTTGGAAGTTCTGGGTCTGTCTGGCCCAGCTGCAATTTGTTAGGTAATTTTCAGATTGCAAAGGGCCAGGATATTCATATGCAAAAGCCTCTGCCACAGTCTGGGTGGGGCGGGGTCTCAGGGAATCAACAGGGTGGAGCAAGCATCTATGACTGATCCTCAGCCCTGCCCTAAGGGGCCCCACGTCTCAGTGTCCTGGTAATTGCTGCAGCTGCAAGCACCTCTGAGGGAAAGCCGCCCTCAGGTTCTGAGTTCTGCCTGCTGCCAGACAGTCCAGTTTCTCCCCGTATGAGTCCTGGGTCCCCAGAGACTTCCCGGAACCGGAGTTCAGAGCAGTCGGGAGCTTGTCACTCCCTCCCTATTCAAAAAGACAGCCGTGTCCTCAGGTGCCAGCCCCTTTCCACACGCGCTCGAGCCTTCGTACCTCTGCACTCCACCTCCGCAGCTCCTCTGAGTCTCAGTGTGCTTTTCTCTTTCCTTCTAGTTGTAGAATTTCCACTCAGCCAGCCTTCCTGTGGTTCTGGATGATGTCTGTTCTGTCTTTTCGTTGTATTTTTGAAGTTGTTGTGGGAGGCAGCAATTTCCAGTGTTTACCTATGCCGCCATCTTGGTTTCTCCTCAAGATGAATACATTTTATGTTATGAGCATTTTACTACATTTAAAAAAGTGGGAGCCCTAGCCAGTTTGGCTCAGTAGGTAGAGAATCGACCTGAAGACTGAAGGATCGGAGGTTCGATTCCAGTCAAGGGCACATGCCCAGGTTGTGGGCTCAATCGCTAGTAGAAGGTGTGTAGGAGGCAACCAATCAATGTCTCTCTTTCACATCAATGTTTCTCTCTCTCTCTCAGTCTCTCCCTCTCCTTCCCTCCCACACCCTCTCTTCTACTCTCTCTAAAAGCAATGGAAAAATATCCTTGGCTGAGGATTAAATAAATAAATAAATAAATAGTGAACCTTAACATAAATGTAGGTTCATTGATTGTAACAAAGGTACCACTCTGGGTGGGGATGTTGCTAATGGGGAAACTATGCATGTGTTGGGTCAAAGGTGATACATGTACCTCCCTCTCAATTTTGCTATGAACCTAAAACTGCTCTAAAGTCTTTTCTTAAAAAGTCTGTATCAGAGTTTTGTTCGAAAATTAATTTCAGAATGAAACAAAATAATTCTTTTAAAGAACTGCTGTCAGAATAATTTCCCAGGGCTTCAGTCTCCAACTTGTCTCACAGTGTGCCCCTACTTAACATGCAATTTTTTTAAACATACTCCCATGTTTGTATATTTTTAAATTGTTATAATACTTACGTATGTTATAAAACACATACAAAAATAGGAATTCAAAAATATAAATAAAAGTTCTGTATCTTCTTCCCACACCTCGACAAATTGTCACGCTCTCCCTGAATGCTCGGAACTACTGTGGAAACCACCCCCTAGGACACAGGGAACAGATGCAAGCTGCTGGCCAGCGAGTGGCTCAGGGAGTCCAGCGAGTGGAGAAGGGGCAGGAAATGACTGTGTACTGCTGAGTTCCAGAAAATTCTGAAGTTTATGTACAGGCTATACACTTTACATGACACACTTCTCTTCTCCTTTCCTCTCCCCCTCCTTTCTTCTGTCCCTGCACCCTCCCCAGGTGATCAACCTAGAGGTGGGCTCCTCTTCTCTCATTCCCACATAAACTTCTTAGCCTGAGGCCTTCCTTGTTGGGGCTTGCTACCTCCTCCCAGGCTCCTCTTGGTGATCACACGTGAACTGGAGGTCACCTGGACAAAGATGCTAAAGAAGTGAGGCATGATATGTGACTTACCCAAACTCCTTCCAAGATAGAACCTGGTTAAGGACAACACTAGCATTGGCTAGGGAAATTAGTTAGGCTAATCAGGGTTACCTAAAACACATTTTTGTCCCCCCAAATCTTCCACCACTATTCTCAGAAAGGAGACTTCAGTCTCTAAGATGTTAGTTCTGAAAAGCAAGCAACTTTTCCTTGGTCAGGTATTATAAACAAAATTCCACTACAACTTTTTTGAAGAATAGGAGAAGTCTACTTTAGTGTCTCTTTAAGTAGCTATAACCATTGGAACACATTATAAAACATACACAAACCTACGCATTGCCAAGCACATACAAACCGATAAACATACTCGTAGTTCCTTTAAGTATCCTCAAAGGGAAAATGAACAATCTGTTTGATCACTAACATCCTCTCAAACCCTAAAATTCTTTTTTTTTTAATATATTTTTATTGATTTCAGAGAGGGAGAGGGAGACAAAGATAGAAACATCAATGCTGAGAGACAATCATTGATTGGCTGCCTCCTGAGGGGGAGCCCACAACCTGGGCTTGTGCCCTGACTGGGACTTGAAATGTGAGCTCTTGGTTCATAGGTTGAAGCTCAAACACTGAGCCATACCAGCCAACAAACCCTAAAATTCTGATATTGTGTGAAGTTTTACATGAACATTATGGCAGAGTCCAAAGGTCAAACTTACACATTTCCCAGAGACTTGGTGAAAATAGAGAACTATGGTGAAGCAGGAAATCCTTCCCCCTCACCCAGGCCTCTGAATTCCACCAAAACCAATTAAATGAAAACAGAAGCACGGATTAACGATGATGTGACCAAATCTCTATGCATTTTGTTGGCATGAGCTCACCCTGCAGAGTTCCTGAATACCCTTGGGTGAACGTAGGAAATCACAGAAGATGCAGAATACGGAATGCCCAGGTTTTAAAAAAATATCACAAACAAGCTTTTCAATGTTTCCTCAAGAAATGACTCATTACCTCCAGGAAACTTAAAACTATACGGCAAGCCCTAACTGGTTTGGCTCAGTGGATAGAGCGTCGGCCTGTGGACTGAAGGGTCCCAGGTTTGATTCCGGTCAAGGGCATGTACCTTGATTGTGGGTATATCCCCAGTAGGGGGTGTGCAGGAGGCAACTGATCGATGTTTCTCTCTCATCGATGTTTCTAATTCTCTATCCCTCTCCCTTCCTCTCTGTAAAAAATCAATAAAATATATTTTTTTTAAAAAACTATATGGCAAGCACCTAGCAAATGCCTCCTGCACAGCAAGGTCTCCACAGCCTCGTTGTAAAGAATCGCAAACAAACCATCACAAATGTCCAAACAGAAATATATAAGAAACCTTCTCATGGTCCCTCCTCTGTTGACCACCCAGAAGACACAATGGTGGTTGGAAGTCGGCACTGAATTTAACAGTTTGGGTTAGAGCAGTGATGGCGAACCTATGACACGTGTGTCAGAGGTGACACGCGAACTCAGTTTTTTGGTTGATTTTTCTTTGTTAAATGGCATTTAAATATATAAAATAAATATCAAAAATATAAATCTTTGTTTTACTATGGTTGCAAATATCAAAAAATTTCTATATGTGACACGGCACCAGAGTTAAGTTAGGGTTTTTCAAAATGCTGACACACCAGGCTCAAAAGGTTCGCATCACTGTGTTAGAGTGTCCAAGAGGTCAGGAATTGAGCAGGAGTACACTCCTCCCCCAAAATGAATGTTGGGAGAAAGAGCCAACATAGAAATCAGAGTGGAGTTAGCCGTCTAGTCCAATATTTCCGACCATCCCATATGATCGCTGCTACTCGTACTCTTTTGGAACCAGAGGGACAATTCCCCATCACTTGCTGCTGGAAGACATGCCTAGGACAGGATGAACAAACAAGTGGCTCACCAGCTTATTTGACGGAGGGCTATGGGCAAAGCTTACTCGATGGAGTAGGAGAGATACAATTTACACTCATAAACACAAACATGTACTGGGATAAGCAGTAACAGTACTCCTAGGTTAGAGTGGGGGGCAGGAGGGGACATGAACAGAGGGCAATGACTTAACCAGAATTCCAGAAGGAAAAGGCAGACTTTTAGAAAGAAAAAGCTGCTTGTAAGCAGAAAGGGAGGAAACGCAGACTGGGGCTGTGAAGAAGAGATAATAGTGGAATGCAGCTTGTTCTTACTACATCTGAACTTCGGTTTCCTAGTCCCCGTCTTCTGGGCCAGCCTAGCACATCTTCTTGAAGGCTGACACCTTTCAAATACCTCTAGGTAGCTCCCATACGCACCCTGACTCCCACCCCTTTGTCTCTGTGGGCCAAACACTGCACAAAGAGTCCTTTTAATGAGTCCCTGTGTTGCAGTCCCTGCTCAGAAAGAAAACTCCTTCCCATTCAGGGGTATCTTTTCTCCCTTCTGCCATCTACTGGTGGAACTGAACATATATTCCCTCACCTGACTGTTCCTGATTTGCAAATAGGTTGGAGTCCAAAAGCTCATTTATGTAATACTTGTTATGTGGAAGACATTTTTCCAAAGGAAAAAATATGTATGGTTCCATCTTTCCTTCATCAAATAAGCATTTATGAATAACATAATATGAAAGTATACACATATAAACACAGTATATATAATATAGAGGCTTCAAATTTTTACTTAACTCCTTATCAGCTATACAACCTAGACAAGCCACTTAGCCAGTCTTCATCTGTAGTAATCGTAATAATAGTGATAAATAAAGTGGCTAACATTATTAATCATTATGATGATCCATAATATAGTCATGTAAACCTCACAACCCTGTAAGGTAGGCACATTACATAAGATCTATGGCTCTTCAGATAAGGAGACTGGAACATGGAAAGGGTGAATATCTCGCCCATGGTCTCACAGCTCATAAGAAGCAGACCTGACAGTCTGACTCCACAGTCATAACAGGAACGATAGCCACCTTTCAGGATTGTTCAAGGACTTAGATGCAACACAGGTAAAGCTGCTGACACGCAGCACGTTTTAAAAACAACAGCTATTGATCATTCACTGGGGGTTGGGCCCTGCAAGATCGTAAAGCTGCATCCACATCCATGAGTGAGCCATGGTCCTGCCCTCTAGGCAAGCACAATTACAACACAGTGCTAAGACCGAGTTCAGCTAAGACAGTTCAGCAAAGACAGCATCGGACTTTTTTTTTTTTTTTTTAACTTTCTTCGGCATAGTCTTCCTAGTACTTGGCACAGTGGCTAGGATATAGCAGGCACTGGGAAGGAACAGAATTTTTAAAAATAAAATAAAATTAGGTTCAAGACTCTGAGTCAGACAGGATAGATGCTCTTAATTTCCATATTAGCAAGTGAGAGAGACCGAGGTTCAGGACCTATCACAAGATCACACAGCAAGAGCGAGTGGGAGCGACTGATACTTTTACCAACTTCCTTGCACTCCCCCATCCCTCTGCTTTCTTCCAGGCCCCCAGGTGGCATCCAGAGGTTAATGAAGGTAATACTTTCTGAGGGTATCAGGTGGGTGGATGGCTATAAGCAGATAAAAACTTCAATATGAGCAGACATCGGGGACCACATCAGAGATTACACAGTCTCTAATGGGCCCATTTTCTTCCTCTCTTCCACGTGGCACAAATCAGCTCTTTACTCTAGGTGAGACTGTTTATGGCTATTTCCCAGAGTTCAAGTTTCTACAGTTATTTTTAGCTGGAATTTCACTGCATACCTGGGACAGGTGAGGCATGAAAAGGAATGTGGGTGTGGGTAACCCTTGAATCTCTAGTGCCAGGGTCTGGGTCTCTTGTCATTCCAGCCAAAGAGGGGTGACTCACACCCTGATTTATTATCTGCACTAAGGCTAGGTTTCACCTTAAGAAATATGTGGATTAAAACCTCCTGTATATTCTCTAATTTTGTATTCAAGTCTTTGTGTTTGCTCTTTGGAACATGCTTTCTTGGATGTTACTTTGTTACCTGCTTTTGATAACTTGGAATGCCTTCATTTTCTGTTACCAATATCACAGCCCGAGGTTCTTTCTAGTCCCATTTCCCAGGCCTGTGAGGGACCTGGGGCAGATTAGAGTACCTGATTTACATTTTTTGCAGGTGAGAAGCTACCTGGAAAACACTCTGGCTGTAAGCTGGCTGTCTTGATAGTCAGCCAAGTTCTAGGATATTCATTACATTGTTTAAGGACTAAAAGAATCGTGATCTATCTAGACCCCTTCTGGCAACCACTAGAATGCCCTCAGAGTGCCCGAAATTCCAGAGTGCCTGGGATTCTGAGCCTGCTTGAAGCTTGGAATGGCCTCTCCAACTGACCCCTTCATAAGACAGAGGTTTTTTCCTCATCTCACGTTAGCTCTGTACAGAAGAGGTAAAACCAGGCTCACTAGGATCATGAAGTCATGACACCGTAAAGCTATAAAAAGTGGTTTTATGATTCAGCTGAGAAATAGAGAACTTTTTCTCTGGGCCAGCATTCCATGACTATTGAGATACGCCCTTTAGAGGTCTTAAAAGTCAGGTGAGGTGTGTTTGTCTGCAGTTGGGAGAGGTGGAGAGGTTGGTCAGTTGGTTGAAGCTGTTTCTTAAATCAGGAAAACAGAGCTAAGGAATTACACCAAGAAGGGAGCAGAACAAAGGCCACAGACCTCCTTCCCCATCCCTTAACTAGAGCCACCGGGAACCTGACTGCAAAGACAATTTACATTTATTTAAAGAACGTCATTTTAAACCCCTACACTTCTACCCATCCCACCATTTCTGAAGACCTATCTCCTGTCTCTTCTAATCAACTCTTACCACTTCTATTTCACAATGCAATCTTAAACCCTAAGGAACATAGCAGTCCAGAAAGAGTTTGTAATGGATTGACTAGTGTACCCAAAAAAATTCATGTCTACCTGGAACCCCAGAACATGTGACCTTATTTGGAAAGAGGGTCTTTGCAGGTAAAAAGTTGATCCTTGAACACAAGTTAGTAATTCAACAATCCTTCCCCTGCCCTATGCAGTTGAAAATCTGCATATAATTTAAAATATATTTTTATTGATTTCAGAAAGGGAGAGGGAGAAATAGAAACATCGACTATGAGAATCATTGATTGGCTGCCTCCTGCACGCCCCCTACTGGGGATCGAGCCCGCAACCTGGGCATGTGCCCTTGACCTGAATCAAACCCAGAACCCTTCAGTCTGCAGGCCGATGCTCTACCCACTGAGCAAAACCAGCCAGGGCTGCAAATAATTTTTGACTCCCCCCAAAAAATAACTAGAGTTGCCCCCAAGTATCCATGAGGGATTAATTCCAGGGCCCCCTGCAGATACCAAAATCTGCAGATACCAAAATCTGCAGATGCTCAAATCCCTTATATAAAGTAGTGTAAAACAATGCATACAGTGAGTTTTCCACATCTGCAGATTCCCAACCACGTTTAACTTAAGAACCACCAATGAATTTGCCACGTAACTGCCACTGTTAGTTTCTTACCTATGAGCAAGATCTTCTTAAATCTATGTCCTTTACCTTATAAAGGTCTTCAAGAAGTTTCAATCTTTAAAAAATAATATTTAAATTTATTATTTCACATGAGGTCTAACGAAGCACAAGCTGAGATTGCTTATGCATCCTAGGTATCCCCATTCTACAGATGCAGAAGCTTCTTTACAATTCCAGGTCAAGTGCTGCATCACATAGTCCTTGACTTGCAGCTGAGAAAGCAACAGGTCTGTGTGAAGTGACAGAAGGGCACATCCTACTCCTGTCATGAGCAGGAACCAAAGTGGAAGAACAGTAAAACCTGTACAAAACATTCTGCACTCATGACACTCCAACACATAGAAAGGAGAGTAAGTACTGAAGCAGCTGAGCAGATTCTGGACATAATTCTGACAGATTTCGGTCTGAAGAACTCTATGGCAGGAGGTTTCTTTCTCTTCCTCAATCCCCTTTCACACAACCGAAAGCAGAAATCAAGTCTTTATAAAAGAGACTAACGGCCTTTCCGTTTCTTCATTTTCCCTCCTGCCACCTTGTTCCTGACACCCAAAGCACCCTCCGTATCATCATTGTCCCCAGCATCGTCCCGTGTACGTTTCTTCTTTTCTCCATGCTCCCTCAGCTCCTGCAAAACAGAAAGGATAGGACTGAAAATGAACCACTGTCACTGAAGATTAGCACATCCTGGTTTCTCCTCCATAAAATCAAACAATGAGTAACTTCCTAAAGTTTCACATTAGCAAGGAAATAAGACCCAAATCCCAATATACAAAAATGTTAACCTTATTAACAATCAAAGATACAAATTCAAACAATAAGCTATTATTTTCACATGGCAGAGTAGCAAAGATTTTAGAGAATGGTAATATCTAGTATTAGTCAAAATGTGAGGACATTCACATATACTTTCGCTGACAGTGTAAACTGCTATAGCTTTTCTACAGGGCAATGCAGCATTCCATGTGAATTCAAATTTTAACTGTATACTCCTCAGCCCAACTGTTCTAAGGATTATTCTAAGGAAACAAGACAAGTACGTAAAACTGTACATACTAGGATGTTCAACCGTGTTAGTTAAGACAGAAAAAATTACAAAAAGCCTAAATACATATCAATGTAAATCATGTTACATATGCATAACAATTCTTTGCAGCCATGAAGAAATGATCACATGGATCTAATTTGCTGAAATCAAAAAATATTAATCATATACAATTAGATAAAGTCTAATTATGGCTAAGAAAAGAAAAATAGCCAACGGTTACCTATGGTTCTCTGTGAGGGGTGGCTTATACGTTCCATTTACTATTTGAATCCTTTCTGTATTTTCTGAATTTCCCCCTCCCAATGCACATGTAAACAAAAATATCAAAGAATTCTATTTTGAAAGAAAAATAAAACCAAGTCCACACTTCAGCTACTCCGAGGCACCCCATGGGCGAAGTTCCTCTGTCCCTCAGACTAGAATTCCAGGGAGCAGATGACACTTGCAAGGATTCTCCTTTAGAATCTTCTCATCTCCACTGCTACTGTTATTGCTACTACTAGCAACTATGCAGTTTATATTAGCTTACCTGGTGCTCACAGAATCCTGTAAGGTATTCAAGGTAAGCATTACTCCCTAAATTAGGATAGGAACTGCTTGGTGAGGAACTGCTTCTGAGAAATCAGTGACAACTGGGACATCTGATCTCAAGTTCTAAGGCTTTCCTGCCACATGTGAAACATGAACAGTGGCTGAGACTGTGGTCACTGTGGTCAGACTGAGTCTGAATCCTGATTCAACCACTTAGTTGCATTGTCTAATGATGGACCTACCATCTCTAAGCGTTAGCATGCTTAGAAATGCATTTATTCTTAAATTCAGAATACATTATCCAGCTCCTACATTTTATTATGAGGACTAATACAATATCTAGCACATAGTTAATATCATTAGCAAAAAAGTTGGTAAAAAAAAATAAGTTGCATACCATTCGGGCAAACCTTTGGGCTTCAGTCACACGTTCTGTCAGCATCATAACCTCGTCATCCTGTGTTGGAAAGACAGGCAGTTTCTTCCCAATTAAGTGTTCTATGCGCTGGAAGAGTTCCACATCATACCTGAGGAAGAAATATTGGCATGGTTTTGGTGGACTGACAATGCAAACGTTAGCCCATTCCAAAATATATATTACATTATATGATGCAACAGGAGCCACAGTGTTAAACAATACTGAATCTACTGTTCCTTTTCAGAATACTAACTAAATGCAATATTTTGTGCATAGCCCATTAGAAAATCCCCCAATACAGTCTTTACTCCCAGAAAAGCACCGGGCTCATAAAATTTTTCCTTTAAAAAGAAAATCAGAAATAGTTATTCTAATTCTGTGAGGTGAGGGGAGGTCAGTGCTCTCTGGCTCTAGCAGTTAAAGACCGGTTTAGCTCAGTGGATAGAGCATCGGCCCGTGGACCGAAAGGTCCCAGGTTCGATTCCGGTCAAGGGCATGTACCTGGGTTGCAGGCACATCCCCAGTAGGAGGTGTGCAGGAGGCAGCTGATCGATGTTACTTTCTCATCGATGTTTCTAACTCTCTATCCCTCTCCCTTCCTCTCTGTAAAAAATCAATAAAATATATTAAAAACATTAAACTTTAAAAAAAAGAAATAATAGGGTGGTTTTTGTCCTTCTATATACTAAATACTATACTAGCCCTTGTAGACAACATCTCCAATCTCATTAAAACCCTGCAGTATTAACATTAGGGGCCAGTGAATTCTTTGTTGTGGGGCGTCCTTTGCAGTGTGGGATGCTTAGCAGCATTCCTGGCCTCTACCCACAGGTGGCACTGTGACAAACTGATGTTTTCAGACTTTTCCAAAGGCAGGCATTATTTCCATTTTATGAACGATGAAACTGGGATCAGGGAGGTTAAGTAACTGGTAGAGTCAGGTTCCAAGTCAGTTTGCTCCCAAGCTCTGCTTTTTTCTCAACACTGCTCTGCCCCAAACACAATTCACTTACTGTGTGACAAAGGTAATAGACTTTCCGGAGCGCCCAGCTCGAGCTGTTCGACCTACTCGATGGATGTAATCCTGAAACAAAAAGGGTAAATGAATTTGAGTTACATGTAGTATAAATAAAAACTATGTAAGTAAGGTCTTACTGAAAACCTCTGAAAGAAAACAAATTCGTATTGGAACATGGACAATGGATTTAAAATTCTGTTGAGATAAATCTGCATCACCTTTTTTATTCTCACAACACAAACTGACCCCATTCTTCCTTTCTTTTATAGAAAGACAAATCTACAAAGCATATCTACATGGTCACTAAGCATATTCACATGGTGCAGAGAAAAACAGCATTGGATCTAGAGGCAGACCTGAGTCACAGCTCTGGTTTTACCAACTACCAGCTACACAACTGCCTGTAAATCACATAACCTGTCTGAACCTTGACTTCTTACCTATAAAACAGGGATAGAAGACATGCCCAAATTCAGTGATTGTGAAAATCAAATGAGACAGCACCTTGTCTACAGCAGTTAAATATATAGCCAAGAGATACGAGTTGGTCTCAACCAGGGAGGATTTTGTCCTCCCCAGGGAATATTTAGAAAAATATGAAAACTTATCTGCTTGTCATAGTGTCACCTGTGGGCAAAGGCCAGGAATTCTGCTAAGCATCCTACACTACAAAGGACAGCCCCCACAACAAAGAATTCACTGGCCCCAAATGTTAACAGTGTCCAGATTGAGAAACCCAAGATACACTAAGGACCACAAGCTGTCACTTCTAAAAAAATGAGACTGACAAAGATCAGCACACTGCATCTGCCCCTCTGACTGTGATCATTATTTAACACCTCTCTGTGGCTACCTTCATTCACCTTTATTAATAGTGTATCTGCAGGCAGGTGCAAAATGGTAAGAATGAATAAATCAGGAGCTTTCCTAGTTTTTGACACTTAACTAATCATGGACCAAGAAAGAAAAAGAAAATACAGTAAACATTTCATTAAGAAATATACTCTGGCCCAGCTGTGGCTCAGTGGTTGAGCATCAACCTATGAACCAGGAGGTCACAGTTCAATTCCTGGTCAGGGCATATGCTCCGGTTGCAGGCTCGATCCCCAGTGTGGGGTGTGCAGGAGGCAGCCAATGGATGATTCTCCCTCATCATTGATCTTTCTTTCTTTCTTTCTTTCTTTCTTTCTTTCTTTCTTTCAATATATTTTATTGATTTTTTTACAGAGAGGAAAGGAGAGAGATAGAGAGAAACATCGGTCAGCTGCCTCCTGCATAGCTCCCACTGGGGATATGCTGCAACCAAGGCACATGCCCTTGACCAGAATCAAACCTGGGAACTTTCAGTCTGCAGGCCAACACTCTATCCACTGAGCCAAACCAGTTAGGGCCATCACTGATGTTTTTTTCTCTCTCTCTCCCACTCCTTTCCTCTCTGAAATCAATAAAAATTAAAAAAAAAAATACACTCTCAATACAATGGAATATTATTCAGCCATAAAAAAACAAGAATTAAATCTTGCCATTTGTGATAACATGGATGAATCCTGAGGGCATTATGCTAAGTTAAGTAGTTCAGAGAAAAACAAATACTATATGATCCTAACCTATATGTGAAATCCAAAATAGAAACAAAAAACTGAGCTCATAGACACAGAGAACACATGTGTTGTTGCCACAGGTTGAGGTGGGGTTAGAGGAGTGAAATGGGTAAGGAGATGGGGGGCAGTGTCTATAGGTATAAATTTTCAGCTACAAAATAAAAAAGTCTTGGGAATGTAACATTATAGTCTGTAATACTGTAATGCATATTTGAAAGGTGATAAGAGAATAGATCTTAAAAGTTCTCAAGAAAAATACTGATTATTATGTGTAGTGATGGCTGTTAACTTGGCTTATTGTAATGATCATTTACAATATATACAAATATCGAACTTTTACCCTGTATACCAGAAATGAATATAATGTTATACGTGAATTACACCTCAATTTCACTTTGGGACTAGAAAGTCAGGTCAGAAAAGGACTCACCTTGGAATGAGTAGGAATGTCAAAGTTGACAACTACATCCACATGAGGAATGTCCAAACCTCGGCTTGCAACATCAGTTGCTAGAAGAATGGAACGAGCCTTTGCCTTAAACTTATTAAGGGATCCTAGGCGCTTGCTCTGAAATGATGAAAAAAAGACATGAAAATAATCTAAGGACTCTTAGAATCTCAGACATACCAAATAGACATATTAAATACAAGAGATAAATTTTTTAATAGATATTTCCCCCCAAGTCCAGATTGTACTTCACGGGCCAAAAAGAAACATGAAAGCAACAAAAAAAATATTTAAGACTAAGGCTAGAAAATACTAGCATGACATAAGAATTGTTTAACATAATAGATAATTGGGCAATAATTTATTAAAAATTCTTAGAGATCAGAGAATCACTATTACCACAAGAGCTGAATAAATCAACTCAATGGCTTCCACATCAGAAACTACCTATGGCATTAACTAGAATCTCTTGCTTATCCTGAAAGGAGGAAGTAAGCATCCAGAGCAACACGCCAAGTGCATAAAATCAATCCTGGGAAGATGCACTAATGCCATGTGTTGTTACCGTACAAATCTATTGCTATATGGTTTATCTTCCTCCTGCCACCTGTTCACCTCCAATGACACCGAGGAATCTTTACCTGACTCATCTGTCCGTGGAGGGGGATGGCAGTGAATCCAAGATTTCGGAGTAGCAAAGCTGTTCTCTGAGTATTGTTACAGGTGCTGCAGAATATCATAAAGGAGTTTCCAGCCAATTCATTTAGAATATAAACCAGGTAGGTATCCTAAATTACAAACAAAAGACAATACATGTAATTGAACCTGGAAAAAAAGGTTGGGGTCCTGGGCATATAAATTCCATAAAAATAATAAACTTATACTTGCTTCTCAATTATACAAACCCCTAGCTGCCAGCTTTTTCACTCTTTATTTCATTTTTGGTTAATCCTAACCCGAGGATATTTTTCCATTGATTTTTCAAGAGAGTGAGAAGGAGGGGGAGAGACAGAGGGAGAGAAACATCAATGTGAGAGAGACATATCAATTGGTTACCTCCCGCATGCGCCCCAACCAGGGCTAGGATGAAGCCTGCAACCAAGGTACATGCCCTTGACTGGAAATGAACCTGTGACTCTTCAGTCCTCAGGCCGACACTCTAACCACTGAGCCAAACTGGCTAGGGCTAAAATATATATATATTTTAAACATATTTTTATTGATTTCAGAGAGAAAGGGAGGAGACAGAAACATCAATGATGGGAGGGAATCATTGATTGGTTGCCTCCTGAATGTTGGACCAAGCCTGCAACCCAGACATATGCCCCCAACCGGAATCGAACCTGTGACCCCTCTTCAGTCCACAGGCAGACGGCTCTATCCACTAAGCCAAACCAATTAGGGCTAAAGCATGTATTTTTAAAGATTTCCGAGAGGAAGGGAGAGGGAGAGACAGAGAGAAATATCAGTGATGAGGGAGAACCATCGATCTGCTGCCTCCTGCACGCCCCCTACTGAGGCTCGAGCCCTCAACTCAGGCACATGCCCTGACTGGGAATCAAACAATGACCTCCTGGTTCATAGGTCAATGTTCAACCACTGAGCCAAACCAGCCAGGTCAGCTTTGCACTCCTTAAACAGCATTATCGTCTCTGTGAACTCTGAATTTCATACAGCCTGAGCCAAGCACAAGGAGATCTATACTCAGCAATCAGAAAAAGTCCTCTCATCAAGGCACAACACAGGGTCCTTTGACTACAAAAAAAGCCACATAATAAGTACACAAAAGAAAAACGCCCTCAAGGATGGGGTTGGGAAGGAATTATATCATAATTTCGTTACTGTGGTTTACTTAGTATGTTGTGAATTCGTGGAATGTTTGACTTTATCAGTGATAAACAGAACCACAGTCGGCTCTCTAAAGCAAACAAAAAGAACTCCAATCTGTAGCACAGCTCTTAACTAATCGAGAGTTGACTCATTTTCAGATGCTTTGGAAAGGAAGGAGAGGGAACACTTCACCTTGAATTTAGAGGGAATAAAAATATAATATTGCTGCAATTTCTCAACCGTCTGGTATTTAGAGGAAACAGCACATTTCACAGGATCCTTCAGTGCTGCTCGCTGAAGTTTTTGTACCTAAAAAAAAAACAAATAGTTTTACTATTGTTATTGTTGTTTGCATTAATCAATTCTTATAAGGAAGAAATAAGAAGTCCTAGAAAATTTCACCTTCTTGGTCATGGTAGCAGAGAAGAGAAAAGTTTTCCGATCTCGGGGAATCACTTTGAGAATCTTGTCAACCTAAGGCACAAAGAGGAAAGGGTATCAATACAATATTTTTTAAAAATAAATTTCTTTATTGATTTCAGAGGAGAGGGATAGAGAGATAGAAATATCAATGATGAGAGAGAATCATCGATCAGCTGCCTCCTGCACACACCCCCCGCCCCCCCCTGGGGATTGAGCCCGAAACCCTGGCATGTGCCCTTGGCCAGAGTCAAACCAGGACCCTTCAGTCCGCAGGCCAACACTGTATCCACTGAGCCAAACCGGCTAGGGTTCAATACAATATTTAGACTAGACATCTGCAAATATTCTTTGTGAAGGAGACAGAAAATAGAATAACAAACTAAATACAATACTGTGGGGATTTGGGGACTCAAAAATTCAATTCAATCCAGCTAAAATTTACAAAATATTTACTATTTGATACCATACCAAATGCTATAAAAAAAAACAATGTGATTCAGTGAAAAAGAACAATTTAAATTAGCACATAAGAACTAATCTAAGAGAAAAGTCAAGAATAGGTATTAATCAAGTACATAAGCTATGATGAGTAGGTCATCAAAAAAAAAAGCACAGATATTTCAAAGTGTGTGGAAAAGGTCTATATCAAGGGTCTTCAAACTTTTTAAGCAGGGGGCCAGTTCACTGTCCCTCAGACTGTTGGCGGGCTGGACTATAGTCTAAAAAAAAACTATGAACAAATTTCTATGCGCACAGCGGCGGCAAAAACACCCGACGGGCCGGATAAATGTTCTCGGCGGGCCGCATATGGCCCGCGGGCTGTAGTTTGAGGGCCCCTGGTCTATATCAAATAAAATGGAAAAAGAAAATCTGGTTTTGATAGTCCTCATCTCTGAAAACCGAGTCAACTATACTCTAAAGAGGATGCTGAGGCACTAACAATGGGAAGAGCACCACGAATGAAAAAGGCAGATGTTTAGATCAGCTGATAATGACGCAGCTCTCCCCATACAGCAGGTGTGCAATGAATCAAATTCTGAAACAGGGCACTTGAGATGCTCTAAGAGGAGGAAAGAAATTGGGAGCTCACCTCTGTCTCAAAATCCATATTCAGAATTCGGTCTGCTTCATCCATGACCAAGTATTTGAGAGCTCTTAGGTTGAAACCTTTCGTATTTTCCAAGTGGTCAATCAGTCGACCAGGAGTTGCTACCAAAGAAAGGTTGAGGAGAAAGAGCAATGTTTAAGAACAAGGACAAAAAGGAAGTTACTAAGCCCCTCCTCCACCACCACCACCCTCAATTTCAGAAATGAAAAATTAAATAGGTTTACAAAAACCTGTTCTTCAAAGTCTTTCTGTTAGAGTAAGCTGGCACAAACAGAGCAGCAACGTATAGAATGATACCAGGGAGGGGAAAGTTCCAGGTGCCAACTACTATAGGCTGGCACCTTGCCCAGGGTGACCTTTCCTCCCCTAGCATGTCATTGGTCATTGGTTTAGACCTTAGAGGAGGAACAAGGGGCTGGAGAACAGCCTCCTATTACTCCCGTAAAAGAACAGGAGACGAGAATAGGAAAGGCCCTGATAGGTTAGCTTAAAGAAGGAGCTAAGCCCAGCCAGTGTGGCTCAGTGGTTGAGCATCCACCAATGAACCAGGAGGTCATGGTTCGATTTCTGGTTCGATTCTGGTCAGGGGACATGCCCAGGTTGAGGGCTGGATCCCCAGTAGGGGGTGTGAGGGAGGCGGCCGATCAATGATTCTTGTCTTTGATGTTTCTATCTCTCCCTCTTCCTTCCTCTCTGAAATCAATAAATATATTTTTAAAAAGGAGCCTTTGACAATACCCCAGGGTAGCTCTCTGAGCAGCCCATTCAACTCTTCCTTTTGAGTATACTTTTGCTTTGCTTGCTAAATAAACTGCCTCCTGAGCTACTTCTTGGCTCTGAATGCTTTCCTAGCCGAACTCAAAAACTGAGGTCCACATTCGCTGCTAACATTTCCACACAAGTAAGTAACTCCCAACATCGGTAGATTTTCTCCAATTCATCACTGCCAGTATCTTTTCCCTTTGGCAACTACTCACCTATTACTACATGTGGTTTTTTTGCCAGGGCCAGAGACTGGGACATTGAATCAATTCCACCTACAATCACGGCTACAGGAAAAAAAAAAAAATAATAAACATAGGAAAGAGACCCTTAGTTTTCCACAGTTCACTGATCACCCTTTAAAGCCAATGCTAGATTTCTACTTAAATTTACAACTTTCCCCAAAGCTAAAATACCAAATCAGCTTTTTGGTCAATAAACTTATGCTAATTATACTTCCTTCCATTCTCCTTTCACACTCATTCTCAACTAGTGAAGGAGCCCTAAGACTCCTTTCCTCTTAGAACTTACCAGTCTGTACTCCAATAGAAGATCCTAGGGCTTCAAACTGCTCTGAAATCTGAAAGGCCAGCTCTCGGGTGGGGGTGAGAACTAAAGCAAACAAACGCTGAGGCGTCTCCAGCAGCGCATTCAGAATGGGCAAAGCAAAGGCCCCTGTTTTTCCAGAGCCGGTTTCCGCCAGCCCAATGATATCACGACCTAGGGGGTGGAAAAAAAGAAAACATCTCACAGCAAAGAGATTTTCTCTGCATTTTTCCACTTTCTCTACAATGACACAATGCTGGGCACAAAGTAAACACTGAATAAATATTTGAGGAACTGGGGGCAGAAGAAGGTTGAATAGACAGACGAGATGAGCTCTAGATGAGCTCAAAATCCAGGGACGAGATACACAAATACAGTACAGTGTGATAAGGGCTTTAATATAAGCCCCTGCAAAATGCAGTAAGAACACAAAGGAATGAGTAACTTACTGCCCTAAAGAGTCAGGAGAAGCTAAAAGAGATGATGACTAAATTAGATCTGGAAGTAAGCACAGAAGGTAAGGAAGGGCATTCCCATAGGATGGATGACGAGAGGCTGAAAGCTTTAAAAAACATAGCAGACTTGCCAAAACCGGTTTGGCTCAGTGGATAGAGCGTCGGCCTGCGGACTGAAGGGTTCCAGGTTCGATTCCGGTCAAGGGCATGTTACCTGGGTTGCGGGCACATCCCCAGTAGGAGATGTGCAGGAGGCAGCTGATCGATGTTTCTTTCTCATCGATGTTTCTAACTCTCTATCCCTCTCCCTTCCTCTCTGTAAAAAATCAATAAAATATATTTAAAAAAAAAAAAAAAAAAACCATAGCAGACAGAGTAGGGAGAGAGAGCTGTGCAATGTGCTGGAGCAGACATCTTAGGGGGAAAGGGGAGAAGAATGAGGCTAGAAAGGAAACTCATAAGCCCTGCTAAAGAGTTTTGTTATCTTCCGATAGCGAGATGAACTGAAGTGGGGAATATCATGACCAATGTTATTCATTAGGCCTGCCTGATGGCACAGGGAGGAGTCGAGGAGCTAACAATCCAGGTCCCTTCTTCTGAGGGAAGGATGTCATAAGTAATCCCTTAAGCCATTACGGATAAGATTTGGAAAATACCTCCCAAGCCAAACCACCAGAACAAGGCCCAATGGAACGGCTTCCTCTGAGCTATGACCTCCAGTGTTCCCACTGTTCCTGACTGCGTGACTGCTGAGGTTTCCTTACCTAGACATTAGCCCCCTGAAGTAACCTGAACATGACTCTGTTCTTTACAATCTAAAATGACCCAAACTCCCACAATGGGGAACACACAGGAAAATGGGAGCTCAATGAGGATACCAGGGGATACCAAGGCATTGAGAACAGAAACCAGTGAAATTTAGGAAGTTCCAAAAGGAAATGTATTTGACACTCAGGTTTCTGGCATGGGAAACTCAAAGGCCATAAACTGAGATAGGGACTACAGAAAAATTAGTTCCGGTGAGGAAAACAATGACTCTGGTTTGGACATAGTAAACCGGAGGTTCCTACAATAAGCTCAGAGAAAAATATCTAAAAACCAGCTGGGCCGAAACTGGTTTGGCTCAGTGGATAGAGCGTCGGCCTGCGGACTGAAATGTCCCAGGTTCGATTCCGGTCAAGGGCATGTACCTGGGTTGCGGGCACATCCCCAGTAGGAGATGTGCAGGAGGCAGCTGATCGATGTTTCTCTCTCATCGATGTTTCTAACTCTCTGTCTCTCTCCCTTCCTCTCTGTAAAAAATCAATAAAATATATTTTAAAAAAAAATTTTTTTAAATAAAAATAAAAACCAGCTGGGAATACTTGCGTGGGGCTCGGAAGAAAAGTGGGGGTTAGAAATACAGATCAAAGCACTATTCTCTCTCTAGAGCTAGTTTAGTTCTTAACCTGGGACTTGTGGGAGAGGAATAAAGTCAGAGCAAGGGATAAATTTTATGTGTAGATAGATTTATGTGTTTTTTTCTGGGGAGAAACTCTTTAACTTTTATTTGATACTCAAAGGGGCAAGAAACCCCAAGAATGTCCCCCTTCTCCGATGGTAATGTACCTCACTTTCTCTGAGGATCTTAATGAATTTCAGTTAACACTTCTGGGTCTTTCTCCACCCACCCTGGTCCTCTAAAGTTGAGTTTTGGGAATGTAGGAACAGGGTTTCACTTCTCCCTTTATTAAAGTTCACCCCGTTAGCTCCAGGCCCAGTAGTCATCAGCCACTCTTCTGCAAATCTGATACCCATGTCTTATAGCAAGAGCTCTCAACAGCTCCAGATACTAACAACGGTTCCAGGGACCCTTGTGTAAATCTGCACTTATTATTCATGATGCCTTTTTTTGTTGTTTTGGTTTTGTTTTGTTTTGTTTGGTGCACCGTTTCCGGAGGTACTGCAATACCGGGTCGATGCGTGGAGTGGACGGAGCAAGCTCCGATTCCATCTCCCTATTCCAAAAATACATTTCATATAATGTCCTCAGAAAGAGGATGCAACAGATATTAAACTAAGAGCAGACATGGCACTTGATCTTAGCCAAAAGGCCGAGAAGCGAGTCATGATTTCTAACAAGTCTTGTGTTAGTACATTTTAATCCAGCGCTTCCTTGGGTCAGCATCCGCTGCAGACACTAAAGCTCCTGATACAAAGTCAGCTCAGCCCTGGCCAGGGTGGCGCAGGCGGCGGGACTGTCATCCCGGGCACCGCAGGGTTGTGGGTTCAATTCCCGTCGGGGCACATACCCACGCTGTAGGTTCCATCCCCGTGGATGTTTCTCTCTCTCTCCCTCCCTCCTTCCCTCCCTCCCGTGCTCTCACTCTCTCGCGCGCTCTCTCTCTGCTTTCCTCTCTCTCTCAACAGAAGACGTAACAGGTGACGATAGGTAGTTTCACAGAGTGATTCACAAATCATATTATAAGGAAAAAACAGAAAGTAAAAGTGGAGAAGAACTTTTACAGAAGCCAACACGCCACCAAAACTGTGCGTGGTCAGCGAGCACACTTTTATTTCACTCGAAGCAGCAAGGCGCAGTTCTCGGACACTCTCCCAAGTTCACACCGGCTGTCCCCGGCCACCTGTTCGCCGCCGACCTACCTTGCAAGGCCAAAGGAATGGCTTCCACCTGGATTTTGGTGGGCTTCGTCCATCCCAGCTGGTCGCAAGCTTCGCACAGCACATCGGTCACACCCTGGGAATAAAACAAAACGCGGGCATCAGCACACACTCCCCGCCCCTCATGAAGCGGCTGTCGGAGCCCGGGCGGGGCGGCCGGCGGCACGTGCGCGCATCCCTCACACTCCTTCCGAGGGCGCCCGCCCTGCGTCCGCTCGTCCGCTCGTCCGCTCGTCCGCTCGTCCCGCTCCTCCTATAAGTGCTCCTGCTCGCCAGGGACAAAGCCAGGTTCCTGACACTATTATTCCATTTAACCCTCATGATCCCATGGGGCTCTTCCCCAACTCACAGACGTCGAGGAGGCAGAGGCGTAGCAACCCGCTCTGGGGAGAGGCTGGGCCAGAATCCGAACCTGGCTCATCTGCCTCCAAAGCCCACGCGTCGCCACATCCACACGGAGAAAAGCGCCAGCGGGGCTCTCACAGCCCGGCCGGCAGCCACCCGCGCCCCCGACGACCAAGCTCAGCGGGTCAGGGAGCGCGCCCGGCGCCCGAGCTTCGGGAACTCCGGGGGACGCCTCAGCTAGGCCCCAGCGGCTTGTGTCCACCGCCAGCCGGGATCTAAGGCCACTGGTCTCTGCCTGCGCCTGGCGCCCGCAGTACAGAGAGAAACTGCCCTCACCAGGTCTTTAAATGTTTTCGTTTCCTCCTCCTCCACGGCCGGCTGCGGCGCTTCTGTAGGGGAACCGGCATCCTCGGGCGCCGCCATGCTGTGCAGCGGCTCCGGAAGTGGGGCGGCGGCGCGCGGGATGCTGGGTAATGTAGTTGTAGTTCTCCCGACCGCGTGTTCTGCGCGCCCCCCTGCGGCCTTGCCGGGTTTTGCACCAACGGACCGGAGGGCTGTGGCTTCGCGGAAACCTAGTGGGAAAGTTAGAAACGGATATGAGTGTGGACTTGCGGAACTGAACCCAGTACAGAAGGGGCCGACGACCAGGGCCTCCAATATGCCCTTCAGATCCCCACCCATTATGCTCCTTACTTTTCAACCATAGAGTTTTAAACAGGTTGATATCACAGTACTATTTATTATAATTATTATTTCATTTATTTATTAAAACATTTGTTGAGTGCCTACCATATGCTAGGGCTTGTTTTATGCTTAGTGACAATGTATGCTTAGTGACAAGGGCAGCGTCCTCTACCCTTGTGGAGAAGACAGATAATAAATAAGTGATCACAGCCCTGGCCGGTTTGGCTCAGTGGATAGAGCATCAGCCTGCGGACTGAAGGGTCCCAAGTTCGATTCCAGCAAGGACACATGCCTGGGGTTGCAGGCTCGATCCCCAGTAGTGTGTGTGCAGGAGGCAGGGATCAATGATTCTCTCTCATCATTGATGTTTCTATCTCTCTCTCCCGCTCCCTACTTCTCTGAAATAAAAAAATATATATTTTTTAAAATAAATAAGTGATCACAGAGCATTGTGCTAAGCGAAATAAGCCAGTCAGAGAAAGATAAATATCACATGATCTCATTCATTTGTGGAATATAATGAACAACGTAAACTGATGAATATAAACAGATCCAGAGACAGAGAAGCATCGATCAGACCATCAAACCTCAGAGGGAAGGTAGGGGAAGGTGGGGGTAAGGAGGCGAGATCAACCAAAGGGCTTGTATGCATGCACATATGCCTAGCCAACCAATGGACACAGACAACAAGGGGGTGAGGGGGGCAATGGGGCGATAAGGACACATATGTAATACCTTAATCAATAAAGAAAAATATGTCATTAAAACATAAAATTAAAATATATTTAAAAAAACAAGTGATCACAGATTCTTTCAAATTGTGGATTAATTATTAACTGGTTAATAATGCAGATTGGCCATTAACTGGTTAATAGTGCGGATTGGACATTAACTGGTTAATAGTGCGGATTAGCCCTTAACTGGTTAATAGTGCGGATTGGCCTTTACTGATTAATAATGCGAATTTTGTAATTCAAAGAAAACACGATAATTTCAAGAGAAACATCAAAATGCTTTATTCAAAGTAATGTCCATTGCTAGCTACACATTTCCCCCATCTTTCAGGTAATTTGTGAATACCGTCCCAATAGAACTCTCTTGTTTTGAGGCAAACCATTCAGAGACCCAATTTTCCACTTCTTCATACGTTTTAAAGTGCTGCTCAGAAAGTGCATGTGCCATCACTTGGAACAAGTGGTATCTGAAGGAGCAAGGTCTGGGGAGTTCAACATCCACCAAGAAGAAAGGAGTCCAATAAACACCCCACGCTCTCAAATGATACTCTTAGAAGACACCGCCCTAGGAAAGAGTGTGATATACAAGTAGGACAACTGTAAAACCAGCCCACTACTTCAGATCCCCCATGCCTCCTGGGATCAGGGGTGGAGCACATGACCTAGAATAAGCCAACTGGTGCATGTCTCCCATCCGCTATTACGATGATTGATTCAACAGTGTGCACAGTGTCCTAGCAAGGCCAATCAAGGCCAGCAACACTTGATTCTGGGACTTGTGTTTGAACTATCGGTTAAGTGTGCTTCTCCTGTCTCTCATGCTAGATTTGGTGTGCTGATGAGCCGGAAGCTGCCAAGGCCTACCATATGGAACCTAAAGAATGCAGCAAAAATTGTGAAGAGACAGAAAAGAAATAGTAAAATCACTCTTTGTCTTATTCCAGACCACAGCAGAATTCCCCAGGGTTTGCCTGGAGCAACAAGTTAACATCCCCACCTATGTCAACTCAACAAGGAGAGATTTATTGCAATTAACTAAATGGACACTTGTTAAGACAGGAACACATTGCTACAGCACGAACAGGATCCCAGCATGTGGCTGGCTTTGCAAATAGTCAGGGTCTTTTTTTTTTTTTTTTTGGTTGCACACCCACTAACTGTACAGCATCTGGACCCAGGCATGTTTCCAAGGTGGGGAGACTCAGGCTGGCTGGCACTCAGATAGGGAGACCACCTCCACACAGGAGCTCTTGACTGACTCTAGCAACCACTGCAGGCTCTCTGATTGGATTGCTGGCCCCCCTATCCTATGTCCATCTTCCTAACAGAATATAGGTATATTGGGATCCACCAGTTTTTAGCTAAAAATGATTACATTTCCCTTGCACGGTCAAGATCAGTGATTTGCAAGGCGAAATTCTCTGGAGATTTGTGGGGAAATTTTGCCTCCTGGGAAAAACTGCTGGAAGTCTGATTTCTAGGTAATAAGAATATTCCTGTACATGAGTTAACTGCTTTTTAAAAATTGATTTACATGGTTTGATACTGAATATTCTAAATGAAAATGATTAAATATCTGCCCTTTTCAGTTATTAATTCGTACACAGGCAAACATGAGATTAGGTGATTAATTACAGAGATCAAAACATTTGACGAGTGGACAGTTTATTTCAATTGGGGAAAGAACTAATTTTGCTACAGATGGGGGAAAAACCATGGAATTCAAAAATTGCTTCATTTAACTGAACCCCTCTATCTCTGTAGTGTCTTTATCTCCATGTCTCAATTCCCTCTTTCTTTTCACACCAAGGCATTGAATGAGAACTATATCAAGTTGACTGATGGTTTGACATATCTGATTTAAAGTGGCTTCTACACCACTCTCTCTCTCTCTTTTTTTCTCCCAGTACACACTTTTGACTTTGACATTTGCCATATTGGAAATGACAGATGCCTTAGGGCAAACGCATCAAAGCAATTAGGATCAGCAAGTTTGCGAAGGATTGTTTTTCAATAGAGCAGAATGTAGTTTTGTTGAATCCCCTTTATTGTGAAAGAGAACCATTCAAATGATTGTAAACCACAGAAAATACCAGAAGCACTTAATAAGCCTTTAGTACAAACACATTTATTTTTCAAACTCGGGACATTTTTCTGGAGTATGCTTATGATCTAAATACTCCTTTGCCTCCTTCTTGTTGCAACATACCATTTCAATCTGCTTGTTTGTAGCATGTAGGCCATAAGGAAAAGCCTTATTCACATTCCCACAAAAGAAATGAATATTTGTCTCTCGGATCCATTGAACTGAACTTGACTAGAGGCTCCAGTCTTTATAACAGGCATGTAGAGGATGGATAGTCTTTCATTATCAATAAATTCCTATTAAAATAGCTAAGCATTTCATTAAATTATTCAAATGCATTTGAATAATTATTATTCAAAGAGTGGTTCCAAAGTAGACACTCTTCCTTAGATGTAAAGTGGGCCTAGGACTTTGATATAGCCAAAATACCCTAATGATAGGAAATGTTTGCTGCTGCTGCCGCCAAAAGTGTCCCATATATTTCTAGGGAACAGCTGAGGCACTGGAAGAATATAATTCAAACTTAAGCATTAATAGAAGACGGAGTTAGGGAGTGGTTGTACCTTTATGACATAGCACAAAATGACAACATTAAGTACATTCTGGTGACCTAAAATGCTAGCATCTGTGCAGGGTAGTCTAGGAAATGACACCAGTTTAAAAAGAAACCAGTACCAACTTGAAAACAAGCCAGGATACACACAGATTGAAATTTATACGAAAAATTAAAATTTAGAACCACCAACCACCTCGCCCCAGCACTGACACTGTACTTCCTCAGACACACGGCCATCTCTGGGAAGCCTGGGAGAAAACAGAACCAATTTAAAGCCTGCTAACTCATTAATCATACAGCCAAGTTTCTGTGTACGTAGCCTCAAAGACTTTTCAACATATTTTTCAACATTACAGCTGTAGGAATGGAAAGTGAAATTATATTTTCTTTCTTAGAGACAGCTTACAGACTTTTTACAGCCCCCAATGTAAAAATATGACACATCGCCCCCATCACACAAGCTATTTTGTTTATAACCCATAAGACAATGTTACAGGACATCAGGCTTCCGAGGTCTAGGTGCTTCCTTCACATGCCTTTAATTGTTTTTGCTTTCCCCTGAAAAGTAGTTCAGAGCCCAGGGCTAAACAGATTCTCCTTTCAGGTCAAGTGTTATCTGCTGGCAAAGTACCTTCGGGTTAAATATGCCTGCATCATTTCCACATCCTGCAAGTCAAGCCTCCATTTATAAGCTTAAACTCAGCTCTGGGTCTGTCTATTCAGAACTTCCCACATTTACTCCACGTGGGAAGAGAGACTTATTCAAGGAGAACGCACGACCGGCCTCAGAAAGTCAAACTCAACCTCATCTCGTGAAAAGAACCTCAGTAGTCTCCCATTCAATCACTTGCTATTCCTATTATTTCCTAAATGTCACGATTAAATAAAATTAAATGCAAATAATAAAAAGTAAATAAATAAAAAAAACTTAAAATAAATAAAAAATAATACATGGTCTAGCAGTTTTCAGAGAAGGTAATGAAGATCAATTTCCAATAAATTCACATTCCTTTCTGTACCAGTTTCTACAATGAGTGGGCAACACTGCCCTCGAAAGGGCTTCTTATGTTACAGCCCTTAGCTAACCTGACGGCAAGGTGCCCCAAGATGCCCTGATCAATGCACACACATTCTTTTACTTCTGGGACACAGTCTGTCCTTGACCTTCAGTCTGAAGACCATGGAGCTCCTAGAGAGGCCCTGAGATTGAGTGAAAGCTCATTGAGGGGATCAGAAACGAACATCTGTTGCAGTGGTTTTCAAACCTCAGAAGGCATCAGAGTCACCCCGAGGGCTTGTTTAAATGCACCTCCAGAGTTTCCGACTCCATATTCAGGGGTTGAGTCCAAGAATTTGCCTTTCTAACAAGTTCCCTGGTGATGCCGATACTGCCAGTCCAGGGGCTACTCTTAATGAGCCAGACATTGTGCTGGGCACTGCATCTGACATACGACTCACAACAGAGTAAGGGTTTGGCATCTCTCTTTGACCAGGAAGCCACGTCTCAGAGAGACTAAGTGGCCAAGACCACACAGTAGTGACAGGGTAGGTAAGAAACCCAGGACTATCTAACTCAAAGCCATTGCTCTCTCTGTACACTAGGAAGTCAGTGCATGAAGCTGTAAGTCACTTCATCTTCCTTGGCCTCAGCCTGTCCTGACAGCACTTACAGGTGGGTTGGTCCCCCCCTCTCAGTGCCTGAATATGAAGCCACCCAGGAAGGTCGGTCCACTCCATCCCCAGGCAGGAGCTGCGAGTGGATAAGCTGAGAGGGGAAGGAGGGGGGATGTTATGTCAGAGGGAGGGGCCTCTCTTGGATCCTGAACCCTCCTACACTGTTCAGAGGGGGTCACTTGGCTCTGGATTCTGGAGGTCTTTGTTCTCAGAGACTCTGGAAGAGAGGCTTTAAGCTTGTGTCTCCCCACTAAGGCCTTCTGAGGGCCTCCAAGCCAAGTAGAGCTTAGAGAGGACCCAAAGGATGGCCCTATCTGCACCCCCCTCCAGCCTCAGCTCAAACCACCTGGGCAGGGGCAGGGACCACCCAACAACTTAAAACCCGAGTGCCCCGTCATGTGAAGACTGGACGGTTCTGACCAAGGAAAAACAGTTTTCAGGTCACCTATTCCACGAGGATCGGAAAATAACACAGTCCTCAGCAGAATGTCACGGTGGCGGGAAAAGAAGGGCTGCGAGGACGCTTCCCCGCCAGCAGTTTCTTCTCCTCCTTTGCACTCAGCTCCGCACGCAGCTGGGTGCTTCCCGAGGGAGCCACAAATCCGGAGCATCCCACAGGGGTGCTTTCTGGCCTCGGTCCTTAGGAGAAAGGATGTTCTCTGAAAAACAGCGCCGAGGGCTGGTCGGCAGCGATCTTGAGGTCGTGGCCACGTCTGAACTGGGTGCGGAGCTGGACTCTGGACTCCAGCTGCTCACTGAGTTCGTCCAGGGCCCCCGTGCAGGACTCCAGGCTCTCCGCCAGCTTCTGCACCTTGGCCTTCAGCACCGCCTGGCTCACCCTGGTGGCCCCCTCGGCCTGCCTGGGGAGGAGGAAGCCGCGCGAGCCGAAGAAGACGATGAAGTAGACGGAGTTGTACAGGGCCATGGAGGCGTTCCTCCCGCTCTGCAGCAGCTGGCGGTCGCCGCGGCCCTGCCAGCGGCAGAAGAAGTCGAGGCAGCCCAGCAGCTCGCGCATCTGGTCCTGGCAGGCGGCCGCGATCTCCTGCACCCTGCGCACCTCCCGCGCGTGGCAGAAGATCAGGGAGAGGTCGGACGTGATGGTGACGGCCCCTCCGGCGGTGGCCACCCCCAGCCCCACGGCCGACGCCAGGAGCGAGGCCCCCAGCGTGACCGGGCTGAGCGAGAGCCCCACGAGCGCGGTGACAGCGCCCGCGGCGGTCAGCGAGCTGCCGGCCACGCGGGCCGCCTGGGAGCGTCTGCGCAGGCGCTGGAGGCGCCGGGCCGCCTCGCGCAGACGCAGCAGCTGGCCGTGCAGCCGGCCGCGGCGGTCGAGCAGCAGCCCCTGGAAGCGCCGCAGCGCCTCGGCGCCCTGCAGCTCCCCGGCCGCCGGCCGCTCCATGCCCTGCGGGGACACAGACACGCATTATTCCAGAGTCCCCGTGAGCGACAGCGGCCCGCCATCGCGGCCTCCACGCGCTAGGGGGCAGTCGGCAAAAGTTAAACCTAGCAGCTACTGCCACGCAAGGGCCAAGGGGTCACTTTGCAGCGAGGCGTGTGTCCAGTGACCTGGGGCAGGTCGCCCAAGTTCTCAGGACCTTGAGTCCGCATTTGCAAGTAGGGCTAATGCTGTCCTCTGCTTTTCCTCCCAGGGGACGCTAAGGATGCACTTCACTAAGTATTTGTTATGTAAGATGTCAATGCCCTGTGGAGAGGAGGAGCCTTTTAACATCTCAATGCTCAGGCCTCTGCTCTGTTGGGAAGATAATACTTCACAAGCGGGAGGTTGTACCTGCTTACAAAGTCCTTTTGTTACATGAAGACTTGGATCCTAAGAGTTGTGATACAGTTCTCTCTCTCTCTCTCTCTCTCTCTCTCTCTCTCTCTCTTTCTCTCTCTCTCTCTAGAAATAAGTCATCAAAAACTCAAAATCTTATTATCTATCAAGTGAAAGAAACTAATCTTTCTAAGTTAGATGGTTGCCTGGAGCAACAGTTCTGCTTGTTATTCTTCCAGGCTCTTATCTTAGAATTAAGCCTAAGATGTGGTGTTGTTTTCTTTTATATGTATTTTTATTGATCTCAGAGAGGAAGGGAGAGGGAGAGAGAGATAGAAACATCAATGATGAGAGAGAATCATTGATCAGCTGCCTCCTGCACACCCGACCCTGGGGATGGAGCCCGCAACCTGGGCCATGTGCCCTTTGCCGGTATCGAACCTGAGACCCTTCAGTCCGCAGGCTGACGCTCTATCCACTGAGCTAGGGCCTAAGATGTGGGTTTTGCTGCTTATTCTAGGTAGAGCTCATCAGGTCTCACTCTTTGGGGGGTGCTTAGTTAAAACTAAATTAAATTAATACCACTATGTCTCTATTATGAAAGCTGCCTTTTAAAAAATGAATAGCGGTTGGCCCGGCTGGTGTGGCTCAGTGGTTGAACGTCAACCTATGAACCAGTAGGTCACGGTTAGATTCCGCCCGTTGAGGGCTCAATCCCGTGTGGGGAGTGCAGGAGGCAGTCGATCAATGATTCTCTCTCATCATTGGTGTTTCTCTCTCTCTCATTCTCCCTTCCTTTCTGAAATCAATAAAATTATTTTTTTTAAAATGAATAACAGTTGAATAAAATAGTCACCCAACCCAGATTTTTTGTTTAACAACTCACGGAGGGCAAACCTTGCACCAAATTGAATTGAAGCCAATTACAGATGACTAACAAAAAAGACAGAACTGTATACTATGGGGTAAAAGTACATCCTTGCTAGTTGCCAAAAACTCCCCCCTTCCTATCCGCTGTACTCATCATTATCAGGAACTTCTTTAAAGTGGCAAATAAGTCACAGAAATGGAGCGTTCCGATCCTGTGAGATAATCAGGGCAGAGATCGCTCTTCTCATCCGAAAGATGAGGAAATCGAAACACAGACAGATTCTAGATGCGGCCTGTCCTTCACAGAGCCCAGTCTAGAATCTTGGTCTCCTGACTCTTCCTAGGTCTTAATTTTACTTGTATGCCTCCATAATTCCACCCACCAGTGATACATTTCCAAGTAAAGACAACTCTGAGCAAAGTGGGAAGAAGTCACTCAAAATATAAAATGGACCAGGGATATAAGCCCAGTATTACAAGTCCTATGGCAATTTTTCAGGTAGTGTCCCTCTAGGCTCCCCACTTACCGTTCACCTCTGGCTACCTCCGGGAAGAGAAATCGGAGGCTGTTTCTGGATGAGCATGCTTTATAGCTCCCGAGAGCCAATGGCTGCCCTGGGAAAGCCTTGCCTCACCCTGAGCATTGCCTTTTCCTGTCCTGGCCCCCGCTGCCTTCACCCAGAAGGATGTGACATGGTGGAAAATGACCTGCCAGCCTCACAGCACATCCCGTGTTTAGGAAGTGAACATTGTGTGTTCACTTTTCCCCCAAACGCAGGAAAAGAACAGCAGGCTCTTCCCCAACTTGAAACGAGTGTGTCATTCTCCCAGGAGGGTAATACGCTGCCTTTCCTCTCCTGAGAATAGCTAATGACGTTATCTGGGAGGACATCAAACGCACCCCAGGCTGACCAATTATAGTGTTTCTTGAGAGGCCATAATTCCAAAATCATTTTTTTTTAAAAAAGGGGGGAGGGCGGGAACTGTTATGCTTGAGATAGCCACTTATAGTCCACTCCTGTATTTTAAAAAGCTCTGTGAATCTGAGAGTGGTTGAAAAATGTGATCCAAGAAGCATGAGGCCCTAAAAAAAAAAAAAAAAAGCAACCACAAGGCCACACCCGAAGGAAGTGCTGCGTGCAGTTTTGGGCATCTCCAGCTGCAGGGAAGATATTGGAGGTCTCAGAAAGGTCACGTTGCAGGCCAAATGCGTCAGAAAAAATCTGTGGGGTCAGGCTGCACAAGGAGCTAATTATATACTCAAAACAGCAGCAGGGATTCAGCTTCCTGGGTTTGCAGTTGAAGTAGCAATTGTAGTCCATGCAATAAATGAATGGATTCTATCTCCAGGTTAGTGAAGCATGACTCGAAGGGCAGTTGTCTGAATAATTCAGGAGGAAACGGGGAGTACAGCATCTGTGGGTGCTTTCTGCTGGTTGGAGCTCAGCCTGGCAGCCTCTGACCACAGGACCCCTAATGTGTTCTCCTTCTTCTAACACTCGCACCTTAAAATAAGGAAGGCCAAATTGGTTTCTCCCTTAAATGATTATCGTCTCAACTCTCTAGTTCATCTTAACAGCCATATCTTTCTGGAACACAGTGAACTACGCCACCTTTATAACTATACTTTGTCTTTATCAACACAACGCCATTTGTTACTACTCACAACCAGGGTCCTTTTGAACTTGACTTTTTTGAATCATTGGTCCATATGCAAATATTCTGGTTATAGTTCCTCAAAGGGTAAATATCACCTTAGTCAAGATGCCTTCAGTATCTGCCTGAGCTTTTGAATTAAGAGGTAGAGCCCTAACTGGTTTGGCTCAGTGGATAGAGCGTCAGCCTGTGGACTCAAGGGTCCCAGGTTCAGTTCCAGTCAAGGGCATGTACCTTGGTTGCGGACACATTCCCAGTAGAGAGTGTGCAGGAGGCAGCTGATCGATGTTTCTAACTCTCTATCCCTCTCCCTTCCTCTCTGTAAAAAATCAATAAAATATATTTTTTAAAAAAGAGATGGAAAAATATGTCCCCATAGGCATTGACACTCCAAATGAAATGTAAGCCAGGCCTCATCAAGGGTGAGGAGGCGGTGGGCAAGAAAGAACACCCTGATGTCTCACTTCCCATGTGCTTCTCCAACTTCCCTAGTACAAGAGGGAGGGAGGGAGCTCCTTAAGGACAGGGATCTCCAACCTCCAGCCCTGGAGAGTCTGAATCAGCAGATCTGGAGTGGTGTCTGGGCAGGTGTAGGGGATTCGCACCTGTACCAGGATTGTGAATCACTCACTGCTCCAGAATTTTCTGACCACTAGTTACACGCAGCAGAAACAGTATGGCTAGTAGAGAGCAGTTTGTTAGGTAGGTATTTATTCATTTTGGGCCCTAGTTAAAACAACCACATGTTAAAGTGAAAATCATGATCAGGGCCTCCCAGAGATGTAGAAAAGCCTAGGCCATGTCTATTTGTTGAGGCTCTCGGTGAATAAAAAAAAAAAAATAGCCCTAACCGGTTTGGCTCGGTGGGTAGAGCATCGGCCTGCGGACTGAAAGGTCCCAGGTTTAGTTCCAGCCAAGGGCATGTACCTTGGCTGCGGGCACATACCTAGTAGGAGGTGTGCAGGAGGCAGCTGATCGATGTTCCTCTCTCATTGATGTTTCTAACTCTCTATCCCTCTCCCTTCCGCTCTGTGAAAAATCAATAAAATACATTTAAATAAATAAATTCTAAGACAAGATATGCAAATGTGTGGTTTATATCTTTTAATTACAACATAATACATTTTTTGCAATGTCAATATTTTGCTACTCACCAGATAATCACAGGATCTATAAAATATTAATCCACAGTGCACTGCAATGGTAATCTGACACAAGTTTAGAGTATGATGATGACCTTTTCCTTTTCATCTTTATCAGTATAATCTCAGTGACCATACATAGGATTCCTTTTGGAGACAACATCAAAAGTATAAAGTCAAGACAATTTGTGAGGTTTCATTCACAATGGCCAAAGATCTTCCAGACCTTTCCCTTGTAATAGATCCTAATACATCCAGGCACTCAAATAAAAATGAAGATAATAGCACATATCCACCTGAGGATTTCGCCCATGTTTTTTGTAAATTCCATGAGATTGTAACTGCTCTAGCATATCATTAAGCTCCTCAGAATTGCTTGTTGAATAAAACTAAAGAAATGTATTTTGTTCTCTTAAAGAAATGGCACTATTTTCATAATAATTTGATGAGAATTTGGCATGAAATTATCTCTTGGAGTATACAGCCTGGTGGGTAAGTTAGAGCTCTTATTCTGCAGGGGACTTCCAGGATATCCACATTGCATGACATCTGAACTATTTTGTCATAAATTCATGGAATTCTGCAGTTCAGTGAACACTGAACTCCATCTATCTTCTTTTCTTTTCTTGGCCTCTGGCCTTTGATAATGTACACACATCCTTAACCACTAGTGTTTAAATACTGCTCTGTGTTCTTTTGTCCACTTAACGTTCCTGCAGATACACACTTCCCTGTGTTGACATAGTCCTCACCTCTTGTCATTTTTAATAGCTATGTAATAATCCCATTGTTTGTTTAGTCACTTCCCTATTAGACACTTGGATTGCTTCCAATTTTTTTTCACTATTAGAACCAGAGGTGCCAGAAACATCTGTGTAAATTTCCCCCCTTTGGATATTTCTTTGGGGAATATTCACATATGGAAAAAATACCAGGTGAAGGAGAGTGAACTTTTTATTTTATTTTAGAGAGAGAGAAAGAGATTGATGTGAGAGAGAAACATGGATCGGTTGCCTCCCGAACAGGCCCCAACCTGGGATCAAACCCAAAACCTGGGTATGTGCCCTTAACTGGGAATCAAACTGCTGCCTTTTGGGGTATGCTCCAACCAACTGAGCCACACCGACCAGGGTAAGAATGAACATTTTTGTGGCTTTTGTTCCACATTGCTATAATCACTGCTTCATCATAAGATTTTATTTTTTTAAATGTGTTTTTTATTAATTTCAGAGAGGAAGGGAGAGGGAGAGAGAGAAACATCAATGATGAGAGAGAATCATCGATTGGCTGTCTCCTGCACGCCCCACACTGTGGATCGAGACTGCAACCTGGGCATGTGCCCTGACTGGGAATCGAACCGTGACCTCCTGGTTCATAGGTCAATGCCAGCTGGGCAAGATTTTTCTTTTTAAAGGGAGACTCTACTATCATTTCCCTTTTCTGGAAGAAGAAAAAAAAGGTATACTCGTACTTGCTTATTCTTTTGTGTGTTTTTTGTTGTTGTTTTTTTTACTTGCTTATTCTTTTGGACAAAGATGACACTAGAAGCTATTCAATTGCCCCAGTCTCCCTAATG